>NC_086106.1:10195000-10495000 GCF_963921235.1 Mobula hypostoma | reverse complement strand
AAAATCCTCGACCTTGCCTGCTGCTGGCGGCCGGGGCTGGGGTTGAGGTGCTCGGCAGAGATGGTGCTCGGTGCTCGGTGTCAGAGGGCTGATCGGAGCTCAAAGCTTTCGGACGACTCAGAGTCGGACTGTGGTCGGGCGTGGCAGGGAGAGTTTTCTTCCTTCTCCCGTCTGCGTGAGATGTGGGAGTTTTGAGAGACTTTGAACTTTTTTTCTGTGCCATGGCCTGTTCTTCATCAAGTTATGGTATTGTTGCACTGTTGTAACTATATGTTATAATTATGTGGTTTTTGTTAGTTTTTCAGTCTTGGTCTGTCCTGTGTTTCTGTGATATCACACCGGAGGAATATTGTATCATTTCTTAACGCATGCATTACTAAGTGACAATAAAAGAGGACTGCGTGTCCTCATAATCCAATCTAATCTAATCTAATCATTAAGGACCCCCACCACCCAAGACAAGCCCTCTTCTCATTGCTACCATCAGGGAGGAGGTACAAGAGCCTGAAGACACACACTCAACAATTCAGGAACAGCTTCTTCCCCTCTGCCGTTCGATTTCTGAATGGACACTGAACCCGCGAACACTACCTCACTACTTGTTTATTTCTGTTTTTGCACTACGTATTTAATTATTTAATTGACATATATATATACTTACAGTAATTCAGCTTTTCTCTCTGCTATTATGTATTGCAATGTGCTGCTAACGCAAAGTCACCAAGTCTCACAGTATATGCCGGTGGTATTAAACCTGATGCTGGTTCTGATTTAAGTAATAGTTGAGTTATCCTGTATTGGTTGACTGAATATTCCTGTCTGTTTAAATGACTAATTATGGGTTGTATGTAAAAATAAGCTGATGGCATATGTCATCGGGCTGCCACGACTTACGGGCGCGCCCCACTTAAAGTAAAGAGGAAGACACGCCCATACTCCCAGACTCTCGTGCCTTCTTTTGAGTTAGTTTAATCAGAGTCAGGTTTAATATTACTGGCATATGAAATCTGTTAATTTAGCATATAACCGTATAACCATATAACAATTACAGCACGGAAACAGGCCATCTCAGCCCTTCTAGTCCGTGCCGAACTCTTACTCTCACCTAGTCCCACCGACCTGCACTCAGCCCATAACCCTCCATTCCCTTCCTGTCCATATAGCTGTCCAATTTAACTTTAAACGACAACATCGAACCTGCCTCAACCACTTCTGCTGGAAGCTCATTCCACACAGCTACCACTCTCTGAGTAAAGAAGTTCCCCCTCATGTTACCCCCAAACTTTTGTCCTCCAACTCTCAACTCATGTCCTCTTGTTTGAATCTCCCCCACTCTCAATGGAAAAAGCCTATCCACGTCAACTCTATCAATCCCCTTCATAATTTTAAATACCTCTCTCAAGTCCCCCCTCAACCTTCTATGCTCCAAAGAATAAAGAACTAACTTGTTCAACCTTTCTCTGTAACTTAGGAGATGAAACCCAGGCAACATTTTAGTAAATTTCCTCTGTACTCTCTCAATTTTATTGACATCTTTCCTATAATTCAGTGACCAAAACTGTACACAATACTCCACATTTGGCCTTACCAATGCCTTATACAAATTCAACATTACATTCCAACTCCTATACTCAATGCTCTGATTAATAAAGGCCAGCAAACCAAAAGCTTTCTTCACCACCCTATCCACATGAGATTGCATCTTCAGGGAACTATGCACCATTATTCCTAGATCCCTCTGTTAGCAGCAGCAGTACAACGAAATACATAATATCGAAAAAAGATTAATTAATTACAGCAAAGATATATATAAAATAGTTAAATTTTAAATAGTGCAAAACAGAAGTTATAAAACATAACAGTCCTCTCCTCCCTTGCTTTCTGGCCTGGATTTCTCAATAGAATGAGCTCCAATCCAAACCAGATCCATATTCCAGACTCGGAATGAGCTCCAATCCAAACCAGATCCATATTCCAGACTCGGAATGAGCTCCAATCCAAACCAGATCCATATTCCAGACTCGGAATGAGCTCCAATCCAAACCAGATCCATATTCCAGACTCGGAATGAGCTCCAATCCAAACCAGATGCATATCCAGACTCGGAATGAGCTCCAATCCAAACCAGATCCATATTCCAGACTCGGAATGAGCTCCAATCCAAACCAGATACATATTCCAGACTCGATGAAATGAGCTCCAATCCAAGCCAGACCCTTATTCCAGGATTCCTCTGATGGAATGAGCTCCATTCCAAGCCAGATCCATCAGAGGAATCTGGGAATAAGCTCCATTCCAGGCCCGACCCATATTCCCGGACTCCTCTGATGGAATGACCACCATTCCAGGCCCGACCCATATTCCCGGACTCCTCTGTCTTCCCCCAGGCGGGACGAGCAACCAAGCAGGAAAATGGGGACACAACAGACTGCAGGTGCTGGAACCTGGAGCAACACGCCAAGGCACTGGAGGAACTCGACGGGTGGGGCAGCCTCTGCGGAGGGAAATGGACAGTTGACATTTCAGACCGAGACCCTTCGTCAGCACTGGAAAGGTAGAGGAGAGATAGCCAGAATAAAGGGGTTGGAGGAAGGTGTGCAACGAGGGCTGGCTGCTGGTAGTTAGCTCCATCTGCTAAGAACCCTCCTCCTCCTCACCTCGATCCACCCATCAAAGCTCAAAGTACATTTATTAGCAAAGTATGTGTTGCTACGCACAGCCCTGAGATTTGTCTTCTTACAGGCAGCCACAAAACGAGGAAACCACGGCAACTAGTAGTTATCATGGTGAGACCCGTGGTGGGTCTCATCAGCGAGAACGATGAGTCAGCATACAGAGAGGAGGTGCAGCGGCTAACGGACTGGTGCAGAGCCAACAACCTGTCTCTGAATGTGAACCAAACAAAAGAGATGGTTGTTGACTTCAGGAGGACACGGACCGACCACTCTCCGCTGAACATTGATGACTCCTCCGTAGAGATCGTTAAGAGCACCAGATTTCTTGGTATTCACCTGGTGGAGAATCTCACCTGGTCCCTAAACACCAGCTCCACAGCAAAGAAAGCCCAGCAGCGTCTCTACTTTCTGCAAAGGCTGAGGAAAGTCCATCTCCCACCCCCCATCCTCACCACATTCTACAGAGGTTGTATTGAGAGCATCCTGAGCAGCTGCATCACTGCCTGGTTCGGGAATTGCACCGTCTACGATCGCAAGACCCTGCAGTGGATAGTGAGGTCAGCTGAGAAGATCATCGAGGTCTCTCTTCCCGCCATTAGAGACATTTACACCACACGCTGCATCCGTAAAGCAAACAGCATTATGAAGGACCCCATGCACCCCTCATACAAACTCTTCTCCGTCCTGCCATCTGGCAAAAGGCACCGAAGCATTCGGGCTCTCATGACCAGACTATGTAACAGTTTCTTCCCCCAAGCCATCAGACTCCTCAACACCCAGAGCCTGGATTGACACCAACCTACTGTCCTCTACTGTGCCTATTGTCTTGTTTATTATTTATTGTAATGCCTGCACTGTTTTGTGCACTTTATGCAGTCCTGGGTAGGCCTGTAGTCTAGTGTAGTTTTTGTGTTTTTTTACGTAGTTCAGTGTAGTTTTTGTATTGTTCATGTAGCACCATGGTCCTAAAAAACGTTGTCTCGTTTGTACTGTGTACTGTACCAGCAGTTACGGTCGAGATGACAATAAAAAGTGACTTGACTTGATTTGACTTGCTAGCACTATGCCATTTCAGCTCAGGGCATTGGAGTTTGGAGTTAAATTTCAACGTCCTGGCTGTGGAATACGTGGGTTTCCTCCACGTGCTCTGGTTTCCTCCCACAGTCCAAAGACGAACGGGTTGGGAGGTAAATTGTCCCATGATTGGATTAGGGTTAATTGCGGGTTGTCTGGTGGTGTGGTAGGAAGGGCTGAGGGGCTTTTTCCGCACTGTATTCGAAATAAATAACTTACTTTAAAAAAAAACCCACATAACAAAGATGGTCGAACACCCAATGTGTGTGGGAAAAGAACGAATTGTGAAAACAATTTAAAAACGTAAAGAAGTAACGAGAAAAGAACGTGGACTGCCACAGAGCTGGTTCGGAACTGAGGCAAGTGACACCGGTCCGGGAGCCCAATGGCTGCAGGCCACACAATGGAGCCAGGATCCCTCGGATTCCTGCAGCACCTCAGGCCGGGCCTCTGCTCCCCGCCAAGCCTCTGCGCGCAGCAACGCCTCACCCACAGCAACAAGGTAGTGGCCATGCGGGTTGAGTCGCCGGGGTCCGAGCGGGCCACGAGGCCACCGGGGTCAGAGGTCCCTGCAAGCCTGGAGGTCAAAGGCCGAAGGTCAGTCGGCGTCCTGGGGTGAAGTCCCAAACTGGAGGCCCGATGCTTGCGCGTCTCACGACCCGGGCAAAAGGACGGGAGGCCCAGAGTTGTCCTGCCTTGGGTGGTGGGAGAGATGGTGAAAGGGGCTTGGTTTGCTGTTGTTTTCTTGTTTTGATGTTGTTGCTGCTGCCGCTGGGTGCGTTGCTCTGACAATATGGCAGGCGCACTCTGTTCACACTTGCGGGCTGTCCCCACCAGAACCTCGAGTGTGCCAATTGCTGACATCATCGACGCGCTTCCCTGTCTGCTTTGCTACAGGTAACTCCTTAGGAGTTTGTAGAGATTCAGCATGACATCTAAAGCTTTGACCAGCTTCTCTCGATGCGTGGTGGAGAGTATATTGACTGGCTGCATCACGGCCTGGTCTGGAAACACCAATGCCCGTGAATGGAAATCCTACAAAAAAGTAGTGGATACGGCCCAGTCCATCGTGGGTAAAGCCCTCCCACCACTGAGTACATCTACACGGAGCGCTGTTGCAGGAAAGCAGCGTCCATCGTCAGGGTTCCCCGCCACCCAGGACATGCTCTCTTCTCACTGCTGCCATCAGGAAGGAGGTACAGGAGCCTCAGGGCTCGCACCACCAGGTTCAGGAACAGTTACCACCCCTCAACCATCAGGCTCTTGAACCAAACGGGATAACTTCACTCCACTTCGCTTCCCTAATCATTGAAACGTTCCTACACCAATGGACTCACTTTCAATGACTCTTCGTCTCATTGTTCTCGATACTTATTGCTTATTTATTTACTATTATTCTTTCTTTCTGTATTTGCAGAGTTTGTTGTCTTCTGCACTCCGGCTAAACGCCCTCGTTGGGCCGTCCTTCACTGATTCTGTTATCATTACTATCCCCTGGATTTATTGACTATGTCCACAAGACAATGAATGTCAGTGTTGTAGATGGTGACATATACATACTTTGACAATAAAATTTACTTTGAACTTTAAAATAAATCTCTATATGAATCTGAACAATATTGGCTGAATGAACAATAGTCTCTGGTTCGTTGGCCAGACCGGCAGCGAGGGAGCTGCGTTGCCTCGGTTGTCGTGCGGACAAGGCCTGTGTGCTGTTGGATTCCGTGCTGGGTTGGAGGCTGACCCATCCGGTCAGTGCTGCCCCCCAGTGTTCACTCAGTGGGAAGACAAGCTGGATTGCGTTCAATGAGATGAGGAACTGCTACAGCTTGTTCTTGCGGAAACATGGCTCAGGACAACATCCATGGACCATCAATCTGCAGGTTATGACACTCAGGGACATGTGCTGTATTATTAGGTGTCCGTGTGTTCACCGGCGATCATGGTCTTTCCACAACCACAATTGTTCTTGGCAAATTTTTCTGCAGAAGTGGTTTGCCATTGCCTTCTTTTGGGCAGTGTCTTTACAAGACGGGTGCCCCCAGCCGTTATCAATACTCTTCAGAGATTGCCTGCCTGGCATCAGTGGTCGCATAACCAGGACTTGTGATCTGCACCGGCTGCTCGTACGACCGTCCACCACCTGCCCCCATGGCTTCACATGACCCTGATTCAGGGGTGGGGGGGTGGAGGTTACTACACCTTCCCCGAGGGTGACTGCAGGCTAGCAGAGCACCTTACACCTCCTTTGGTAGAGACGCATCTCCACCCCAATATTATTATTATTATCTATTTAAATATATATATTTTCGTAACCCTATGTTCTTTTGCCATCATAATTATTGCGCTATATGTGCTGTGTGTTGTGTTTTGCACCTTGGCCCCAAATGAATACTGCTCCGTTTGGTTGTATTCCGGACTGCGGCTGAACGAGAGCCGAACTTGAACTTCAGGGTGGATTGTGTCCCAACGGGGTGGGGCCGAGGTCGGGTGGGTGGGTGAGAGTGAGGAGGGAGATCCGGACTGCAGAGGGCTGGAATGGATCAGTCAGACAGGAGAGCAGCAGACCAGGAACACAAGGCATTCTGCAGATGCTGGAAATCCAGAGAACCTCGGCAGGAGGTGCTCAGCAGGCCAGGCACCATCTGTGGAAGTGAATAAACAGTTGATATTCCAGGCCAGATCCCTTCCTCCGGATTGAGAAGGAAGAGGGAATAAAATAGAATAGAACTTTATTGTCATTCGAGGCCGTGGAGTCACTCCAGTCCGAGCAAAACAGATATTTACGATGCATGGGGTACGGTTTAATTTTTAAAAATGTATCTACATTAAACAAGTGACTTCGATAGTCCACAACGGCATTGGCAAACCGGGGTGTGACATTATTCAGCTGCACAACAGCCCTCGGGAAGAAGCTATTTTTCAGCCTGGCCAAGATGTTTCTGTCTCTCCCACCAGTTGGCGGAGATTGAACAGAGAGCGTCCGGGACGGGATGGGTCTTTAATGACGTTACAAGTACACCAGGTCCAGCAGCTGAGTCCCACTGATGTGCTGAGCCAGAAGAGGCAAGAGTGAAGAGGTGTCGGGGTGGGGAAGGTTAGCTAGAAGGTGATAGGTGAAGTGAGCTGGATGGTAAAGGGCTGGCGAGGAAGGAAGGAGAGCGGGGGAACACATCCAGAGAGAGATACAACGGGACAAGAGCATGGGAGGATATTTAGTGAGGAAGGAGCGGGGGGGGGGGGAGGAATCCGATGCACAGGTTCTAACGTTGAACGACAACCCCGACCGCCCGTGTCCTTCCACAGGTGCGGCCCGACCCGTTGAGTTCTCTTTGTCCTCCCGCTCCAGACTCAAGCGTCTGCAGTCTGCCACGTCAGCCGGTTCGGGAAGCAGTCGCCAGGCAGTGGGCGCGGCGCTATTGCAGCTCGTGGCGTTGGAGTTCGGAGTTCAGTCCTGTAGTCATCTGTGAGGAGTTCCTGTACGTCCTCCATGTGGAAATGGGAGGGTCTTCCCCCGGCGTTCCGGTTCCCTTGCACCGTAGGTTCACTGGTCTCTGTAAGTTTTCCCGTGACTAGGACAGGGTTAAATCATGGCTGTCAGGGGTTGCTGGCACTGCGTCTTGAAAGGCCAGAACTTCGAAGTACATTTATTATCAAAGTTCGTATACTTTATACAACCTTGAGATTCGGCTGCTTACAGGCAGCCACAGAACGCAGAAACACAACAGAGCCCGTTAGAAAAAAAAGACCGCCAAACAGCCAGTGCTCAGAGAAAGAAAGGCAAAGAAGACGTGCAAACAGTAAAAGTAAGCAAATAGTTTGAGAACTGAAGTTTTAATGAAAGACCGCGAAGCCGGGCATCACTGTGGCGGGAGCGGGCCACGGCCTCGGTTCAGCGCAGAGCCGAGTAAACATGGCGGGGCAGCGAGCCGAACTAGCCCGTCCCTCGCCTCCGGTCCCGACACCCTGGCCTTTTCGATCCGGCCCGGCCCTGAACTCGTCCAAACATCGGGTCGTTCTTTGCGCTGGGGGCCTGGGTCCTGTCGCCACAATCCAGCCCGCAGCCGACCTTTCCTATCCCGACTTCACACTGCGTCTGTCAGCCAATAAATTAATAAAGAGGCCAGAATCAGTCACACGAGACACTTCCCTTCATTAGCTGAGTATAGGACTGCACACAGCACGAGTCAGACCACAGCTTGTGCGCTGGGCTGCACCCCTAGTCACCACACTGCAGGACCAGTGCAAACTCACTGAAGTGGGGGGGGAGGGGGTCAGAGGAGACGCATTAGGATGTCACCAGGGCCGGAAAACTGTGACCGCGGGAAAGAGTAGCAGTTTGTCAATCATTGTCACGAGTGCCGAGGTGCGGCGAGACGCTTTGTCTGCACGCAGGGGGAGGCTGGGGTGCTTGACGGGACACTTATCTGACGGGCGTAGGATTATGAGGGGCCCAGAGAGAACCAGCATGGTCAAAGGTAACAGGTGGGAGGGTTAAAGAGGAGACGGAGAGACAATCTTTAAACCCAGTGGGTGATGAGGCCTGGAATCACCACCTCAGAGGGGCAGAAATTACACCATAAGGCCATTTGGCCTATCAGGTCCTCTCCAACATCCCATTATAGCTGATTTATTTCCCTCTCAACCCCATACCCTGGCCTCCTTCCCTTTGATGTTCCTTACCAACCAAGAACCTACCAACCTCCGATTTAATTATACCCAATGACTTGTTATGCGTGGGCACATGGCCAAGTGGTTAAGGCATTGGACTAGCGACCTGAAGGTCGAGAGTTCGAGCCCCAGCCAAGGCAACGTGTTGTGTCCTTGAGCAAGGCACTTAATCACACATTGCTCTGCGACGACACTGGTGCCAAGCTGTATGGGTCCTAATGCCCTTCCCTTGGACAACATCAGTGTCGTGGAGAGGGGAGACTTGCAGCATGGGCAACTGCCGGTCTTCCATACAACCTTGCCCAGGCCTGCGCCCTGGAGAGTGAAGACTTTCCAGGCGCAGATCCATGGTCTCGCAAGACTAACGGATGCCTGTAGCTAATGACTTGTTCTCCGCAACCATCTGTGGCAATGAATTCCACAGGTTCACCACCGTCAAGCTAAAGAAATTCTTCCTCGTCTCCGGTTTAAAGGGATGTCCCTCTATTCTGAGGCTGTGCCCTCTGGTCCTGGACTCAACCCACCATTGGAAACACCCTCTCCACGTCCACCCTGTCTAGGCCTGTCAGTATTTGGTACCTTTCATGAGATCCTCCCCTCATTATTCTAAACTCCAGCGAGCGCAGGCCCAGAGACATTAAATGTGCCGCACATGTTAACCCTTTCATTCCTGGTATCATTCTTGTAAACCTCATCTGGAGCACATCCTCTCTCAGATACGGGGCCCAATACTCCAAATGTGGTCAAACCAATGCTTTATAAAGCCTCAGCATTACATCCTTGCTTTTAATTAATTAATTGATCGATTAATTGAGATACAGCATGGAACAGGCCCTTCCAGCACTTTGAGCCGCGTTGCCTAGCAACCCCTGTTTAACCCTAGCCTATCACAGCTCAGTTTACAATGCCCAGTGAACCTACCAGCCGGTACGTCTTAGGACAGTGGGAGCACCCAGAGAAGACCCGCTCGTTCCGCGTGCAAACCCGTTACAGATGATTTCAGAATTGAACTCTGAACTCTGAACCCCAATGCCCCGGGTTGCAATACCGTCGCGCTAATCTCTGTGCCACCGTGGCGCGTTACGGCCTAGTTCCCCCTCGGCCCCGAAATGAGTACCAACACGGCACTTGCCTTGGTTACTACCAACTCAGCCTGTAGGTTAAGCTTTAGGGAACCCTGTGCTTGCGGTTGTTCCTGGGTGTGGGCTGGAAGAGCCGCGAGCTGCAGGATCCGGGGACGGAACGTGGGAAAGGGTTGGCTGAATGTCATAGAACGCAGAACAGAGGGAGAAGTATTATTGATTGACATAAAAATGTCCCTTCCACGCCGCCCGGCAACCCCCGATTTAATCCGAGCCTAATCACGGGACAATCATCCTGCCAACCGGTCAGCCTTTGGACCGTGGGAGGAAACCGCAGCTCCCAGAGGAAACCACGCGGTCATGGGGAAAACATACAAACTCCTCACGGGCACCGGAGGGAACGTCCTCCCCGCGGCAGGCGTGGGAGCCGGGTCGCCTGCACTGCAAAACGTCGTGCTAACCACTACGCTACTGAGCTGAGAAACAGAAAGGGTGTCGAAGAGCTCCAGCCCACATCTATCTGAACTATCAGGGTGTAAGGGGTATCAGGGAGGGGTAGCACCTCTGGTGGGGGAACATGTCGCATCCTTTTCAGGGCGGTTAGTTCACCTTTGGTCCCCACCTGGCACTCAGCTCTCACCTGTGGCTCCCCGTAGCTGTTTGCATGCGACAGCGGCCACACCCGGGCAACGGCTTCGACAAGCCGGCTAAACCAGGTGAGGGTAGCCGACGGGTCTCGAACCCTCGGTGAGATAGGGAGTTGTCTATCCCAGCATGTGAAGACAGACTCCAGCGGATTGAGCGGATGAGACCGACAGAAGATCCAACGGTCAAGAAGGTGGTCTCTGCAAGCGTCGTGGAACGTGTAGAGCAGGACAAGACACAGAAGATGTCCTGGTCATCCACTGCACCTAGTCCCATCTCCAGCCGTCTAGACTCTGTCTTGCCACTGGATCCAGATGGGAATTGGGAAGAGAGAGTGAGGCTGACGCTGCGCAACTCTCCCTCACTTAAATCCAAGTCAAGCGCTAGACTCGACACCATCAAACCGACTGGTGGCGCAGTGACATCAGCGCCGGACTCCGGAGCGAAGGTTCCCGAGTTCGAATCCAGTCGAGCCGCTCCCAGACACACTTTCCATCTGTGCTGGGTTGAGTGTCGAGCGAGCAACTCGACCTCATAAAAAAAGAAGTACTCATGTTGTCAAGGTCTTCATCGGTGACGATGGACGAACCTTATCTGAACTGTCCCGTCTACCTACCCAATGTCCATTCGTGTGTCTATCTAAGAACCTCACGAGGGCCCCTACCGTCACCCCGGGCTGTGCCTTCCAGGCCCCCCAAACATTTCGTAAAAAGAAAACCTGCCCTTAACACCTCTATTATAGCTCAGGGCATTGGAGTTCAGAGTTCAATTCCTGCGCTGTGCGTGAGGAGTCTGTACGTTCTCCCCGTGACTGCGTGGGTTTCCTCCGGATGCTCCAGTTTCCTCCCACAGTCCAAAAACGAACTGGCTAGTAGGTTAATTGCTCATTGTAAATTGTCCCGTGATTAAATAGGTGAGTTGCTAAGCAACCCGGCTCGTTAGGCCTGAAGGGCCTGTTCCACACATAAATAAATCTCCTTTTTCCTCTCTCCTGGCACCTTCAACGCATGCCCTGTGGTATTAGACGTTACAGCCCTGGGAGAGTGATATCAGCTGTCCACTCTGATGTAATATTTTTCTGTGAAACGGCTCCAGCCCGCAGAGCGTCTGTTTGGCATCGGGGAGAGAGGAGCCTGCTGCCAGCTCAGCTCTCACTCAGCACCTCGGCCTAGTGTTTTACCGTCAGCCTGCTGGGGCAGGGTTTGAACCCACAACTTCAGAGGCAGAAGGCCACAGGCTGACCCCTTGTGGTCGTCAGGCCCTTTGGCCTAACTCTTCCACGCTGACCAGTGCAGCTCCCTGAGGTAGTCACACTTGCCTGTTTGTTTTGTTTATTTATTTACATTTAGAGCTATGGAGCAGAATAACCCCTTCCAGCCCTCCAAGCCGCACCCCCCAGCAGCTCCGATTTAACCCGAACCAAGCCAATCACAGACGAAAGAGAAACTGCAGATGCTGGAAATCCAAAGCAGCACATACAAAATGCCGGAGGAACTCAGCAGGCCAGGCAGCGACCGATTAACCTACCAGCCAGGACGTCTTAGCCTCGTGGGAGGAAACCCTTGCATTCTCCAGGGAGGACGTAGAGAGACTCCTTTCAGAGGACACCGGATTTGAACTCTGAACACCCCAAGCTGTGCTCGTGTCCTGCTCTCCGCAACGCTACCTAATAAAGTGGTCACTGAGTGTACCCTCTTCCCGTCTATCTCTCTTTACGTTTTTACATCAGTGAGTCTCCTATTCAAAGGTTTCAAATCTCAGAGAAATGTGTGGAATATACATCCTGAAATTCTTTATCTTCGCAAACATCCACAAAAACACAGGAGTGCCCCAAAGAATGAATAACGTTGAAATGTTAGAACCCCAAAGTCCCCCCTCCAGCTAACCCCCCCATCCAACCGTAAGCAGCAGCAAAGCAACGACCCCCTCCCCCACCAGCAAAAAAGCATCAGCACCCCCCCCATCAAGCACTCAAGCGTGCAGCAAAGCATCAATAAAGTCACAGACTCGCAGTACCCCAAAGACTACTCGTTCACCCGATAACTCGACATACCACAGGCTCTCTCTCTCCCTAGTAAGGGAGAAAGAGATGTCTCCATTTCACAGCAAGAAGGGAGACATACCAAACAACTTGCCGATTTACGATGTTGAAAGTCTGCAGCGTCGCGTCTTCCGAGCTCTGTGTTAATTGTCCGCGTGCCTCACTTCTGTTCCGGGAGATGACGTTGAGCGATCTTGAATTTGAATCTATTTCCGGTAAGGTAGCAGTGCGATCGGGCGCCAAGATCAATCCATCCCCAGATGTATGAGAACGGCCGAGAGGATCACAGGGGTCTCCCTACCGTCCGTCGGGGGCATTTATCAGGAGCGCCGCATACACAGGGCCCTTAGTATTAGTAAGGATCTCACCCATCCATCCAGCATCCTCTTTGACTTTCTAACATCAGGCAGGAGACTCCGATGCATAAAAACAAAACCGGTCAGGATGGGAAACAATTTCTTCCCTCAGGCCGTTAGGCTTCTGAACTCCCTGCCACATCGCATTCAAAGCGTCAACGGTTAATCTGTTCTGTACCTCACAATATTTAATTTATGCACTTTAGTTTGTTTATTTATGCATAATTAATGTGTAGATTTTATCCTTACTTTCATGTTATTGTGTGTTATGTGTACTACTGTGCTTTACACCCTGGTCTGGAGAAGGTTCTCCTTAGTTGGCAATAAACTTGACTCGACTTGATAAAGAGGAGTGGATTTGCTCCAGGGGGTCAGTATTGACCCGACGGGCTGAACGGCCTGTGGCATAAAGGACCATGAGAAAAGATGAGGGGGCGTGTGCTGTGGGAGGGCAGTAAAGGGTGAGGTGAACTGCAAGGCAGCTTCGTGGGAGGTGCAGATGCCCCAGTTTTGATGTCATGGGAAAGAATGACTGGGAGCAGACAGTGAGTTATAAAGCGCGGGGGTGTAGGCCGGAGAGGGAGGGAGGGAGTGCAGGCCTCATTGGTAATCCTCGGTGAGTATACTTCAGGGGAGTTTTGTGGCAAAGAGCTCTCGCTCTATCACTCTCAGTTTGAACGAAGCCAGATGGCCCCGTGGTGACTTCAACCTGAGGCACTCACATCCCAATCAATCCTGATCCCGAGTTTTCCGCCTCACACTGAAAGCCCTCGGCTGTACCAGCACTCAAAGTCGGCCGCTCCAATGTGTCAGTGCGGTGGCCAGCCGTGTGGGACCGGCTTTATTTTCTAAACTGAGCCATGATGTTTCAATAAAACTTTTTTTTAAAAAAGACAGATGTTGTGTGGGTGAGTTCTGAGCTACAGGCTGATGAAAAACATAAGAACCCAATCAGTGAAGATGCTATTACACCCAGAATGCAAGAGGAACGAGAATTCACTCCCGTAAGGATACACAGGCCCCGAGGTATCAGAGAGAATCATAATTTATACAGTCGCTACGTAATTCGAGGGCAGCTGGCGCAGTGGCGTCCGCACCGGACGTCGGTTCCGGAAGGTTCCTCGCACGCCTCGCGTTCGTGCTGGGTTGAGCGTCGAGCTAGCGCCTGGGCCCCGCGACGAAGCACTCGGAAACGCCGCGGAAACGGCGAGGCTGCCGCCCGATAGGCCACCAGAGCCCCGGCGGCGTAAGAGGCACCGCGAAGAGCTGGCCAGGTGAAATGGCCCCGCAGGACAGGAATTCAACCCTGACCTCCGACACAGGTCAGTCGGGCCAGCCAGTCCCGTTCAGTGACCTCTGGTGCAAACAACAAGCACAGATGGTTTCAGTCAGTTTACAGTTAATGGCCGCTTGGGAGGGAGTTAACGATCAAGGGGTAAGGGGGATCAGATGTACTCAGCGGCCACTCTATTAGGTACCACTGGGACAGTTTCTCTGTAACTGTTACACTTTATTTTACAATCTATTCTTGTTTCATTTAGCTCTGTGTCTCCATGCTCGGCGCAGTGATTTGATCTTTCTGAACTGTGGAAGAGGACAGCACAGGAGGAGGCCATTCGGCCCTCAATGTTGTGCTGAACCAGCTGTAAAGCAAATCAAAATCACCCAAACACTAACCCTTCCTGCCTACGCCATGTCCACATCCTTCCACGAGGAAATCTGCAGATGCTGGAAATTCAAGCAACACACATCAAAGTTGCTGGTGAACGCAGCAGGCCAGGCAGCATCTCTAGGAAGAGGTACAGTCGACGTTTCAGGCCGAGACCCTTCGTCAGGACTAACTAAAGGAAGAGCTAGTAAGAGATTTGAAAGTGGGAGGGGGAGGGGGAGATCCAAAATGATAGGAGAAGACAGGAGGGGGAGGGATGGAGCCGAGAGCTGGACAGGTGACTGGCAAAAGGGATATGACAGGATCATGGGACAGGAGGCCCAGGGAGAAGGAAAAGGGGGAGGGGGGGAAAAGCTCAGAGGATGGGCAAGGGGTATAGTGAGAGGGACAGAGGGAGAAAAAGGAGAGAGAGAAAAAGAATGTGTGTATATAAATAAATAACGGATGGGGTACAGGGGGAGGTGGGGCATTAGCGGAAGTTTGAGAAGGCAATGTTCATGCCATCAAGCATCCACCACCCTCTGGTTAAAAAAACATGCCCCTCCCGTCCCCCTTGTACCTAACCCCCCTCACCTTCAATGCAAGCCCTCTAGTATTAGGTACATGTGACAATAATAAACCAATTCTCCGGCCTACACCCCCACGTCTCATAACTGATTGTCTGCTCCCAGTCATTCTTTCCCATGACATCAAAACTGGGGCATTTGCACCTCCCACGAAGCTGCCTTCCCGTTCACTGCACCCTTTACTGCCCTCCCAAAGGGTGCAGAGGAGGCTTACAAGGATGTTGCCCAGATTGGGGGGCATGCCTTACGAGAATAGGTTGAGTGAACTCGGGCTTTTCTCCGTGGAGCGACGGAGGATGTGAGGTGACCTGATAGAGGTGTGTAAGATGATGAGAGGCATTGATCGTGTGGATAGTCAGAGGCTTTTCCCCAGGGCTGAAATGGCTAGCTCGAGAGGGGACAGTTTTAAGGTGCTTAGAAGCAGGTACAGAGAAGATGCCAGGGGTAAGTTTTATATGCAGAGAGTGGTGAGTGTGTGGAATGGGCTGCCGGTGCTAGTAGTTGAGGTGGATACGATAGGGTCTTTTAAGAGGCTCCTGGATAGGGTAGAAAAATAGAGGGCTATGGGTAACCCTAGGTAATTTCTAAGGTAGGGACATGTTCGGCACAGCTTTGTGGGCCGAAGGGCCTGTATTGTGCTGTAGGTTTTCCGTCTCTATATTTCGAATTCCAATTTTTGCCCGATAAGAAGGGGGAGAAGAGAAGGTGTCCAGGGGGTCTGATTCAGAGGTGAGAACTGTACGCAGGTTCCATGGAAGGGGAGTGGGGAGTGTTGGTTTCCATGGTGTGTTGAGCTGTGTCCAAAACTCTCTGTAGTTTCTCGCAGTCACGCGCAGAGCAGCTGCCAACCAACCCGCGATGGACTCAGATAGGATGCTTTCAACAGAGCAGAGATTCCCAATGGTTTTTACGCCATGGACCAATACCGCCAAGCATGGAGTCCGTGGACTGTGCATCTATAAAACTTGGTAAGGGAAATTTCTTTAGCCTCCTGAGGAAGTAGAGGCTTTGGTGACCTTTCTTGGCCGTGGCCCGGGACGGGCGATTGGTGATGTTCGCCCCTCTGAACTTGGAGCCCTCTTGATCCCAGCTTCGTTGGTGCCAACAGAGGGGGGTCCTCGGCTCCCCGTCCTGAAGCCAATGGCCAACCCTGTTACTGGCGTTGAGGGGGAAAGGTTGTTGCCGTGATAGCAGGTCACCAAGCTCCCTATCTCCTTCCTGTCCTCCGACTCATCGTTACCTGAGTTGCAGCCCGCTACGATGGCGTCGTCTGCAAGCCTGTAGATGGAGCTGAAGCAGAATCAGCTGCGCAGTCATGAATCCAAAAAGATTCTAAGTACATTTATAGAGTCGTGGAAAAGTACAGCACAGAAACCGGCCCTTTGGCCCATCTAGTCCGTGCCGAACCATTTAAACTGCCTACTCCCGTCGACCTGCACCAGGACCATAGGCCTCCATATCCCTACTGTCCATGTACCTATCCAAACTTCTCTTAAATGTTGAAATCGAGGTCACATCCACCACTTGCGCTGGCAGCCCGTTCCGCACTCTCGCCACCCTCAGAGAAAAGAAGTTTCCCCTCATGTTCCCCTTAAACTTCTCACCTTTCACCCTTAACCCATGACCTCTGGTTATAGTGCCACCCAACCTCAGTGGAAAAAGCCTGCTTGCATTTACCCTATCTATACCCCTCATAATTTTGGATACCCCTATCAAATCTCCTCAGTCTTCTACGTTCTAAAGAATACAGTCCTAACCTGTTCAATCTTTCCTTATTGTACAGCCTGAGATTCATCTTCTGCACAGACAGCCACGAAACAAAGAAAACCATGGATCCGTTCAAAGAAAAACGTCAAACCCCCAACGCGCAAACATTAGAACAAATCTCACAAATGACAAAAAAAAAAGAGTGAAAAACACAGGATATGAAACACCAAACCAGAACGGCAACTAAACAGTCCAGGCAAACACGGGGAAATCTGCAAATGCTGGAATTTCAAGCAACGCACATCAAAGTTGCTGGTGAACGCAGCAGGCCAGGCAGAATCTCTAGGAAGAGGTGCAGTCGACGTTTCGGGCGACGTTCCTGATGAAGGGTCTCGGCCCGAAATGTCGACCGTACCTCTTCCTAGAGATGCTGCCTGGCCTGCTGCATTCACCAGCAAGTTTGATGTGTAAAACAGTCCAGGAATGTTTGTTTTCAGCTTAGCTCAGTTTAATCTATTTAATTTAATTTAGAGCTGGATTTTAATATTTGGGTATAAAATAAGTGAAACACACAGCAGGTCAGGCAGCATCTGTGGTGAATGAAGCAAAGTTACTGGTTCAGATCTGAACACTTTCTGTCAGACCTGAAACACCATCTTTGCTTCTCTCTCTGCAGATGTCGCATTTCCAGCATTTTTTTAAAAATTCAGATTTCCAGCATCTACGGGCTTTATTTTCAATTTCCTTTTTACATGTTGGTGTCTGGAAGTGGGGATTTGAATCCACAATCTCCAGGCTCGGCCCTGGGAGCCCCGGCTCACGTACTGCTCCAAACCTAACCCAGTCAGGGGAAATCGATGCGGAGGACTGCTTGTCTGGAACTAACACATTGCTTCATCGAGTATCTGTCACTGGGTTCAAAAGGACGAGAACAAGCTTGGTTCAAGCGAGGAAGCTATTTATAGTCGCACATTTCAATGTTTCCCACGAGCTGGAACAATAGGAGGTAAACAAACAGCGAAAGAGATTGTGTCTAATTAGAAAGTCAGGACAGTCCCGGAAAAAAAAATGCTTTTCCACAGAAACTCTGCTCCTGTGAGCCGGCTATAGGGAATAAATGAGGCCAGTGACAGAGTTATAGACTTTGCAAACTTTGGTCTCATTTTGAAGGGTCTTGGTATTCTAGTCTGCAGCTCACTCCCAAATATCTGTTGATCTGTACTTAAATCCCCCAAACCTCTTGATTAGATCCCAGCCAATAACTCACTCCCAGGCATGTTACTCCATATATAAACCCCCTGAACCCCTGGATCAGATTTCAGTCTGTAACTCACCATTGGGGATCAGTTATTCTACATATAAACCCCCCCGAACCCCTGGATTAGATCCCGGCCAGTACCCCACTCCTGGGGATCTGTTATTCTGTACACAAACCCCCCAAACCCCAGATTAGATTTCACTTGGCGGGGGGGTTTGTTATTCTATATACAAACCCCACCAAATCCCTGGATTAGCCAGTGTCCCACTCCCGGGGATCTGTTATTCTATATATAATCCCCTGAACCCCTGGATTAGATTTCAGTCTGTAACTCAACATTGGGGATCAGTTATTCCATATATAAACCCCCTGGAATAGATCCCAGTCAGTACCCCACTCCCGGGGATCTGTTATTCTATATATACACCTCACAAATCCCTGGATTAGATTTCAACCTGTAACTCACTCCTGTGTCTCTGTTATTCTATATATAAATCCCCCTGAACCCCTGGATTAGATCCCGGCCAGTACCCTACTCCCAGGAATCTGTTATTCAATATATAAACCCCCTGAACCCCTGGATTAGATTTCAGCCTGTAACTCACTGGGGGATCTGGGGTGGGGGCTGCTGCACAGAGCGGTGCCCTGCATTAAGTTCTTTAGTTTGTACATGGATCTCCCGGCCGCACGTCGCTTCTACGGGCTGGAGGACGCCGTGCACCACACGTACATGGAGTGTGTGGGACTGCAGCCCCTTTTTGTGTATCTGAGAGGGCTGCTTCACGCCTTCTGGTTGTACTTTAGCCCCATCCTATTTATATACGGTCATCCAGTAAGGAGGGGGGCACGGAGGGATGAGGATGGCCTTGCCAACTTGCTCCTGGGGCTGGCGAAATCAGCCATCCATGGGTCTTGGAAACTGGTGGCAGAGGGATCTGCCTGGCAATGCTTAGGGGGTATGTTTGTGCCCGGGTAAACATTAAGAAGGAACACGCACTGTTCACGGTGACCATAGAGGCGTTCCGGGACCGCTGGGCTCCGCGGGGGGTTATTGCCATCATCAATAGAGATGGAAACATTTTAGTTTAATGTGTATTGTCTATTTGTAGTGTAGTAATTGTGTTAGTCACTTGTTTGTATTTATAGCACTGAATTTGTAATAAAGATATTTTGTATATAAAAAAGGGGATCTTGTTCTATTTGTAAGCCCCCAAACCCCTGGAGTAGATCCTGGTCTGTAACCCACTCCTGGGGATATTGCTCTCTATATAAATCCCCTGAACCTGAACCTGGTTGTGGATTACAGGAGGAATGGAGACGGGCTAACCCCTATTGATATCAATGGATCTGGGGCTGAGAGGGTAAACAGCTTCAAGTTCCTCAGCATCCACATCACCGAGGACCTCACGTGGTCTGTACACACCAGCTGTGTGGTGAAAAAGGCACAACAGTGCCTCTTTCACCTCAGACGGTTGAAGAAATTTGGTATGGGCCCCCAAATCCTAAGAACTTTCTACAGGGGCACAATTGAGAGCATCCTGACTGGCCGCATCACTGCCTGGTACAGGAACTGTTCCTCCTTTAATCGCAGGAACCTGCAGAGAGCGGTGCGGACAGCCCAGCGCATCTGTAGATGTGAACTTCCCAGTATTCAGGACATTTACAAGGACAGGTGGGTAAAAAGGGCCCGTAGGATCACTGGGGACCCAAGTCACCCCAACCACAATCTGTTCCAGCTGCTACCATCCGGGAAACGGTACCGCAGCATAAAAGCCAGGACCAACAGGCTCCGGGACAGCTTCTTCCACCAGGCCATCAGACTGATGAACTCACGTTGATTTCAGTGCACTCTATATTACATTAACTGTTCTATTTATTGTATTATAAATTACTATGATTGCACATTGCACATTTAGACAGAGACATAACATAAAGAGTTTTATTCCTCATGTATGTGAAGGATGTAAGAAATAAAGTCAATTCATCTCGATCCCGGACTCCATCTCTGTCCCGGATGCTCTACACACTCCCAGCGGACATTTGGTTCGGTACACCTGTACGTTCTCTCGCCTGTTACGTGCCAAGGGTGGTTTGTGGTCTTCCCACGAGCCAAGATTCAAAGTACATTTATGATCAAAGTATGAATGCAGTATTCAACCCTGAAATTCCTCCTCCCACAGACAGTCATGAAACAATGAAACACAACGGAACCCGCTCCAAGAAAAAAAAAGCTTCAAACACCCCCTCCCACACACAAAAAAAAAACCGAATCGCACAAATGGGAACAAAAAACTGAGCAAAGAAAAAAAAAAGAATTTAAAGCACCAAACAGTTCAGCTCAGTGTTTGTTATCTGCAGGCCATCCCGATTCGAAATCGCCCAAAATAGCAACAAGACAAAAGGAGCAAGCAGGAACCAGAAACACATCACAACGTGAACTATGGAGTCCGACCCACAAACTGTGTTGGTTAAACCTTGCCCAAGACCCAGCAAGGGAGAGAGAGACTACTCGAACGCAGGGACCTTTCTCTGGGAGAATCGAGCGGGAGGGAGAGGGACCAGCACAGGCAGACAACCTTGACGGCGCTGAACACTTGCTCGCCTCGGTGATGTCAGTCTTTCTCGGCGCTTTAATCGGCGGGGTTAGCGCGAAATGGGCTCGCGCCCACCCCGCAGGCCCGCCCGGACGTCTCGCCCGGAAACCTCTCAGAGGCACCGAATATCCAGATCGCTCAATCGGCCTGAGAACACGCCGGCAAAATGTTGATCGCGGGCGCTGAACCGCAGCACCGCCACATTTGAAAGGAGAAGACGACGTTGAAGGAGTGAAAGGAGTTTTGTGAACCGTCCGGAGTACGTCGCTCTTGGTCGTGTTGTTCGCTGGCGCCAACTTCTTCTGGGATTGCTTTTACCCAATTTTCCTACAGAAGTGGTTTGCCATCGCCTTCTTCTGGGCAGTGTCTTTAAACCCCCACCCTCCTCCCCAGCCATTATCATCATATCATCATCGCTTGTCACACCAGACAGCCAGCCACTCTAGTGTTGTTTGGTTGATGTTGAGCAGGTCAGTGTCAGCTAACTCAGTTCAATGTTCTGCACCCTTTCGCCACACTCACAGGATTCACTGGTCTTTAAACCCCACTTCACCATATTGTCTCCCGTCCTACAAACTCCCGCTCTCGCTCTGTTGAGAGTGCACCCCTTCCGTCTGTCAAGCAGTGCCCCGTCTGGTAGCATTTCTGTGGGGTCTTGCACTGTATTGTTTGGTGGGGTCCTGGCTTCTGTTTGTTACCAGAGGTTAACCCTGTACATTTGGGGGGACGTTCCGTGTGGTAGTTCCTCCATTGTAGCAAAGCCTTTCCTCGATTTTAGGCGGTTGGAAACTAGCACATGATGATGTTGGTGCCTTGGATCTGAGTTCTGTTTACCTTTTTCAATTTTTGTTGTAGTGTGTCTTCGGATCTCTGGGGGAGCAATGCCTGCAAGTCTGTAAATGATGTTTGTGGGTGTGGGGCGCAGTGTGCCCATGATTATTCGGCAGGCTTCGTTAAGCAATGGGTCTATTTTCTTCGCATGGGCTGATCTGCCCCACACAGGTGCACAGTGTTCTGCAGGTACATAGCAGAGCGCTAGGGCAGTTGATCTAAGTGTGTGAGCATTAGCTCCCCATTTCGTGCCTGCTAATTTTTTCAGGAGAGAGTTGCGAGAGCCAACTTTCCCTCGGAGGTTTTGGATGTGGGTGGCAAATGAGAGTGTCCTATCCAGTGTCACGCCCAGGTAAATTGGAGTCGGATGGTTTTCGAGCTCTTTCCCACACCAGAAGATGTTGCGTTTCCGAGCTGCTTCTCGATTCCTCAGGTGGAATGCACACACTTGCGCCTTTGATGGATTTGGGTTCAGAGACCATTTTTCATAATACTGCTCCTTTGCTTCGAGGACTGCTGTGAGTCGTACTTCAACTTCTTGGAAGGAGTTAGCTTGTGTTGCTACGCATAGGTCGTCTGCATAGATAAACCTGCATGTGTTAGGAAAGGCTGGTTGGTCGTTTGTGTAGACATTAAATAGTAGAGGTGCCAGGACTGATCCCTGTGGTAGTCCGCTTTTTTGTGGACACCACCTACTCTTAATTTCATTCATTTCTACATAAAATCTGTGATTTTCTAGGAGGCTTCTTATTACTTTGGCTGTGGTTTTGTTCTTTAAAATTTTAGTTTCAGTAGAAGGCCTCTGTGATTCACAGTGTCTTATGCTGCTGTTAAGTCAATGAATACTGCCACTGTAATTTGTCGCATTTCAAAGCCATCCTCAATATACCCCTCCCCCTCCCCCCTCACTTTCAAATCTCTTACTAACTCTTCCTTCAATTAGTCCTGACGAAGGGTCTCGGCCTGAAACGTCAACTGAAGCTCTTCCAATAGATGCTGCCTGGCCTGCTGCGTTTACCAGCAACTTTGACGTGTGTTGCTCAATATACTGGGCTAAGTTCAGGACTTGACCGCAGCAAGAGCGGCCTGGCCTGAATCTGGCTTGGTCTGGTGTCAGAAGATCTTCAACCAAGGGGGAGATCCTTTTCAGTATGAGTCTCTTGCAGAGTCTATAGAGGGTGCAGAGCAAGGAAGTCGGTCTGTAATCTTCAGGGATGTTGGGGCCATTATCAATACTCTTCAGAGATTGTCTGCCTGGCATCAGTGGTCACATAACCAGGACTTGTGATCTGCACTGGCTGCTCGTACGACCATCCACCACCTGCCCCCATGGCTTCACCTGACCCTGATCGGGGGGCTAAGCAGGTGCTACACCTTGCCCCAGGGTGACCTGCAGGCTAGCGGAGAGGAGGAGCAATAATAATAAATTCTAAATAGCAATAATAAATGAATTTACCAGCCTGCCAAGTCGTGTTGTGTTTGGAGAAGCGTTTGGCGGGACGATGATCAAGAGCGCTGCCTGCATTCCTGGTTGTCGCGCTCTAGAAAAGCCGTCATTGAGCTGGTGCCCTGCAGGCCGGCGGAGGGAAGGAACACCTCACACCTCCTTTGGTAGAGACGTACCTCCACCCCGCCAGGGTAGGGGAGTTGAAAACAGAAGGGAAAAGGACACAGGTTTAAGGTGCAAGGGTAAGATTTAGAGGCAACCAGAGGGGCAAGGTTTTCACATGGTAGACGGTGGTGCTTAATTTTGAGATACAGCGCGGAATCTTTGATCTGGGTCAGCTGGCAATCCCCCCCCCCGCCCATTTAATTCTAGCGTAATCACGGGATAATTTACAACAACCAATTAACCTGCCAATTGGTGCGTCTTTGGACGGAGTACTGGAGGAAACCCACGCGGTCACGGCGAGAACGTATAGACACCTCACAGGCAGCGGCGGGGAATCGAACCCGGGTCGCCCGTACTGTAAGGCGTTGTGCTGAACGTTACGCTACGGCGCAGCTGTGGACTGAGGAATGAGGTGGGTACAATTACGAAGCTTGAAAAGGTATTTGGGCTGGTTCATGAGTAGGAAAGGTTTGGAGGGGATAAAGGGAAAGATGTGCTCAGTGGTGGGATCCCGTTGGAGGTGGCGGAAGTTACGGAGAATAATATGTTGGACCCAGAGGCTGGTGGGGTGGTAGGTGAGGACCAGGGGAACCCTATTCCTAGTGGGGTGGCGGGAGGATGGAGTGAGAGCAGATGTACGTGAAATGGGGGAGATGCGTTTAAGAGCAGAGTTGATAGTGGAGGAAGGGAAGCCCCTTTCTTTAAAAAAAGGAAGACATTTCCCTCGTCCTAGAATGAAAAGCCTCACCCTGAGAGCAGATGCGGTGGAGACGGAGGAATTGCGAGAAGGGGATGGCGTTTTTGCAAGAGACAGGGTGAGAAGAGGAATAGTCCAGATAGCTGTGAGAGTCAGTAGGCTTATAGTAGACATCAGTGGATAAGCTGTCTCCAGAGACAGAGACAGAAAGATCTAGAAAGGGGAGGGAGGTGTCGGAAATGGACCAGGTAAACTTGAGGGCAGGGTGAAAGTTGGAGGCAAAGTTAATGAAGTCAACGAGCTCAGCATGCGTGCAAGAAGCAGCGCCAATGCAGTCGTCGATGTAGCGAAGGAAAAGTGGGGGACAGATACCAGAATAGGCACGGAACATAGATTGTTCCACAAAGCCAACAAAAAGGCAGGCATAGCTAGGACCCATACGGGTGCCCATAGCTACACCTTTAGTTTGGAGGAAGTGGGAGGAGCCAAAGGAGAAATTATTAAGAGTAAGGACTAATTCTGCTAGACGGAGCAGAGTGGTGGTAGAGGGGAACTGATTAGGTCTGGAATCCAAAAAGCGTAGAGCTTTGAGACCTTCCTGATGGGGGATGGAAGTATATAGGGACTGGACATCCATGGTGAAAATAAAGCAGTGGGGGCCAGGGAACTTAAAATCATCGAAAAGTTTAAGAGCGTGAGAGGTGTCACGAACATAGGTCGGAAGGGATTGAACAAGGGGTGATAAAACAGTGTCAAGGTATGCAGAAACGAGTTCGGTGGGGCAGGAGCAAGCTAAGACAATAGGTTGGCCAGGACAGGCAGGTTTGTGGATCTTGGGTAGGAGGTAGAAACGGGAAGTGCGAGGTGTGGGAACTATAAGGTTGGTAGCAGTGGATGGGAGATCCCCTGAGCGGGTAAAGTTGGTGATGGTTTGGGAGACAATGGCCTGGTGCTCCTTAGTGGGGTCACGATCGAGGGGTAAATAAGAGGAGGTATCCGCGAGTTGTCGCTGTACCTCGGCAAGGTAGAGGTCAGTACGCCAGACTACAACAGCACTCCCCCCATCGGCGGGTTTAATAATAAGGTTAGGATTAGTGCGGAGGGAGTGGAGAGCAGAGCGTTCCGAAGGAGTGAGGTTGGAATGGGGACAAGGTGTGGTGAAGTCGAGACGGTTGATGTCCCGTCGGCAGTTGGCAATAAAGAGATCCAGAGCAGGCAGAAGACCAGAGCGGGGTGTCCATGAAGAAGAGGAGGGTTGAAGACGGGAGAAGGGGTCTGACATTAGTCCTGACGAAGGGTCTCAGCCTGAAACGTTGACTGCACCTCTTCCTAGAGATGCTGCCTGGCCTGCTGCGTTCACCAGCAACTTCTATGTGTGTTGCTTGAATTTCCAGCATCTGCAGAATTCCTGTTGTTTGCGAAGCTTTTAGGAGACGTTTAGATAGGCACATGGATGTAAGGAAGACGGAGGGATATGGACATTGGGTAGGTAGGAGGGATTAGTGTTTGGGTGTTTTAGATTTGCTTTTGTGCCGGTCCAGCACAATATTGTGGGCTGAATGGCCTGCTTCTGTGCTGTACTGTTCTATGTTCGCAGGGATTAGCCTGGGGTTGGGTCGGAGGTTGCTGGGCAGCGGGGGCTTAAATTGATGATAAGGCCTATTCCGCACACCGAGGTTAACTCGGGTTGCTAGGCAGCACAGTTCAAAGGGACAGGAAGGCCTATTCTGCGTTGTATTTCAATAAATAAATAAATAGCTGAGATGGATAGTAACAAATCTTTTGTGTAACTTAAAACTTTTTAAATCAGAGTGTTTAATGAAGCAGTTAAGGCTGATTTATACTTGTGCATCAAATGTACACCGTAGGTACGGCGTAGCGGCGTACCCTACACTGCACTCTACGCCGAACCCTACGCCGTAGCCTAACGCGCACCCCTCCCAAAATGTAACTACACGTCACGGTGACGCAGACCACAACAACTGTGATTGGTCCGCTTGGTAGCATCGCATTTCCTCCTACACCGCAAAACTTCCCATTGGGCGACTGAAGGGCAGGGAAGGAACTCTGACTGCAATGCTTTCCAAAAAGCTTCACAGACCTCCGAAATTATGGAGGACCCTGTGCTTGTCGCCAGTTTGTAGCTAACTGCTACAGCCTGTTGACTTCCACCTGAAGCTAAAACTCGGATGGTGATTGCCAGTCTCTGAGTATACTGTGCGTACGCTGATGCGAAATAAATAGTTGGAGACAATGCACCAAATCGTCAAATCTACCTGCCGACATCCGAAAATATTTGAAATACATTTCCTCGTCCATGTCTCTCAGTGGCCGGACGAGCACAGAAAATTCACCCTCCGTCAGTTTCAGTCGCCATTGTTTGAAGTTTGAGTTTCTTCATATTGAGTTTCAACACGAAGAAACTCAACACAGTGGCATAGAAACCCCTCCGCCAACTAGCGTTTTGGCAGCGAATTGCAGAGCGACGCAGACACACCAACGCACAAGTATAAATGCTCACAACGGCGTAGCCCACTTGCATAGGCTACGGCGTAAGCTAGCACGCACAAGTATAAATCAGCCTTAAGAAGGTTGGAGGGGATGTGAGGAATTGTATTTTCATCCAGAGTACGGTTTCAACCTGGGAGACGCTGCCTTAGCGGGTGGTGGTGGCAACGTTTCAGAAGTGCCCAGCCTGTAAATAGAACACAACGGAGCAAGCACCAGTAATTGAAATGAGGACAGATGCACTCTGGATGGTCAGCATGGAGACAGCGGGCCGAACGGCGTGTTTCTGCGCTGAGCGGGAAGGTAGGTTGTAGGGAATCCATGGGAGAATGAGGCTGGTGTAGAATCGATGGGCAGAATGGCCTCTGTCTGTGTCATAAGGGAACAAAAGTGTGAATAAATCAGGCGAATCCCTGCACCCAGGCAACGTCGGCCTATAAACCTCCACTGCCTTCCACCAAGAAAGTGCAAGATAAATCCAGGCCCTTTAATTAAACATGGACTTGGGGGCTGCAAGAGGACAGGGTGATTCAGCCTCATAGCTCCTGTGTGGGCCAACCACACTCATCTATCGCGGGGAGGCAGACATCTGTCTCCGTGGCAAAAGCCTCTCAGCACTGTTACTTTCTAAGAGGCAGAGCCATCCGTCAGCAGGACAGAAAGAGTGCGGGGGGGGGGGAAGGCGCGGCAGAGAAGGCTGGGAACGTCTGCTCCAATTTCTCTTCTTCCTCCTCAAACTTTTAATCTGTCCGAAGCCACCCACACTGTTCAGTCTGGTTTGTCTGTAGACAGTGCGGCCTAGGCCTCCTGAAACAGGCAGAGGCTTCCCTTCACCGCAAGAGATTCTGCAGATGCTGGGAATCAAGAGCGACACAGGCAAGGTGGTGGAGGAGCTCAGCAGGTCGGGCTGCATCTATGGAATGAACGGACAGTCGACGTTCCGTATCGGGACCGGAGAGGAAGGGGGAAGGTGACAGGTTATAAGAAAAGGAGGGGGGAGGAGGAGGAGGACAAGCGAGAAGCTGATAGGTGGCTCTCCCTGCCTCTTACCTTCCCGCCGCAGTCTGTAAGGAGTTCGTTTGTACGTTTTCCTCAGGATGCTCCAGTTTCCTCCCACAGTCCAAAGACGTATCGGTCAGTGGGTTAATTAGTGGCTGTAAATTGTCCTGTGATTAGGCTGGGGTTAAGTTGGGGAACTGCTGGACGGGCCTGTTTCGTGCTATAGCTCAATCAATCAACAAACAAAATAAAAGCAATAAATAATCATATAATTCTTACTCCCTCTAATTTTTCTTTACAGCTGCAATGACCAACCATCGCTCTGAGCTGGAAATGTTTACACGGCCGGAAAACCACGCTGCACTTTAAATGTTTATTTTTGTAATATGCAAACTATGAATATTTAGAATGAAAATTCAAGAATCGCATACTTTTGATTTTATTTATTAATTGAAGCATAGAATGGAATGCAGTACAACAAAGAAAGTTTTTCAACACTCGATAAACTTCGCCTCACCTGTCTTTATCCCAGCTGCATGGCGACAGAGGGTTACAAACGCCGGCGCATTTCAGTTACCGCGTAGCCGCGCGCCCGCACAGCTTAGCGGGAGCAGAGCCTCCTGCACGCACACCAGCTCCAACGCAATTCCCAGCTCCAGCCCGAGGCTCCACCACTCCTGTCGCAGCCAAGGCCCAGGCCGTCGGCTTTGAAAGTCCAGAGCAGGAGCTGCCCACACACGGCGGAGAGAGCAGCCTCGGAGGTGTCTGGAGTTTGAAAAGCAGCAAGAAGTTTGTTTAACAGAGAGCAGGCCGCCTGCCCAGGGAGTGGGTGGGGGTGGGGGGGAGCTAGAATCATCAGCACCTTCAGGAAAGCATCGGGGGGCAAACTGGAGAGAGAGAAAAAACATGACTGGGCTAGAAGCTGGATGAGTGTTGACAAGGTCTCTGGGCTAGCATGGAGTGAATGGGCCAAATGGCCTCCTTCTGTGCCATTACACTCCGATGGCTTCTGCCACTCATCCGGGAGCATCAAGGGCTGAGAATGAGGTGAATGAGGTGAGGTGAGACATCATGAAAGACACAATTGCATTGGAGAGTGTGCAGAGGAGATTCACCCCGACATTGCCTGTGGTGGAGCATTAGGGAGAGACTGGAGAGGCTGGGTCTGTCCTCCCTGGAGAGAGAGAGTACAATTGACGTATTTCGATAGGGAAGAGTGTGGGAAAATTATCTCCATTCTAGAGAAGCACACAAAACACTGGAGGAACTCAGCTGGCCAGGCAGCATCTATGGAGGAGAATAAACAGCCGACATTTCCAGCCAAAACCCTCCATCAGGGCCCGGATTGTCGACACTTTATTCCTCTCCATAGAAGCTGCCTGACCTGCTGAAGCATATACAAAATTATGACGGGGGACAGATGTCTTTCTTTGAACGGTTCCATGATTTTCTTTGTTTCGTGGCTGTCTGTGCAGAAGATGAATCTCAGGCTGTACACCACATACTGTACAGTACGATAAGGAAAGATTGAATAGGTTAGGACTGTATTCTTTAGAACACAGAGGACTGAGAGGAGATTTGATAGAGGTGTACAAAATTATGACGGGGGACAGGTAGGGTAAATGCAGGCTGGCTTTTTCCACTGAGGCTGGGTTGGACTACAACCAGAGGTCGTGGGTTAAGGGTGAAAGGTGAGAAGTTTAAGGGGAACACGAGGGGAAACGTCTTCACTCAGAGGGTCATGAGAGTGTGGAACGAGCAAGTGGTGCATGCGAGCTCGGTTTCAACGTTCGAGAGAAATGTTGGATGGTAGAGATATGAAGGACTATGGTCAATGGGAGTAGGCAGTTTAAATGGTTCGGCATAGAGCAGATGGGCTGAAGGGCCTGTTTCTGTGCTGAATGGGAGCTGGGAATTCATATTTCAGGACATGAAGTAGCTCTTAATAAGAATCCATCTTGTTCACTGGTGGCCATCAGGAGAGGAGTGTTTCAGTTCTTGCCATGTGACTGCAGGCCGAAACCGTTCATCAGACTTGATGACTCAAAACATCAACTGTTTATTCCTCTCCTCAGATCAGGTGTTCCCAATCTGGGGCCCACAGGCCCCTTACTTCATGGTATTGGCCCGAGGCCTAGTAAAGGTTGGGAACCCTAGGCCTCAGATGCTGCCGGGCCTACTGACTTCCTCCAGCACTTTGTGTGTGTGTGTGTTACTCGGGATTTTCAGCATCTCAAAGTTCAAAGTAAATGGTATTATCAAAGTGCATATACAGTATGTCACCACATACAACCCTGACATTCATTTTCTTGTGGGCATACTCAATAAATCCACAGAATAATAACCATAACAGTATTAATGAAAGACCGCACCGACTTGGGTGTTCGACCAGTGTGCAAAAGACAAAAAGCCGTGCAGATACAAAAAGAAAGAAATAATCATAATAAATAAGCAAAAAATATCGAGAACATGAGATGAAGAGTGAGTCCATTGGTTGTGGGAACAGTTCAATGTTGAGGCAGGTGAAGTTATCGCCTTTGGTACAAGAGCCTGATGGTTAAGGGGCAGCAATTGTTCCTGAACCTGGTGGTGTGAGTCCTGGGGCTCCTGTACCCTCTTCCTGATGGTAGCAGTGAGAAAAGAGCATGGTCTGTGTGGTGGGGATCTCTGATGATGGATGCTGCTTTCTGGTGCCAGCATTTTGGTGAGAGTGACCACAACTCCCTTAGCTTTAGCATAGCTATGGAAAAGGACAAAAACAGACAAAATGGGAAAGTGCCTAACTGGGGAAGGGCTAACTATGAGGGGATGAGGCAGGAACTAGCGAGAGTAAACTGGAAACAGATGTTCAAGGGTGAAAGCACAGAAGTAATGTGGAGGAAGTTTAGGGACCACTTGTACTGGGTTCAGGATAGGTTTGCCCCACTGAGACAAGGAAAAAATGGTAGGAAAGTGGCTGACGAAACACGTGAGGCAACTCGTCAAGAGGAAGAAGGAAGCATATGTTAGATATGAGAAGCAGGAAGCAGGAGGGGCTCATGAGAAATACAGGGTAGCCAGGAAGGAGCTTAAGGACTTAGGAGAGCTCGAAGGGGGCATGAGAAGGCCTTGGCATGTAGGATTAAGGAGAACCCCAAGGTGTTCTATGCATTGTGAAGAACAGAAGGATGACAAGAATGAAGGTGGGGCCGCCAAAGGATAAAGAAGGCAACATGTGCCTGGAGGCGGAGCAGATTGGGGAGGTCCTAAATGAATACTTTGCTTCAGTATTCACAAGGGAAAAGGACCTTGTTCAGGGTGAGTTTGAAATAGAACAGGCCTGTGTGCTGGACAATGTGGAGATTAAGGAAGAAGAAGTGTTGGATCTTCTTAAAAACATCAAGGTTGATAAGTCCCCGGGGCCGGACGTGTTATACCCCGGGTTTCTGTGGGAAGTGAGAGAAGAGATCGCTGGAGCAGTAGTTCTGATCTTTGAATCCTCTTTGGCTGCAGGGGAGGTGCCGGAGGATTGGAGAATGGCAAATGTAGTTCCCTTGTTTAAAAAACGTAATAGGGAGAATCCTGGGAACTATAGACCAGTGAGTCTTACGTCGGTGGTCTGCAAACTATTGGAAAGGATTCTTAAGGATAGGATCTACGAGCACTTGGAGAAGTACAGTCTACTCAAGGATAGTCAACATGTCTTGTGAAGGGAAGGTCGTGCCTCACGAGCCTAATTGAGTTTTTTGAAGAGGTAACAAAAGAAATTGATGAGGCTAGGGCGGTAGATGTGGTCTACATGGATTTTAGCAAGGCATTTGACAAGGTCCCCCACGAAAGACTCATCCAGAAAGTCATGAGGCATGGGATCAGTGGAACCTTGGCTGTTTGGATAAAAAATTGGCTTACAGGAAGAAAGCAGAGGGAAGTGGTGGAAGGAAAGTATTCTGCCTGGAGGTCGGTGACTACTGGAGTGCCGCAAGGATCTGTCCTGGGACCCCTGCTCTTTGTGAATTTTATAAGTGACCTGGATGAAGAGGCGGAAGGATGGGTGAGTAAGTTTGTGGATGACACGAAGATTGGGGGAGCTGTGGATGGAGCTGTAGGTTGTCGAAAGTTACAAGAAGATGTAGACAGGATGCAGAGCTGGGTGGAAAAGTGGCAGAGGGAGTTCAATCCGGATAAGTGTGAGGCAATGCATTTTGGAAGAACAAACCAGAAGGCTGAGCTCAGGGTGAATGGTCGGTTACTTAAGAGTGTGGATGAACAGAGGGACCTTGGGGTTCAAATCCATACATCTCTCAAGGTCGCTGCACAGGTTGATAGGATAGTTAAGAAGGCCTATGGGATGTTAGGCTTCATTAACAGGTGGATTGAGTTCAAGAGTAGAGAGGACATGTTGCAACTCTACAAATCTCTGGTGAGACCACACTTAGAGTATTGTGTTCAGTTCTGGTCACCTCATTATAGGAAGGATGTGGAAGCTATGGAGAGGGTGCAGAGGAGATTTACCAGGATATTGCCTGGATTGGAAAACTAGTCTTATGAGGCAAGATTAGCAGAGCTGGGACTTTTCTCTTTTGGAGCATAGGAGAATGAGAGAGGACTTGATAGAGGTCTACAGGATTATGAGAGGCATAGATAGGGTGGATAGCCAGTACCTGTTTCCCAGGGCACGAACAGCAAACACCAGAGGGCATATGTACAAAGTTTAGGGGAGACATCAGAGGTAAGTTTTTGACACAGAGGTTTGTGGGTGCCTGGAATGACTTGCCAGGGATGGTGTTAAAGGTTAAAACATTAGGGGTATTTAAGAGCCTCTTAGACAGGCACATGGATGAAAGAAAAATAGAGGGTTACGGGGTAGTGTGGGTTCAGTACTTTTTGTTTAGGAATATATGGGTCAGCATAACATCGAGGGCCGAAGGGCCTGTACTGTGCTGTAGTATTCTAGTGTCTAGTGTCTAGTGTCATTTCATGTGGATGTGCTCAATGGAGGGGAGGGGCTTTACCCGTGATGGACCGGGCCGTATCCAGTACCTTTTGTAGGATTTTCCATTCAAGGGTTTTGGTGTTTCCATACCAGGCCCTGATGCAACCAGTCAATACACACCTATAAAAGTTTGTCGGAGTTTTAGATGTCATGCCGGATCTTTGCAGGCTCCTGAGGAAGTAGAGGTGGTGCCGTGCTTTCTTCGCAGTTGCACAAACACAAGAGACCTGCAGAATCTCTTGAGTTGGTAACAACAGGACCTACTAATTAATGAGGTTTGGACAGGGATAAGGATTCAACCTAACGAACAAACGCTCCATGCCTGTCTCCCATACTCTCTATTTTCACCCAGTCAGCCTCTCCATTTCCCCTCAATTGAACCGAAGCCCACGTTCTCCTTGGAAAAGGCTGCTTCTTCAGAATGTAATGCTGATTATGTTCTGGGCACTGGTTTCAATCTCTCGTACAGGTGATGAAAAATCTCTCTGCTGTCGGGTCCTTACCTCCATTCTGGGGGTGTCCAACACGGGGTCCACTGACACCTTGCTTAATGGTTTTGGACCATGGCATTAAAACAATGACCATAAGGCCATAAGATATAGGAGCAGAATTAGGCCATTCAGCCCATCGAGTCTGCTCCGCCATTTCATCATGGCTGATCCGCTTTTTCCTCTCAGCCCCAATCTCCTGCCTCTGCCTCGATATTTCCTCTTGCCCTGACCAATCAAGAATCTATCACCCCCTGCCTTTAAATATACCCAATGACTGGGCCTCCACAAACGCCTGTGGCAATGAATTCCAAAGATTCACCACTCTCTAGCAAAAGAAATTCCTCCTCATCTCTGTTCTAACAGGTTGGGAGCAACACCTCCCCCCCTGCTCCGCTCAAGAGAGAGAGAGAGCCACAGTTACATCTTGTAAATCTCAATTAAGTAATCATACCTTATGTTAAACACGAGAGTGCACTGAATGACATGCCTTAGCAAGCTTGTAAGAGATTAAAAGCTAGATCAAAATTAAAGTAAGTTAATATTATGCGACAGTCATACACACCCCACGGTTAGGTAGACCTGGCAGTGCTACATAAAAAGATATCAAAACAAAGTTTTACTTGTGTGGGTGTCAAAGACATCTGGTCAATTTTAAATCTGAGCGTTCCTTAAGAAACTCCATGTGCTTGATCGTAAAGCCTCAAGTCACACAGAAGACAGAGGAACTCATCAGTAAACTTTTCGACCGGAGGGAATTTATTCTGAAGGAGAAGTTCTTTTAAAGGGGCTCCTATGGGTTAATGAAGCAGTAATGTTGAGGCTTTATAAGGCTCTGGTGAGACCTCGCTTGAAGGATTGGGAGCAGTTCCAGAGGTGCATTTTGTTGTCAAAGTAGGCACAACTCTGATACTCGCCTTCTCCAGATAGCCAAGACATTACAGAAAATCCATGTTGAAAGAAAAGGCATCAAAGCACTTCACCCCCCCCGACCTGCATGAGAAAAAAAAGCAAAATAATAAACGCCAAACCCACCACCCGCTCCTTCACACAAAAGCTAACAGATCGCCCAGCTAGAAAACGGCAGCTACAGCGTCAAATGCCCCCACCCCCTCCACCTCCTCTTTCACTTTGGGCCGCTTGGAAAGTATATGCTGAGCTTGGAGAGGGTTCAAAGGAGGTTCACAGAAATTATTCTGGGGATTGAAAGGCCTGTCATATGAGGAGAATTTGATGGCTCTGGGCGTGTACTCACTGGAATTCGGAAGAATGAGGAGAGACCTCATTGAAACATCGAATAGTGAAAGGCCTCGATAGAGTGGATGTGGAGAGGGTGTTTCCTGTGGTGGGAGAGACTAGAGGACACAGCCTCAGAATAGAGGGACGTCCATTTAGAACGGCGATGAGGAGGAATTTCTTTCGCCAGAGGGTGGTGAATCTGTGGAATTCGTTGCCACAGGCAGCTGTAGAGGCCAAGTCACTGGGTGGATTTAAGGCAGAGGTAGATAGATTCTTGATCAGTCAGGGAACAAAGCGTTACGGGGAGAAGGCAAGAGATTGGGGCTGAGAGGGAAAATGGATCAGCCATGATGAAATGGTGGAGCAGATTCGTTGGGCCAAATGGCCTAATTCTGCTCCTATATCTTATGGTCTTATGTTAGGTTAATTGGTCACAAGGGTGTAGTTGGGTGGTGTGTGCTCTTTGGGCTGCAAGGACCTGTCACCATGCTGAATCTTCTAAATAAATCAACTCTTATGACCTAACAACCTACCCAGTCTCTAACTCTACCCTTCCCCCACTCTCCGCCACCTACCCCATCATCCCTGCCTCACCCGGTTCCACCTATCACAGACGAGCCCCTGGCTCACCCCTTCCCCGACACTGGCTGTCAACGCTCTCCACTCTGACGCCCGAGACAGGCTCTTGCACTGGAATGTTCCTGCCTCCACGGACGCTGCTCGGCCCGCTCCTTTCCTCCGGCAGTTCAGTTTCCTGGCTCCAGAATCCAACATCTGCCTTCTCTTGCGTCTGCGCGAAAATAGGGGCAGGAGCAGGCCACTCGGCCCCTCAAACCTGTCCCACCATTCAATATGGTCCCGGCTGCTCTGTGCCGGTCCCCAACAAAAAAAAGACAGAGTGAAACTAGGAAGAGTGGGGGAGACTCCGGTACAACATATTTCCTTTCCTCAAGGGAAATAGGGAGCCGGATACAAGTCGAATGTTTAGGTGGTGATACAAGATTCAAAGTACATTTAATATCGAAGTACGTATGCAGTATTCAGCCCCACAGACAGCCACGAAACAAAGAAACATCATGGAACCCATTCAAAGATAAAACATCAACCCCCCCCCCAACCCCAAGGATTGATGGGGTCTCTGGGCAAGGACAGAGTTAATAGGAGAGAAGGAGACCGCCATATGTAGACACTTCACTCCGGCAGCAACGATCGAGAGGCTGGAAGACGGCACTGAACACTCGCTCGCCTCGATGATTTCAATCTTCCTCTGAGCTTCAACCCGAGTGAAATCTTACAGATATTGGGAAGTTGGTGGGGCTACTCCTGCTGTTTGGGGAGCACCAGACTAGTGAATGTTGTCTAAGGACTGGAAAAGGAAATTTTAGGAATTCTGAGGAAACTTTCCTACATAAAAGAGGAGAATGGAAGGTTGTTCTGAAGTAAAATTAAATCCTCGTTTACAGGAACAACATGACAGCATGGAATAGATGGATTGGTCTGAGAGGCAGTATAGATACAATGGCCAGAACAACCTCTACGTTGTAAGGAAATATGAAATATCTCATAAATTGATTTTCTCAATAATCCACCAATTGTGTGGCCACCCTTATAATTGGCCTGGCTTATCACTTCAAACCTGAATGCAGGTTCCCCAGTTACTAGGGTGAGATTTGAACTGTTGACTCTTGACCATTGAGATAATCTTTGGATTTACTTGTCCAGTCAAGTTTGGCCAAGCCCATGGGAAAGGTAACCAGCAAAATCCCCTCCCGACCTTTGCTGACCTCCCCCTCTCCATACACAGTGCTGTCCCTGTCCTGGGAGTGTGTGATGGGACAGTGTAGAGGGAGATTCACTCTGTATCTAACCCGTGCTGTCCCTGTCCTGGGAGTGTGTGATGGGACAGTGTAGAGGGAGATTCACTCTGTATCTAACCAGTGCTGTCCCTGTCCTGGGAGTGTGTGATGGGACAGTGTAGAGGGAGATTCACTCCGTATCTAACCCGTGCTGTCCCTGTCCTGGGAGTGTGTGATGGGACAGTGTAGAGGGAGATTCACTCTGTATCTAACCTGTGCTGTCCCTGTCCTGGGAGTGTGTGATGGGACAGTGTAGAGGGAGATTCACTCTGTATCTAACCCGTGCTGTCCCTGTCCTGGGAGTGTGTGATGGGACAGTGTAGAGGGAGATTCACTCTGTATCTAACCCGTGCTGTCCCATCGCTGGGTGTGTGGGATGCTGGAACTGGCCATCAGGTTATGAATGTTTTTTTTTCCAACCTCACAGTCTTGGCAACAGTGGAAAGGCCAAACACGCAGGAATTCTCTTGTGATAAAGTAAGAGGTTGCAGCAATTAATTGGTGGGAACGATGTGGAAGGAATTTGGAGCTTACTGCGGTATCTCACACAGGAGACACAAGCCAAGGCTGCAGAGAGCAGCAGGAGTCCTACTGCGTTTGAAGTTCAACGTAGCAAATAAACTTGATTAAGGAATTTGTCTATCTCAACCCCTCCCGTGCAATGCCCTGGCCTGAACCCTGAGCTGAGATAGAACCTCACACTCAGTGTCCAGACGAGAGAGCCTCCCTTGGTGGAGCGAACACAGAACAGTACAGGCCCTTCGGCCCACAATGTTGTGCATCCCTGTAACCTACTCTAAGATCAATCTAACCCCTCCTACATAACCCTCCATGCTCCTATCAAGAGTGTCTCTGATGTATCTGCCACCACATCAGCTAGCAATATATTCTACTCACTCACTACTCTGTGTATTAAAAAAACACTATATCTTCCTCCAATCACTGTAAGATTAAGCTCCCTGGTATTAGCCATTTCCGCCCTGGGGGAAAAGTCTCTGTCTGTGCGCCTTATCATCTTGTACACCTCTGTCAAGTCACTGCTCACCATCCTTCGCTCCAAACAGAAAGCCCCCACCTTGCTCAACCTACCTTCACAGGGCATGCCCTCTAGCCCTGGTAAATCTCCTCTGCATCCTCTCTACCGCGTCCACATCCGTCCTAGAATGAGAGGACCGGAACTGAACACAACTTTCTAAGTGTTAGGCTGGCCAGGGTTTTATAGTGTTACCTCAGGGCTCTTGAACTCAATTCCTCCCGACTAATGAAGGCCAACAGAGGAAGGCAGGAGCGAGGAGGGAGGAATTGTCTCTCCTGGTTCCATAGAAACATAGAAAATAGGTGCAGAAGTAGGCCATTCGGCCCTTCGAGTCTGCACCACCATTCAGAATGATCATGGCTGATCATCCAACTCAGAACCCTGTACCTGCCTTCTCTCCATACCCCCTGATCCCTTTAGCCACAAGGGCCATATCTAACTCCCTCTTAAATATAGCCAAAGAACTGGCCTCAACTGTTTTTTGTGGCAGAGAATTCCACAGATTCACCACTCTCTGTGTGAAGAAGTTCTCCCTAATCTCGGTCCTAAAAGGCTTCCCCGTTATCCTTAAACTGTGACCCGTCGTTCTGGACTTCCCCCAACATCGGGAACAATCTTCCTGCATCCAGACTGTCCAATCCCTTTAGGATTTTATCCGTTTCAATCAGATTCCCCCCCCCTCAATCTTCTAAATTCCAGCGAGTATAAGCCTAGTCGATCCTATTCCATCATCTGTAGTCTAATATGTCTCCACCTTGTTGCCTTTCCCTGGAAGAAATAGGGGCAAGAGTAGGCCATTTGGCCCATCGAGCCTGGTCCATCATTCGACAAAACCATGGCTGGCCATCGTCTCAGTTCCACCTACCTCCCTCTCCCCACTACCTTTAATTCCCTTGCTCTGCAAAAGACTACCTAACTTGTGTTAAGTATATTTATTGAGGTAGTCTTTTCCCTGAGTTGACATTACTCTCTGGGAAAATTAGTATCTTTCCATTCCCATCCTAAATCCATTCCCTTGGATCTTGAGGTTATGGCCCTTAGTTCTCGTCTCACCTACTAGTGGAAACTACATTCCTCTCTCTATCTTACCCATCCCTTTCATAATTTTATATCTTCCTCTAAGATTCTCCCTCATTCTTCTGAATTCCAGCGAGTGTAGTCCCAGGCGCGTCAATCTCTCCTCCTAGGTTAACCCCTTCATCTCTGGATTCAACCCGGTGAACCTGAATGAGCGGGATGTGAAGGTTTTGGCTCTGCTGCTGTCAGGTTGCGGGGTCGGGGTGGGGGTCGGGGGGCTGGCTGCCTCCCTATCCCGGGTCGATCTGCATAGGAGATGGACACACGAGGGCAGAAAACAAGCCACTGTTCGTAACTGCCCTCTGACCCAACCCGACCCCAGCGGGCTGGCGGAGTCGAGGGGCATTTCAAGTCGGCAATTCATTCTGTCCCTGCCGTTCCTGGGACCGATGAAATGAAGAAGTACAGGAGTGAGCTGGGCTCCGCGCACGAGCCAACAGTTCGAAAGAACCCTGCACCACCACGCTCGGACTTGTCCTGAGCACGTGGAGGACCCTTAGAAAGAAGGACGGGCGTTCCTGCAAGTCTCCAAGAAGCTACAATGCCACATGGTAGAGTCATAGGGAGGTATAGCAGCCCATCAAGTACGTTCTGACCATTGACCATCCTTCCATTCATTCATCTATCTACCTACCTATCTATCTATTTACTTCATAATTTATTTATTTACTTACGTATTTATTGACATCCAGCATGGAATAGGCCTTCCAGCACTTCAAGCTGTGCCACCAGGCAATCCCCCAGTTTTAATCTTAGCCTAATCACAGAACAATTTACAATGACCAATTCACCTACCAACTGGTAGGTCTTTGGAACGTGGGAGGAAACCAGATCACCCGGAGGAAACCCACGCGGTCACGGGGAGAGCGTACAATCTCCTTACAGACAGCGGTGGGATTTGAACCCGGGTCGCCCGTGCCGTAAACCGTTGTGCTGACCGCTACATTATTAATCCTTCACTGATCCCAATCTTTAATCCTCACTGCGTTCTTCGTCGTCTACCCCCCATTCACCCACACACTCACGGCCAATTAGCCCACCAACCCGCGGGCCTTTGGGATGTGGGAGGAAACCGTAGCCCCCAGAGGGAAACCATACAGTCGCAGGGAGAGCCTGCAGACTCCACACGGAAAGCGCCCAGGTCAGGATCGAACTCGGCCCCCTCAGGTTGTGAGGCGGAGGGCACTACCAGCTCTTGTAGCTTGAATCCCACCCAATTCCCTCCCTCATCACAAACCACTGGGCTCTAACGATTGCCCTGTTAAACAGACATTCTTGCTTGGCCTAGCTTGTGGGCTGGCCTCCCATAATACTTCCCACGGAGCACTGCACAGGAAATGATGTCACTTTATCCAGTGCTCCCGCTGCGGCCTCCTCTACACTGGTGAGACCTGGCCTAGATTGGGGGACCGCTTTGTCGAGCACCTTCACTCCATCGACAAGAAAACAGGATTTCCCGGTGGCCAAACAGTCCGGTCCCCAGTCCCATTCCGACTTGTCGATCCATGGCCTCCTCAATTCCACGATGAGGCCAGCCTCAGGACGGAGGAACCACACATTCCCTCTCGTTAGTCTTGGGATGAACATTGATTTCTCCTTCCCTCCTTCTATTCCTCACTCTGGCTTCTTCCGGAGAGGGAGACGCTGTTCCTAAACTCTTGAGGCTTCTCATGAGAAGAGGACATGTCCCAGATGGTGAGAAACATCTTCAAGGAGAGGTGCCTCAAAGGCAGTATCCATCATTGAGGACCCCCACCACCCAGGGCACGCCCTCCTCTCACTGTTACCATCAGGGAGGAGGTACAGGAGCCTGAAGGCACACACTTGGCGATTCAGGAACAGCTTCTTCCCCTCTACCTTCCGATTCCTGAATGGGCATTGAACCCATGAACACTACCTCAATACATTGTTTTATAAAAATTATTTGCCCTCCCCCGCGCCCCCCCCCCCAGAAGTGTTCATGTTTTATTGTTTTACAACATTGAATCACAGTGGATTTAGTTTGGCTTTTTTGACACTGATCAACAGAAAAAGACTCTTTCGTGTCAAAGTGAAAACAGATCTCGACAAAGTGATCTAAATTAATCACAAATATAGAAACAAAATAATTGATTGCGTAAGTATTCACTCAGTTTAATATGGCACACCAAATCATCACTGGTGCAGCCAATTGGTTTTGCAAGTCATACATTAAGTTAACTGGAGATCACCCATGTGCAATCAAGGTGTTTAGATTATGAGGACACTCAGTTCTCGTTTATTGTCATTTAGAAATGTATGCATTAAAAAATGATACAATGTTCCTCCAGAATGATATCACAGAAACACAGGACAGACCAAGACTAAAACTGACAAAACCAGATAATTATAACATATAGTTACAACAGTGCAAAGCAATACCGTAATTTGATAAAGAGCAGACCATGGGCACGGTAAAAAAAAAAGTCTCAAAGTCCCGATAGCCCCGTCATCTCACGCAGGTGGCAGAAGGGAGAAACTCTCCCTGCTATGAACCTCCAAGCGCCGCAAACTTGCTGATGCAGCACCATTGGAAGCACCCGACCGCAGCGGACTCTGAGTCCGTCCAAAAACTTCGAGCCTCCGACCAGCCCCTCCGACACGGAGCAGCGAGCACCATCCTCTGCCGAGCGCTTCGAACCCGCCCCGGCCGCCAAGCAACAAGCAAAGCCGAGGACTCGGGGCCTTCCCCTCCGGAGATTCTGGATCACACAGTAGCAGCGGCAGTGAAACAGGCATTTCAGAAGTTTCACCAGATGTTCTTCCGTGCTCTCACGTCCGTCTCCATCAAATCAGGACTGTGCACGGCACCCTACTTGATAGATAACAGGTATTGATCACCGGAGAGGCTGCGTGTGCTGTGTTGCGCTGCCAACTTCTCCTCCTCCTCTCCTCCTTTTAATTGATTATAGTAAAAATACACCTGTATCTGGAAGGTCCAACTGCCGGTGAGTCAGTATCCTTAGAAAAACTACACCATGAAGACAAAAGAACACTCCAAACAACTCCGCGAAAAGGTTATTGAAAAGCACAAATCAGGAAATGGATACAAGCAAATTTCTGAGTCACTGAATATCCCTTGGAGTACAGTTAAGTCAATCATCAGGAAATGGAAAGAATATGGCACAGCTGTAAATCTGCTGAGAGTGGACCAACCTCAAAAACTGAGTGACCGTGCAAGAAGGGGACGAGTGAGGGAGGCCACCAAGAGACCTATGACAACTCTGGAGGAGCTACAAGCTTCAGTGGCTGAGATAGGAGAGACGGCAGATACGATAACTGTTGTCTGTGTTCACCTGTCACAGCTTTATGGGAGAGTGGCAAAGGGAAAGCCACTGTTCAAAAAAGTCACATGAAATCTTGGTTGAAGTTTGCCAGAAGGCAGGTGGGAGACTCTGAAGTCAGCTGGAAGAAGGTAGCTTTTTGGCCATCCGACTAAAATGCTGTGTTTGCTGTAAGCCGAACACCGCACATCATCAAAAACACACCTTCCCCACCATGAAGCATGGTGGTGGCTGCATCACGCTGTGGGGATGCTTCACTGCAGCAGGCCCTGGAAGGATTGCAAAGGTAGAGGGTAAAATACAGGGAATTTCTGGAGGAAAACCTGATGCAGTCTGCAAGAGAACTGCGACATGGGAGAAGATTTGTTTTCCAGCAAGACAATGACCCCAAGCATGAAGCCAAAGCTGCACAGGAATGGCTTAAAAACAACAGTTAATGTCCTGGAGTGGCCAAGTCAGAGTCCAGACCTCAATCCAATTGGGAATTTGTGGCTGGACTTGAAAAGGGCTGTTCACTCACGATCCCCATGCAATCTGACAGAGCTTGAGAGGTTTTGTAAAGAAGAATGGGGAAAAATTGCAGTGTCTGGATGTGCAAAGCTGATAGAGACCTATCTACACAGACTCAAGTCTGTAATTGCTGCCAATTGCGAATGTACTCGATGCTGGGTTGAAGAGGATGAATACTTATGCAATCAATTATTTTGCATTTTATATTTGTAATTAATTTTGATCACTTTATAGAGATTTACTTTCACTTTGACACAAAAGAGTATTTTTCTGTTGATCAGTGTCAAAAAAGCCAAACTAAATCCATTGTGATTGAATGCTATAAAACATGAAAACTTCCAAAAGGGGAAGGGGGAGAGGTGAATACCTTTTATAGGCACTGATTTAATTTAACTCTCTCTTTTATCATTTATTTCACTATATTGCTGCCACAAAGTTAATAAATTTCACGACATGTGCTGGTGCTATTAAACCTGATTCTGATTAATAGATGAGGCACTGCCTTTTGGAGATGTCCTTGACGGTGGGGCGAGTTTTGCCCATAATGGAGATGGTTGAGCCCACAACTCACTGCAATGCCATGCATTGGAGCTTCCATGCTAGACGGGTCAGGATCATCTCCACAGTACATCTGTAGAAATCTGCTGGTCTTTGGTGACATACTGAAGTTTGTTGACCTGTAACATGGGCTCTGTGCTCCTCTGCTAACGCTGACTGACCTGCTGGCTATTTCCAGCATGGTCCATATCCAGGGAAAAATCCCCAACTTGGGTTAGACTATGAGGAGAGATTGAGTCACCTGGGACAGTCTCCGCTGGAATTCAGAAGAATGAGAGGAGATCTTGTGGAAACATGTAAAATTATGAAAGGGATAGATAAGACAGAGGCAGGAAAGTTGTTTCCACTGGTAGGTGAGACTAGAACTAGGAGACACAGCCTCAAGATGTGGGGGAGTAGATTTAGGTGAGGAGGAACTGCTTTTCCCAGAGGGAAAACGAGGTTATTTCCCGGGATGGCGGGACTGTCATATGTTGAAAGATTGGAGCGAGTGGGCTTGTATACACTGGAATTTAGAAGGATGAGAAGGGATCTGATTGAAACATGTAAGATTATTAAGGGATTAGACACGCTCGAGGCAGGAAACATGTTCCCAATGTTGGGGGAGTCCAGAACCAGAGGCCACAGTTTAAGAATAAGAGGTAGACAATTTAGAACGGAGTTGAGGAAAAACTTTTTCACACAGAGGGTTGTGGATCTGTGGAATGCTCTGCCTCAGAAGGCAGTGGAGGCCAATTCTCTGGATGCTTTCATGAAAGAGTTAGATAGAGCTCTTAAAGAAAGCGGAGTGAAGGGAGGAGGCAGGAACAGGGTACTGATTGTGGATGATCAGACATGATCACAGTGAATGGTGGTGCTGGCTCGAAGGGCCGAATGGCCTACTCCTGAACCTATTATCTATTGTCTAACAAGAGTGGTGAATCTGTGGAATTCTTTGCCCAATGAAGCAGTGGAGGCTACCTCAGTAAATATATTTAAGACAAGGCTGGATAGATTTTTGCACAGTAGGGGAATTCAGGGCTATGGGGAAAAGGCAGGTAGGTGAAGATGAGTCCATGGCCAGATCAGCCATGATCTTATTGAGTGGCGGAGCAGGCTTGACAGGCCAGATAACCGACTCCTGCTCCTATTTCTTACGTTCTTACACACAGGATGGAGTCTTTCCATGCTGACCCACAAACAGGAGGAAATCTGCAGACACTGGAAATCAAAGTAACACACACAAAACGCTGGAGGAACTCAGCAGGCCGGGCAGCATCTCTGGAGAAGAGTAAACAGCCGACGTTCCGGGCCCAAACCCTTCATCAGGACTGGTAAAAAGGCAATAAGAAGTCAGAGTAAGAAGGTGGGGGGAGGGGAGGAAGAAGTACAAGGTGGCAGGTGATAGATGAAATGGGGGGGGGGGTGAAGTAAAGAGCTGGGAGGTTGATCGGTGAATGAGATACGGGGCCGGAGAAGGAGGAGTCTGATAGGAGAGGACAGAAGACCAAAAGGGAAGGGGGAGGATCACCAGAGGGAGGTGACAAGCAGGTAAGGAGATAAGGTGAGACAGGGAAATGGGGATGGGGAATGGTGAAGGGGGAGGGGCAATTACTGGAAGTTTGAGAAGTCAGTGGCTAGGTATACATGGAGAGGTGGTAAATTGGATTACACATTGGCTCAATGGAAGAAGCCAAAGAGTGGTAGTAGAGAATTGCTTCTCACAGTGGAGGCCTGTGACTAGTGGTGTGCCACAGGGATCAGTGCTGGGTCCATTGTTATTTGCCATCTATATCAATGATCTGGATGATAATGTGGTAAATTGGTTCAACAAATTTGCTGATGATACAAAGATTGGAGGTGTAGTAGACAGTGTCTGGGGTGTCAGGGAGGGGTAGCACCTCTGGTGGGGGAACATATCGCGTCCTTTTCAGGGCGGTTAGTCCACCTTTGGTCCCCACCTGGCACTCAGCTCTCACCTGTGGCTCCCCGTAGCTGTTTGCATGCGACAGCGGCCACACCCCGGGCAACGGCTTCGACAAGCCGGCTAAACCAGGTGAGGGTAGCCGACGGGTCCAAAACCCTCGGTGAGATAGGGAATTGTCTATCCCAGCATGTGAAGACAGACTCCGGCGGATTGAGCGGACGAGACCAATGGAAGGTCCAACGGTCAAGAAGGCGGTCTCTGCAAGCGTCGTGGAACGTGTAGAGCAGGACAAGACACAGAAGACGTCCTGGTCATCCACTGCGCCTAGTCCCATCTCCAGCCGTCTAGACTCTGTCTTGCCACTGGATCCAGATGGGAATTAGGAAGAGAGAGTGAGGCTGACGCTGCGCAACTCTCCCTCACTTAAATCCAAATCAAGCGCTAGTCTCGACACCATCATAATGGTGTCAAGGTCCTCATCGACGTACGATGGACGAACAACAGTAGACAGTGAGGAAGGTTTTCAGAGCCTGCAGAGGGACTTGGACCAGCTGGAAAAATGGGCTGAAAAATGGCAGATGGAGTTTAATACAGACAAGTGTGAGGTATTGCACGTTGGAAGGACAAACCAACGTAGAACATACAGGGTTAATGGTAAGGCACTGAGGAGTGCAGTAGAACAGAGGGATCTGGGAATACATATACAAAATTCCCTAAAAGTAGCGTCACAAGTAGATAGGATCGTAAAGAGAGCTTTTGGTACATTGGCCTTTATTAATCAAAGTATTGAGTATAAGAGCTGGAATGTTATGATGAGGTTGTATAAGGCATTGGTGAGGCCGAATCTGGAGTATTGAGTTCAGCTTTGGTCACCAAATTACAGGAAGGATATTAATAAGGTTGAAAGAGTGCAGAGAAGGTTTACAAGGATGTTGCCGGGACTTGAGAAACTCAGTTACAGAGAAAGGTTGAATAGGTTAGGACTTTATTCCCTGGAGCGTAGAAGAATGAGGGGAGATTTGATAGAGGTATATAAAATTATGATGGGTATAGATAGAATGAATGCAAGCAGGCTTTTTCCACTGAGGCAAGGGGAGAAAAAAACCAGAGGACATGGGTTAAGGGTGAGGGGGGAAAAAGTTTAAAGGGAACATTGGGGGGGGCTTCACACAGAGAGTGGTGGGAGTATGGAATGAGCTGCCAGTCGAGGTGGTAAATGCAGGTTCTTTTTTAACATTTAAGAATAAATTGGACAGATACATGGATGGGAGGTGTATGGAGGGATATGGTCCGTGTGCAGGTCAGTGGGACTAGGCAGAAAATGGTTCGGCACAGCCAAGAAGGGCCAAAAGGCCTGTTTCTGTGCTGTAGTTTTTCTATGGTTTCGAAGTCAATGTTCATGCCATCAGGTTGGCGGCTACCCAGGCGGACTATAAGGTGTTGCTCCCCCGACCCGAGCGCGGCGGTAGGGGAGGCCACGGATCTGTGGGCCAGACTGCCGGGGAATAGCCCAAGTAGCCGCTGGGCTCCAACCCCACTCTCCTGCCCCCGCTCGCCGGGATCGGCACAGGCAGCTGTCCATCCCAAGGGCTCTTTGGCCACAAGTCACTTGGGTGGGTGGATGAAACGAGCCGGGGGGGGGGGCGAGGTGAATATTTGGACGATATCTTCATCGCTCAGCTCGGGTTATCCCCCTTGGAGCCTAAACCTGCAGCGGATTATAAATGTGGCCGGGGCGGTGATGGTCTTCGGGGAGTCAGCCAGCGTGAGTCAGCCGCCGTGCGTAATCGATGGGTCGGAGAGAGCCGACAGAATGCGAGAAGCCGCAGGAATGCCAGGCATTTCAATTAACTTTCTCCAGAGGAGTACCGCAGCGCAACACCCACCTCCTCCTCCTGCCCTGCCGAGGGAACACCCAGGGGCGCCTGTCAGTCTCATACAAGGGCTCAACCTTCTCACACGGTTAGGTTTTCCTTACTGGGGGCAGGGGTGGGGGCCGCTGTGAACGGTTTGGGGGCTTAGCCACCACCACGTAAAGACTTTCACACAAAAAACAGGATCCAGTCCCCCGTGTATCAGCCACCTATGCGGAATGCCCTCAGAAAGACTCAGGTGGCTCCCTACCTCCCTCAGGGAGCGCTGCGTACGCAGGGCCCTCAGTATCAGCAAGGATCCCACCCATTCAACCAGTATCCTCTTTGACTTTCTACCACCAGGATGTCATGGTCCGGATCGGGGTCCCTTTAAATTTACCTTGTTTATGTTCAGATCCGGACCGTTGATTCCCTGTTTTCCCGTGTCCCTCGACTTTGGTGATTAGAGGCAATTAACACTCGGCTGAACCGGTAGTTTATATCTCCGGCTTTCAGCCGTTCGGGTGGGAGCGTCTGTAAAGTCACGGTGTGCCAATGTCATCTGGCCAGAGCAAGCCTTGTCTCTGCCGAGGCGAGTGTCGGTCATTCGCCCTTCCTCACCGGAGCAACGCTGTCCAGTTACCTCGCCGAAGCGAGCCTGCAAACTCTCCGCACCGAGGTCGGTTAACCCGCCGGAGGGAATCAAGAACCGCTGTCTACCGTTCCCCGGCCGAGTCGAGAGCTCGCCACTACTCAGAGGCTCCATGTCAAGTCCTGGCCCTGGCGGCATTCAAGCACCAAATCAAGTCCTCGTCCTAGCGGCTTCCCAGTTCTGAGTCAAGTCCTGGCCCTGGTGGTCTGTGCTTCCTATCCTACCCTGCTGTCTGAATCCCGTCTCTGCCCCTCTCACCTCTAACCCTCGTCTGCAGCCTCTGCCTGTACTTTGGTCTAGTTCTATTGCCGGAGCTAGATGGGTACTGTCTGGTGTTCATTTGTGCTGGTCTTGTCCTCGCCTCTGTGGGGTAAGTCAGGCCATCTTGCCATTGTCCTGTGGAGGATCAGGAGTCCCGGCCCTATGTCCTGTACCCAATGAGGGGTCACTACTCTGTGTTCTGTCTGTGGTTCTGTGTACCTGCTCTTCTGAGACCGAGGCTCTGTTTTTCCATGTCCCTCCTCTCCCTAGCCCATGTCATGTCCATGCCTGGTTCTGGGGTCCGAGCCCGAGGCACGACCCAGGTACTGGGTCTTTGCCCAGTCTCGGGCTCGGAGTCCATACCCTAGCCTCCATGTCTCCTCTAGTTCTGGGAGCCGATTCCGAGTCCAAGCCCAGACCCTTGGTCCCAGCCTAGTCGTAGTCCTCAGTCCTTGTCCAGTTCGCTATTCCTGCTTGTGCTTTGCTCTCCTGGTATCAAACAATAAACTAAATCTAAGTAACCTCACAAGATGTGTCTTGCATTTGGGTCATCCCTTGCTCCCAATGCCCCTGCCATTGTGACACAGGCAGGAGACTCTGATGCATAAAGACAAGAACGGTCAGAATGGGAGACAGTTTCTTCCCTCAGGCCATCAGGCTTCTGAACTCCCTGCATTCGAAGTGTCACTGGTTAATCTGTTCTGAACCTCAATATTTAATTTATGCACTTTGTTTATTTATGTGTAATTAATCTGTAGATTTTATCCTTAAATTATTGTGTGTTATGTATACTACTCTGCTTTACACCCTGGTCTGGAAAGACATTGTCTTGTTTGATGGTGTACATGTATAAATTAATTGCCAATAAGCTTGACTTGACTTGTGGACTTGGCACTCAGTCCTGCCGATGTGTAGGGTTGCTTCCGAATGAGCCCTGAGTCTTCAGGATCAGCCCTTCTCTGAGGAGCGTGGACTACGTTGCGGTCAATGCCCTGTGTGGCCTGAGTCCTGGCTCAGGAGACAGAAAGAGGCTATTCAGCCCATTGATTCCATACCAGTCCCATCCAAGACTAGCCCAGTGTATCCAACCTGTCCAAACAGCCCTCCAAATTCTCTCCTTCCAGCTCCCTTTTCAATTCCGCCTGCACCGCTTTCAAGGCCTGTCCAGTGAAAAGGCTGCACATGGTGTTGCAATGTTTGGAGCCCATTGTTTTACAAAAGTACAAAAGTTTAGTCACGCTAAAGTACACAAAATGCAAACGTCAAGTATTTACAAGACAGTGAACAAATTCAAATTAAATTATGATTATTACTGTCTATGGAAAGGTATGTCACAATCTGGAGTTTCTTCGGTTAGCGGGCGATTTCCCTCCACGCCTCTGATGTAGTGGGGAACCGCGTACCAGGCAAGTTACAGCAATAGTTTGCCATTGCCTTCCGCAGGGTGAGTTTCCAAAGAGATCACCAGCTCGTAACCCAGCACGGATGGAAAGCGTGCAGGGGAGCCGGCTGGATTCGAACTCGGGACCTTTCATCCTGAAGTCCAATGCTGATGCCACTTCTTATGGCATCCGTTAGTCTCATGAGACCATGGATTTGCGCCTTGGAAGGTTTCCAGGGCGCAGGCCTAGGCAAGGTTGAATGGAAGACCGGCAGTCAGCCATGCTGCAAGTCTCCCCTCTCCACGCTACCAATGTTGTCCAAGGGAATCGCACAAGGGCTGATACAGCTTGGCACCGGTGTCATCGCAGAGCAATGTGTGGTTAAGTGCCTTGCTCAAGGACACAACACGCTGCCTCAGCTGAGGCTCGAACTAGCGACCTTCAGATCACTAGACTGACACCTTAACCACTTGGCCACGTGCCAACACTAGATGTTCTCAATGGTGGGCAATTGGGTGCCGATGATCCGCTAGGCAGTTTTCACCGCATGCTGGAGTGCTTTGTGGTCCGATACGGGACAATTGCCATACCACACTGAGATGCAGTTGGTGAGTGTGCTCTCAATGGTACAGCGGTAAAAGTCCGTCAGTATCCTGGGACAGAGGTGAGCTTTCTTGATGCTCCGCAGGAAATAAAGGCATTGTTGCACCTTTTTGATCAGGATGGAGGAGTTCAGGGACCAGAAAATGTGGACACCAAGGAATTTGAAGATTGATACACACTCCACTACAGTTCCGTTGATGTGGATGGGGACGTGAGTGTGACTCCTGGTGTGCCTGAAGTCCACAATGATCTCCTTGGTCTTCTGGGTGTTAAGGGCCAGATTGTTGTCGGCACACTGCGTGGCCAGGTGCTGGACCTCATCCCTGTAGGCCGTCTCGTCATCTCCTCTGATCAGACCAACCACCGTGGGGTCATCTGCAAACTTGATTATGGAGTTAGAACCATGTACAGGAACGCAGGCATAGGTGAAAAGGGAGTACAGAAGAGGGCTCAGCACACAGCCTTGAGGCACGCCGGTATTTAGGGTGGGAGTGGAGGAGGAGAGGTTGTCTAACTTAACTGATCGGGGTCTGTTAGTCAGAAAGTCCAAGGTCCAATTGCAGAGGGATGAGCTGATACCAGGCTAGTGAAGTTTTGGCGATCAGCTTGGAGGGGATCACAGTATTGAATGCCGAACTAAAGTCAATGAACAGCATTTTGATGTAAGAGTTGGGGCTGTCCAGGTGGGTCATATACAAATAGATGCCAATACACCATATAAAACAGTCAATTTCCAGGGTGGGTGGGGGGGAGGGGAAGGGCACCTTTCCCAGAATCCCTCATTGTACCCATGGCGGCCACATGCTCCCTCTCCAATAACAGCTGGGCTTGAACGTATCCCCAAAAGAGGGGCAGGCAGTTGGCCTGGGCAGAGTCCTTGACTGCCTGCCTCCTGGACCCATGAAAGGCCAGGCCCAGGAGCATGCTCACCACCATATCCTCGAGGCAGGCCGCTCTTCTCCACCCCTCCCCCATCCACCCCACTTGCGCGCGATCCCAACCTCACGCGCTTTCTGCGTGTGGAGTTTGTGCGTCCTTGCGCGGGTTTCTCTCGGCTGCCCCGGTTTCCTCCCAAACCCCAGGGGCGGGCAGCTTAGTGAGTTGATTGTCAACTGCAAATTGCGCCAAGCATGAGGGTGAGTGGGAACCTGGGATTGTGGGGAGAAAAAGATGGGATTAGTGTAAACGGCCAGCAGAGAGCCAATGGGCCGAAGGTCCTGTCCCACTCTGTTTGACTATATTTATCGAGAGGTGCAGTACAGCTTACTGTATCTCCTCCGGCCCTTTGAGCCGCTCTGCCCAGTAGTCCGCTGATTTAACCCAAGCCTAAGCACGGGACAGTTTACAATAACCAACTAACCTGCCGACTCTGGGAGGAAACCCACTCGGTCGCGGGGAAAACGTGCTCATGGAGGACACTGGAATTGAACTCTGACGCCCCATGCTGTAATTAGATTAGATTCGATTCAACTTCATTGTCATTGTGCTGAGTACAGATACAAAGCCAATGAAATGCATTTAGCATCTGACCAGAAATGCAAAGAATAGTGTTATTTACAAAATAACTGTGAATAAAAAAAGTGCTACAGCACACAAATATAAAAGTACTGAGACAGTACAATACGGGTACAATACTGCTTAGCGCTGTGATGTGAGGTTCAGCAGGGTCACAGCCTCAGGGAAGAAGCTCTTCCTGTGCCTGCTGGTGCGGGAGCGGAGGCTCCTGTAGCGCCTACCAGATGGGAGGAGAGTAAAAAGTCCATGGTTAGGGTGAGATGCATCCCTGATGATGCTTTTCTCCCTGCCCAGGCTAGTCGCTACGCTACCGCGGTGCGCACGCGCACACACACACATGGCCAAAGGGAGTCTCGCAATCTGCCAATCGACCAAAGGTTCTCCACGATACAATGAACTGCTCTCCAGCCTGGGCTCAGAGACAACTCACCACAGTCAGGTAATTGGTCAGAGGCGGCAGTCTCGTCAAGGGTTAAAGGTGCTCTATCTGCCATTCCTGCTGAGATACACTGCATCACACTAAAATACAACTCCACAACTACAGCCACTGGACAACGATCCTGACACGGAAAACACCGTGTGGTTTGCATGTATCTTGTACATCTGCAAATATACCACAATACATTCCTATACACTGCTCCATATGGGTATAAATCTATTATATTTAGATATACAGTAACACACAATTTTACTGAATCATAATTAATCCTCTCTCAGATACACACCTATGAACTTAGATATACCCCTATGAACTCAAATATGCCCCTAAGGTATACCCCATCAGACTCAGATACACCCAGGTTCAGGAACAGTCACAACCCCTCAACCAGCAGGGCTCTTAAACAGAACAAGGGTAACTCACACTGACTTGCCCCATCATTGAAATGCTCCCACAAACAATGATCTCACTTTAAGATCTGTTTATCCTGTTATTTCGTGTTCTCGTTATCTATTGCAATTTATTTGTATTTGCGTTTGCACGGTGTGTTGTCTTCTGGCTGATCTTTCATTGATCCTGTTATATAGTTACTATTCTACAGATTTGCTCAGTAGGCCCGCAGGAAAATGAATCTCAGGGTTGTGTGTGGTGACGTATTTGTGCAAATGGTTCGAACAGTTCCGTTTATAATCAGAGAACGTATACAGTATACAACCTGAAATTCTTACTCTTCGCAGACATCCACGAAAAATAGAACCCCAAAAGCATGAACGGCAGAAAAATGTTGGAACCCCAAAGCCCCCCTCTCCCCCTCCCTGTGCAAACCATCAACCTCCCCCCTGCACCCCCACCCATCTCAGCAAAAACGTGTCAGCAACCACCACCCACCAAGCCACAGCAAAGCACCCGAAGGGAGACCACGATCTGCAGTCAACAGAAACTATTGTTTACCCGACAGATCGACAGACCACGGGCTCTCCTTCTCACTAACAGGGGACAGAGAGGTATCACCCATTTCACAGTGAAAGGGGAGACTAATACATGCTCGGTATTCTGAAAACGCTAACACTACACGTGCGCTCCGATAATAAGAATTTACTTTGAACTTTGAACTTAAACGTTCTTCTGGGCAGTGTCTTTACGATAATCATTTAATGACACCAGCCCTTCAGAGATTGTCTGCCTGGTGCCAGCAGTCACATAACCAGGACTAGTGATATACACCGGCTGCTCGTACGAACATCCACCCCCTGCCCCCATGGTTTCACGTGACCCTGATCGGGGGGCTAAGCAGGTACTACACCTTGTCCAAGGGTGACCTGCAGGCTAGTGAAGGGAAGGAGTGTCTTACCACACACACACACACACACACACACACACACACACACACACACACACACACACACACACACACATATATATATATATACAAACGTTTGTAGATTGCCACCTGATATATAAATATACAGATTCAAGATTCAAGTACACTTATTATCAAAGCATGTATTAATTATACACCCTTGAGATTTGTTTGCTTACAGGTAGCCACAAAGCAAGAAACATGAAAGAACCCAATTAAAGAAAAAAAAAGACCAACACCCGATGTGCAAGAGAAAGAAAAAAAAAACAAATCGTGCAAAGAGTTGAAGTGAACAACAACATTCTGAACCATATTGAGTCCTCAGGTCCGAACCCCAGAGCAGCCCGGAGTAGGCCCAAAGCCTCACTTCTCACCTCATCATATCAGCGGGCATGGAGTACAGCAGCCAGGGCCGTCTTCCTAGCCTCAGCACCATGGAGAGAGGAGTGACCATCACGGAGAGCGAGCAAAATCGGCTCTCGCCCTGGATCCAGGCTCTCTGTCTTTTCCGTTTATCTGGGCCGGCGTTTAAATTGACCAAACAACGGAACGGCAAGAAGCCCCGGTGCCCTGGAGAGAGCATAATACAGTGTTACAGAATCCCACCAAAAGCCATACAAAAACAGACGAGGACCAACAGACAGCCAACCTCCAAAAGAAGGCAGACTGTGCAAATGAAAATAAAACTGGGAAGAAGTTGAAAGTGAGTCCGTAGGTGGTAGAATCAGTTCAGAGTTGAGGCGAGTGAAGGTATCCACACTAGTTCAGGAGCTTGACGGTTGTAGGGTAATAACTGTTCCTGAACCTGGTGGTGTGCAATCTAAAACCTCTGTACCTCCCGCCTGATGGTACTGTAGCAGCGAGAAGAGAGCGTGTCCGGGGTGGTGGGGGTCTTTGATGATAGATGCTGCTCCTTGTAAATGTGCTCGATAGCGGGGCAGGCTTTGCCTGCGATGGACTGGGCTGTTTCCACCACTTACTGTGGCCTTTTCCATTCCTGGGCATTGGTGTTTCCATACAGGGGCTGTGACGCAGCCAGGCTCTCGACTGTGCAGCTACAGAAACTTGTCAAAGTTTTAAGGGACTTGCCAAGCCTGTGCAAACTTTGCAGAAAGCAGAGGCGCTGCCTTGCCTTTGTGACGATGTTTATGTACTGATCCCAGGAAAGTTCCTCTGGTAGCTTAACACGAAGGAATTTAAACCTACGGACCGTCTCCACCTCCGTTCCCGTAATGAAGACTGGCTCTTGGAGCTCTGGCTCCTTCCACCCCGTTGATGTTCAACCCAGTTCACGTTGCTTTGAAGCCAGCCGGTGCGTTGATTACTTAAAACAAGTTTTTGATTCTCCTTCAGGAGGACATTTTAATCCTTTCTCTCTATCTGAACCCCCCCCCCCCCACCCACTGTCACCGGGGAGATGAGACTTGTCTCGAAACATAAGGGATCTCTGTTGCAGACCGCCTATGTATTAGATTAGGTTATGAGGACACTCAGTCCTCGTTTATTGTCATTTAGAAATGCATGCTTTAAAAAATGATACAACGTTCCTCCAGAATGATCTCACAAGAAAACACAGGACAAACCGAGACTAAAACTGACAAAACCACATAATTATAACATATAGTTACAACAGTGCAAAGCAATACCATAATTTGATAAAGAGCAGACCATGGGCACGGTAAAAAAAAGTCTCAAAGTCCCAATAGCCTCATCATCTCACGCAGACGGCAGAAGGGAGAAACTCTCCCTGCCATGAACCTCCAGCGCTGTCAACTCGCCGATGCAGCAGCATTGGAAGCACCCGACCGCAGCGGACTCTGAGTCCGTCCGAAAACTTCGAGCCTCCGACCAGCCCTCCGGCACCGAGCACCATCTCTGCCGAGCGCTTCGACCCCGGCCCGTCCGCCGAGCAACGAGCAAAGCCGAGGACTCGGGGCCTTCTCCGGAGATTCTGGACCACACAGTAGCAGCAGCAGCAAAGCAGGCATTTCAGAAGTTTCACCAGATGTTCCTCCGTACTCTCACGTCCGTCTCCATCAAATCAGGATTGTGCAGGGCACCCTACTTGACAAATAACAGACATCACCACCGGAGTGGCCGCTGCGCACTGCGTCGCATCGCCATCTTCTCCATTGGTTAATTTTCACGAAAATAATTCCAGGATTGAGCGGCTTATCACATGAAGAGAGTTTGATGTCTCTGGGTCTGTATTCACTGGCAGTCAAAAGAATGAGGGGTGATCTCATTGAAACCTATCGAATGGTGAAAGACCTTGATAGAGTGGATGTGGAGAGGATGTTTCCTATGCTGGGAGAGTCTAAGACTGGGGACACAGCCTCAGAGTAGAGAGGGATCCTTTTAGGATGGAGAAGAGGAGGAATTTCTTTAGCCAGAGAGTGGTGAACCTGTGGAATTCTTTGCCACAGGCAGCTGTAGAGACCAAGTCTTTATGTATATTTAAGCCAGAGGTTGATAGATTCTTGATTGTTCAGGGCACGAAGGTATATGGGGCGAAGGCAGGAGACTGGGGCTGAGAGAGCAGGAGGTTGGAGAAGTTCAGACTCGATGGGTCAAATGGCCTAATTCTGCTCCTATATCTCAAGGTCAATAAGATTTATTGAGATTATCATCATCATCAGGTGCCATGCCCAGTTTAAGCTTCAACTGCCATGGCCCACGCAGTCCTGTTTCGGGTCAAGTGGATCAATTCATTGGTATTCATTTCCAGTTCTCTGGCTGCTGTCTCCATCATCATTTGTCTTTGTCTTCCTCTTGCTTTCTTCCCTTCAATCTTTCCCATAATTACCGTGCATTCCAACTCCTCTTTCCTAATCACATGTCCAATGAAGTCACATTGCCTTTTCATGATCTCATATATTATTTCACTTTTTGTGTTTCCTCTGTTCATGACATCCTCGTTAGATATTTGTTTTGTCCATGATATTCTTTGCATCCTCCTCAAAAACTACATCTCTGCTGCTTCAATTCGTTTCCTCATGTTACTAGATATTGTCCAACATTCTGAGCCAGAAAACATAACTGTCATAGTCCGGTCCGTGAAGTCCATATTCCGGTTCACGGTCTGGTCCATCGACCCTTGTTCCAGGTTTTCCTGTCTACCCTGTTTCTGTTCTTGTTGAGCTCTAATTGAGGCTGCTGATGCTCATTGGGGCTGGCTGCATAAATACCTTCAGAGACCAGGGTGTGGCTGCTGGATTGTTCTTGTCCTTACTCCTTGTATCCCTTCCTCTGCCTTCTGTTTCCTCGCCTGAAGCCCTGTCTTGTCTTGCCGGTAACTCTCGCCTCGCCTGAAGTTCTGTCTCGCCTTGCTTTGCCAGCAGCCTTGCCTCATCTTGCTGTCTGGTCCTGGAGCCAACCTGTACCTGGCTCCCTTCCTGTCCCTTGCCTCCGCCCAGGTAAGCCAGGCCGTCATGCCGTTACCTGAGATTGGTTCTGTCCCTTCCTGTCCCTTGCCTCTGTCGGGTGGTGATCCGCGCCCTGCCCAGGAGTACCGCACCCTGCCTAGGTGATCCGCGCCCTGCCCAGGAGGAGCCTGCCAAACCTCACCTCAAGTCTCCTGCCTCCAGCCTCGCCTCGTCTCCTGCCTCCACCCTCGCCTCAAGTCCCCTGCCTCCAGCCTCCAGCCTCGCCTCAAGTCTCCAGCCTCCAGCCTCACCTCACCTCATCTCATGTCTCAATTCTCAAGTTTCAAGTCTCCAGCCTCACCTCGCCTCAAGGCTCAAGCCTCCATCCTCACCTCACCTCAAGGCTCCTGGCTCCAGCCTCCAGCCTCGCCTCACCTCAAGTCTCCTGCCTCCAGCCTCACCTCAAGTCTCAAGCCTCCAGCCTCGCCTCGTCTCTTGCCTAGCCTCTAGACTAAAGACTCCAGCCTCCTGCCTAGCTCCAAGCCTGAAGCCTCCAGCCTCTAGCCTCTTGCCGAGCCAAGTCTCTAGCCTCTAGCCTCAAGCTTCAAGCCTGTAGATTTCTGCCTCATCCTTGCCTAGTTCTGGGATCCGAGCCAGAGGCAAGACCCAGGTACTGGGTCCTTGTCCAGTCTCTGGCTCGGAGTCCAAGCCCGGGCTCCTAGCTCTTTTGTCCAGTCCTGTTCCTGGTTTTCCTGTCCATGTCCTTGCCAATACCCTGTATCCTAGTCCTGTCCCTAGTACTTCAGTGTCTGTGTCTTTCACTTAAGGCGGTGGCCGGGAACAGGCCCATGACAATATCTGGATAAACATAACATTTCAATGCTCTGGGGCGGGTTGTCATGCCTAGTTTAGTATTGGTCAGTATACTCTTCATTCTCGTAAAGGTGCCTTTTGCCATCCCTATTCTTCTTTTGATGTCCATGTCACACCTGCCATCTGATGTCACCCAGCTTCCTAAGTAGCAAAAGTTCTGTACTTGTTTTATGTCTTCCCCATTTATTCTCAGCCTGCAGATAGGATTCTCCTTCTTTTTGGATATCACCATACATTCTGTCTTTTTGCAATTGATAGATAGACCCATTTTCTTCAACAATTGTATCAATTAAGTTTTGTAGTTCTTCCTCCGTACTTGCAATTAACACAGTGTCATCCGCATATCTAAAATTATTGATGTTTTCACTGCCAACTTTGATTCCCAAGATGCCTTTTATTTGTTGTAATATTGTTTCACTGTACACATTAAACAAATCAGGGAAGAAAACACACCCTTGTCTAATGCCTCTCTTGATTTTCGTAAACTGACTCACTTCTCCATCTATTCTTATAGCGGCAGTTTGTTCCCAGTACAGACTTCTGATTAGGCGGAAGTCTTTCGAATCTAGATCTAGAGTTTCCTGTGATATTTCGAATAACTTATTGTGCTTCACTTTATCAAATGCTTTTGTGTAGTTGATAAAACAAACAAATCTTTTTGCACTTGAATAGCTTGTTCTGACAGTATCCTTAACATCAATATTGCGTTTCTTGTACCTTTGTCTTTCACAAAACCACATTGTTATTTTACCTATTTCAGCTTGTATCTTATTTTTAGCTCTTGTCATCAAAATTCTTAGAATTATTTTAATGATATGACTCATTAAACTTATGGTCCTATGTAATTCACATTCTATTGCTCCAGGTTTCTTAGGAAGAGTGATAAATACTGATTTTTTTTTCAATTCTTCTGGTACTATTCCAGGCAGACAATCTCTGAAGAGTATTGAGAATGTCTGGGGCCACCTGTTTTGTAAAGACACTGCCCAGAAGAAGGCAGTGGCAAACACTTCTGTAGAAACATTTGCCAAGAGCAAACATGGTCATGGGAAGACCATGATCATCCATGTCATACAGCATGGCATATAATGAACGAAGGAACACACTGCATTCTGTCTTCTGGTCTGTTTTTCTTGCCGTGAGGTACTTAAACACAGAATGATCTGTCAGGATGGCAAGCAAACAAAGGATTTTTACTGTATCCCGGTTACCTTTGACAATAATAAACCTATGTCAAAACTATTGATAAACCAATTCTCAACAGTGTGAAACATCAGAAATATCTTGGGGTCCAAGTCAAAGTTGCTGCATAAATTGAGAAGATATTTCAGAAGGTGCGTGTATGGCCTCTGTTAGTCGAGGAACCGAGTTCAAGAGCCATGAGGTTATACTGCAAGCTCTATAAAGCCTCTGGTTGGACCAATTCAGTTCTGGTTGCCTCATTACGGAAAGGATGTAGGAGCTTTAGAGTGGATTATTTTACAGGATTCTGTCAGGATTGGAGATCATGTCTTATGAAGAAAAGATCATCTGATGAAGAGAGGTCTATCTGATGAAGAAAAGTTCAGCTGATGAAGAGAGGTCCATCTGATGAAGAAAAGTTCAGCTGATGAAGAAAAGTTCAGCTGATGAAGAAAAGTTCAGCTGATGAAGAGAGGTCCATCTGATGAAGAAAAGTTCAGCTGATGAAGAGAGGTCCATCTGATGAAGAAAAGTTCAGCTGATGAAGAAAAGTTCAGCTGATGAAGAGAGGTCCATCTGATGAAGAAAAGTTCAGCTGATGAAGGAAAGTTCAGCTGATGAAGAGAGGTCCATCTGATGAAGAAAAGTTCAGCTGATGAAGAAAAGTTCAGCTGATGAAGAAAAGTTCAGCTGATGAAGAGAGGTCCATCTGATGAAGAAAAGTTCAGCTGATGAAGAGAGGTCCATCTGATGAAGAAAAGTTCAGCTGATGAAGAAAAGTTCAGCTGATGAAGAGAGGTCCATCTGATGAAGAAAAGTTCAGCTGATGAAGGAAAGTTCAGCTGATGAAGAGAGGTCCATCTGATGAAGAAAAGTTCAGCTGATGAAGAAAAGTTCAGCTGATGAAGAGAGGTCCATCTGATGAAGAAAAGTTCAGCTGATGAAGGAAAGTTCAGCTGATGAAGAGAGGTCCATCTGATGAAGAAAAGTTCAGCTGATGAAGAGAGGTCCATCTGATGAAGAAAAGTTCAGCTGATGAAGAAAAGTTCAGCTGATGAAGAGAGGTCCATCTGATGAAGAAAAGTTCAGCTGATGAAGAAAAGTTCAGCTGATGAAGAGAGGTCCATCTGATGAAGAAAAGTTCAGCTGATGAAGAGAGGTCCATCTGATGAAGAAAAGTTCAGCTGAGCAAGCTAGGGCTCTTCTCTTTGGAGCGAATGAAGGTGAGAGGCGACTTGATAGAGCTGTACCAGATAATAAAAGGCATAGATCATCAGGCGGACCTTTTCCCAGAGTAGAAAGGACTAATACGAGTGGGAGGGAGGGAGAAGGGAGAATGGTGTCTTCTCGCCAATGGGAGGAAGGAGAAGAGGGAATAGCATTTTCTCCCCCAATGAGTGAGAGGGAGAAGAGAGAATGGTATCTTCTCTCCAATGGGAGGAAGGAGAAAAGGGAATGGCATTTTCTCCCCCAATGAGTGAGAGGGATAAGAGAGAATGGTATCTTCTGCCCAGCAGGAGGTGGGAGGGAAGACAAGAGAGATTGGTATCTTCTCTCCAATGGGAGGGAGGAGATGAATGAATGGTATTTTTGCCAGTGGGAGGGAGGAGATGAACAGTATCTTCTGTCCGATGGGAGAGAGGAGAAGAGAGAATATCTATAGGCTTTAATTTTATCTACTTAGGATACAGGGAAAGGATTCTTGCAGTCTGGCCCATCGGTACCCCTCCTAATTTTACACACCTCAGTTGTATCCCCTTTGAACCTCCAGAGAGAACAGACCCAGACCCTTCAGTCTCTCCTCGTAACTGAAACACTCCATTCTGGTGTCCCTCCCCCGCACTCTCTCCAGCGGTCCAACGTCTTGCAGCTGAAACACGAACTGTTTCTCTCTCCACAGCTGCTGCCTGGCCAGATGAGTGTTGCCAGCATTTTCTGATCCGTGTTTCGGATTTCCATCATCCGCAGCCTGCTTGTCCATGTGGAATGGAGGGACTGTTCCTGGGACCGCTGCTTTATGCAGTGCCAGGACTGGGGAGCCGTGGTGCTCCAGAGGGCCCGGGGGTGGGAAGGAGGCAAGGAGGAAAGAGGTCCTGTACTCTCTGGGCTTTGATAGTCTCGGGAAGGGGATGCTATTGATACCAGCGTGGGAAGGGGTTCAGTGACCTCTCACACTCAGTTAACGTCGGCAAAGACATCATCAGTTCCCCCGCCCCAGCCGGCAGCCTCACACACCCAACTTTACCTCCATTTACATCCCTACCAGTCCTCCCTCAGGGCTCCCCTGACATTGGGCCAATTTGAGCTTGGCTCTAAAGTGCCTGAATGTTAAAGTTACAGTAATATATAAAGTGGCAGTGCAACCATTATTTCTTAAATTATAATTATAATTTCTTCAGTGGCATTAAAATGTTAATTTCACTCCCTCTCCATTTCCCTCTCTTCTTCCCTCATTCTCTCTCTTCCTCTTTCTCCCATCTCTCCCTCTATCTCTCCTTCCCATCTCTTCCTTTCTCTTCTTCCTCTCTTCCTCTCTGCTATCCTCGCTCCTACACCCCTCTATCCCTCCCTCTCTCCTCTCCCTCCCTCTCTCCTCTCCCTCCCTCTCTCCTCTCCCTCCCTCTCTCCTCTTCCTCTCTCCTCTCCCTCCCTCTCTCCTTCTCTTCCTCTCTCCCTTCTCCCTGTCTCCCCTCTGTTTCTCTCTTCCTTCCTCTCTTCTATTGTCCCTCTCCCTCCCTCTCCACTCTCCCTTTCTTCCTCCCTCCCCCTCTCCATCCCGCTCCCCTTCATTCCCTCCCTCTCTCCCATAGGAGGAGGTGGATCAGTAACAGTCTGACCATTCAACCCTTGCCCAGGGTTCAGAGACGGAGGTTCATTACAGGGGCCCCAGTCTGATCCCGAGCCCCACAACATCGTAACGTGTGTGTGTGTGTGTGTGTGTGTGTGTGTGTGTGTGTGTGTGTCTGTCTGTCTCTATAAACATGTCTGTAGGTGTACTGTTTGTCTGTGTGTGTCTCTATAAACATGTCTGTAAGTGTACTGTGTGTGTGTGTCTCTATAAACGTGTCGGTAAGTGTACTCTGTGTGTGTGTGTGTGTGTGTGTGTGTGTGTGTGTGTGTGTGTGTGTGTGTGTGTGTAGTTTACATGAATGTGTTCGTATGGATGTGAGTACATGGTACAGGACTGTGAAAAAGTCTTAGACACACATATCTAGCTAGAGTGCCTAAGATATTTGCACTGTACTGTACAGTTACCAAATAACACTTAATACTACCGAGCTAAAACAAAGCTAAGTCCTCTTATTTCTGTTTCCTATTTTAACCAATAGTGGGCAGAAGTCTTAGTCACCCCCGCTATATTCTGTATATGTGTCTAGGACTTTTGCACAGAACTGTACGTGCTTGTGTTTGAACATGTGTGGGTGAGTATGTGAGTCTGCTGTTTACTGGTGTGTGTCTTTGGCTGAAACTTTTGAAGTTTCTCAAAGTCGCGATGGGGCAGTGATGATGTTATGTGGTTTGGTGATTCGCTGGGGTTGTGAAGCCAAAACTCATACAAAGATGGAACACTATGGAAAAAAGTAGCTGGCTGGATTATTAGATTTCTTCTTGGAAAACTATTACTAAATGTTAACTCAGAGATGTGGCACTGGGAACCTTGTTCAAGAGCAGATGACTACTGATCGTGTAGCCGGCCCTTGGCACCTGCTGGGGGAGGAGGGAGAACAGAGAGAGGTCAAAGCCAGCCAGCGGCCCGGTGACTGACCAACGATTGGGTGACCACCATGGGGACGAGCCTCTGTAGTGTCCAGGACATCTTCAAGGAGCGATGCCTCAAAAAGGCAGCATCCATCAATAAGGACCCCATCACCCAGGACATGCCCTTTTCTCACTGTTACCATCAGGGAGGAGGTACAGGAGCCTGAAGGCACACACTCAACGATTCAGGAACAGCTTCTACCCCTCTGCCATCCGATTCCCAAATGGACATTGAACCCAGAAACACTACCTCACTTTTTTATGATTCTGTTTTTGAACTATTTTTAATTTAACTACTTAATATGCATATATATGCCTACTGTAATTGAGTTATTTATTTATAATTTTTTCTTTGCATTGAACTGCTGCCGCTAAGTTGGGAAATTTCACGACACATGCTGGTGAGAATAAACCCGATTCTGGTTCCAATTCTGAGTGTCCAGCGATTCGGTGTCGACTAGAGGTCCAGTCGTCCAGTGAGTGGCCAGTGACCTGATGATCTGGTCAGTGGCCGGTGATCTCGTGTTTGACCAGAGATGCAGCGACTGGCAGGTGACCCAGTGACCCATGCCCTCCTTGTCGTCGCGTTGGTCAATTCCTCCGATCAGTTGCTCCGGATTCAGCCGGAGATTTCTTGTTTGGTGGTGACCGAGTGACTTCTTTCTGATTGTTTTACTCAGGAAGCCGGTGGAGATTTGGAGATTAAATGCAGGGCAAGGCAGGTCACCGCGGTTTGATTGTTCTGTGAAGGATTTTGGTACATCTAGCGGGGACAGGGTGCTCACCGTGAATCTTACGGCCTTCAGGAGTACTGAGGGTTGGAGGAACCTTGGGGTAGAAGTTTGAGGGTTCCAGCACAGGAAGTTAAAGTGGTGGGAAAGCCACATGGTGCAGAGGCCTTGGCTCGTCTACAGCCGAACACTTGTGTAGTTCTGGTCACCACACTATAGGAAGGGTGTGATTGTACTGGAGAGGGTGCAGAGGAGATTCGCCAGCACGTTTCGATTACCAGGAGAGACTGAGGACCATGGCCGATCTGATCCTGACCTCGCCTGAACGACAAACTCTCATCCCCCTCTTTCTCAGGAATCTACCTGCACGCCTTTCAGGAAGATTTGTGGCTCTCCCTGGGAAAATATTTTGCCTCACCTCCACTGTCTTAAAAGGGTCCCCTTGTGTTGGGACTGTTTCAGGCAGGGGGACGCGTCACATCCACGTTCCTTCATCAAAGGAGAGGCCAGCTTTCATCTGGTACTCATCAAACAACGTGGATAACTTCCACTTCTACCTCTTTGCCGTTCACTGATCTGAAACGCCATCTCTCTCTCTCCACCAAAATGTTATTTTCTCTTCACAGAAAATGGAAATCAAAGGCTTGTCCAACATTATCATGATGTGCTGTGTCATATGACATCATTATGTGTCATGTTGTATGACATCATCATTATGTGCTGTCTCATATGACGTGGGCGATCATGGTCTTTCCATGACCATGAATGTTCTTGGCAAATTTTTCAACAGAAGTGGTTTGCCATCGCCTTCTTCTGGGCAGTGACTTTAGAAGACGGGTGACCCCAGCCATTGTCAATACTCTTCAGAGATTGTCTGCCAGGTGTCAGTGGATTTATGATGTACTCCAGCTCTCACACAACCATCCACCAGCTGCCCCCATGGTTTCACATGACCCTGATCGGGAGGGTTAGGCAGGTGCTACACCTTGCCCAAAGGGTGACCTGCAGGTTACCACTTCCTTTGTTCGAGACGTATCTCCACCCTGCCACGCACGTAGAGCAATACAAGACAGAACTAGGCCCTTCGGCCCAACTCACCCATGCTGACCATGGTGCCTATGAAACTAGCCCCACTTTACCCACAACCCCACCTCGTTGGTACACCTTGTCAATATTGCTATTGCATCTGTCTCAGCTACTTCCTCTGGTAGATCATATACACGTTGCCCCTCAGGTCCCTTTTTGGAGAAGTTTCATTTCATCTAGTAGGTCAGGGCCCACCCCATCAGAGACGCTCCCCTTTGTGCATCAGACCATAAGACATGGGAGCAGAATTAGGCCACATGTCCCATCGAGTCTGCACCACCATTCCATCATGGCTGACTTATCCCTCTCAACCCCATTCTCCCGCCTTCTCCCCCGTAACATCTGACGCCCTGACTAATCAAGAACCCATTGACCTCGGCTTTAAATATATGCAAAGACTTGACCTCCACAGCCGTCTCTGGCAATGAATTTCACAGATTCATCACTCTCTGGGTAAAGAAACTCCTGTTCACCTCTGTTCTAAACGGACATCCCTCGATTCTGAAGCTGTCTCCTCTGCTCCTAGATTCCCCCATTATAGGAAACATCCGCTCTATCCAGACCTTTCAATATTCGATAGGTTTCGATGAGATCCCCCCCTTCATTCTTCTAATCTCCAGGGAGTACAGGCCCAGTGAGTACAACCCTTCCATTCCTGGAATCATTCTCCTGAACATCCTTGGAACTCTCTCCAATGCCAGCAGATATTTTCTTCAATCTGCAGCCGAAAAAAGGCCCTTTGAAAGTTCAAGTCCTATTCCTCCATCCCTGCAACTTCAAACAAACTTGTTTCCTGACATCCCCAGTTCTGACTACCGGGATTTGACCTGAGGCATTTTGACCCTGGACAGACGCTTCCTGCCTCTCTGAGTGCTTCTGGCATTTTCCCTCTTTACCTCAGATTTGCAGCATCTGAAGTATTTTGTTTTCCACTCCCTACTCTCCTTCATGTCATATTATCATACAGACAGAAACAGGCCCTTCAGCCCATCAGTCTGTGATGACAGGCCACCTAGTGCTGTCTCCATATCGAATGCTGGGATCTATTTGCCTCTTTCAACTGATTCACCTTTCTACCTCCCTCCGTGTTGACTTCTTACTCCTCGGCTCTGCCCTCGATCCCGCTCTCCAGCATAAAACTTGTTTCATAGAACATGCAACAGTACAGAACACGGCCCACAATGTCTGTGCTGGACTTGATGCTGAATTAAACTTGATTTGACTGAGGTATACAATATTATGAGGGGGAATACCGAATAGGTAAATGCAAGCAGGTTTTTCCCACTGAAGCTGAGTGAGACTACAACGAGAGGCCATGGGTTAAGGGTGAAAGGTGAAACGTTTAAGGGGAACCTGAGGGGAAACTTCTTCCATCAGAGTGTGGTGAGAGTGTGGAACGAGCTGCCGGCATAAAGATGGATGCAATTTCGATTTCAACCTTTAAGAGAAGTTTGGATAGGTACATGGATGGTAGGGCTATGGTCCCAGTGCAGGTCAATGGGAGTAGGCAGCTTAAATGATTCAGCATGGGCTAGATGGGCCGAAAGGCCTGTTTCTGTGTTGTAGTTTTTACGACTGCATGACTCTCTTGCCTGCAAATGATCTACATCCCTCCATTCCCTGCGCATCCATCTGTCTTTTTAAACAGTCTCTCAAACACCACCGATGAGCCTGCCTCCGCCGCTGGTCGTGTTGTCACTCGGGTCGAGTACGATGTTCCTCCGAAGGATCATCTCTTGGTGACTGTGGAGGCCAACCCAGGACCCACATCACCGGGTTGGTAGGGTGGATTCCCTCAACGGAGAATGCCTGTGAGTGACCTTGTTTAGCGTGGGGAGGCTGACGCACGAGTATTCGCCACGCAGCCCCTCGGGGTCGGGGCCCGGTGACGTGGAAAACAAGACAACCAGGGGGCCCCACTCACCCGCTGCCGCCGTGACCCGACGTCACCTTCCGCTGCCAAGGTTTTGGTTGGACCGCTGTTCGTCTGGAAGCTCCCCCTTTGACCGTACCGCGAGGTCAAAATCCCGCCGTGGCGTAGGAGCGACACTGGCCGAACATCAGCGAAGTTAGGCAGAGATTCGTTCTCTGGCAGGTCTAACCTAGCCGAGAAGGTGATGTTCCATCCGTGTACTACCAGACCAGATCCAGTAGTAGGATCGTGGCCGGCTAAGTCAAGGAGGCAAGCGTGCCTTTGCTACTTTGTAGGTTACGCTGCACCCGAACAGGACGCTGGCAGCAGGGCGTCTGATGGTGTCTGCGGCAGATGAATGCAAAAGGGTCAACGGTACAGCCACCCTGGTGGCATGCGGAGGAACCAGAGTGCTGGTTAGCAGACGGCATCACTGGACTAGTTAGTTGTCACTGCGGGCAGCTTCTTTATCCGCTAAGTCTGTTACACTCCTGTGTACCACTCAGCATCCGATAAGGTGGAGGTGGAATCTCATGTGGATAGGGTGGTGAAGAAAGCTTTTGGTATGCTGGCCTTTATAAATCAAAGCATTGAGTACAGGAGTTGGGATGTAATGTTGAAATCGTACAAGGCATTGGTAAGGCCAAATTTGTAGTATTGTGTACAGTTTTGGTCACCGAATTGTAGGAAAGATGTCAACAAATTAGAGAGAGTACAGAGAAGATTTACTAGAATGTTACCTGGGTTTCATCTCCTAAGTTACAGAGAAAGGTTGAACAAGTTGGGTCTTTATTCTTTGGAGCGTAGAAGGTTGAGGGGGGACTTGATAGAGGTGTTTAAAATTATGAGGGGGATTGATAGAGTTGACGTGGATAGGCTTTTTCCATTGAGAGTAGGGGAGATTCAAACAAGAGGACATGAGATGAGAGTTAAAGGGCAAAAGTTTAGGGGTAAGATGAGGGGGAACTTCTTTACTCAGAGAGTGGTAGCTGTGTGGAACGAGCTTCCAGCAGAAGTGGTTGATGCAGGTTCGATGTTGTCGTTTAAAGTTAAGTTGGATAGATATATGGACAGGAAAGGAATGGAGGGTTATGGGCTGAGTGCAGGTCAGTGGGACTAGGTGTGAGTAAGAGTTCGGCACGGACTAGAGGGGCCGAGATGGCCTGTTTCCCTGCTGTAATTGTTATATGGTTATGGTTATCAGATCTGGAAGCCCAGAGAGACTGTATGGTGGGGGCACAGTTCAAAGTTCAAGGTAAATTTATTATCAAAGTACATATACAACCCAGAGATTCACTTCCTTGCGGGCATACACGGTAAGTACAAGAAACACAAACACGCCTTATTACTGTGCAAGGCGTGAAGACGGTCAACACCGAAACCGATGGACAGCCGAAGAAGAAGAGGGCCGCATGGGTGACCCTGCCAGGAGCTGAGCTCCAGTGGGCGAGCTGCAGACGCATTGATTTTGGAATCTCAGGAGCTCACAAAGATCTCCACCACGGCCGGGGGATGATTCTATTTCAACCACTAACCCCTACCCTGTGTAAAAAAAAAAAAAAAAAACTTCCTTAAACACCTTTAAACTCTCGTCCTAATCACATGCTCTCTGGTATTTGACCTTTCTACCCCTGGAAAAAGATTCTGGCAATCTAACTTTCACTTCTAATTGTTGCCAGGTCTGGGATGTAGACCTCCCTCTCGACCGATCAGCTGACCCAGTGCGAGAGGGCAGGTCTCCCCTCTTCACGTCACGGCCTGGCATGGAAACACCAACACCCTCGCACGGCAAACCTATACAAAGTAGTGGATGCAGAAGTCCATCACCGGTAAGGCCCTCCTCACCGCTGAGCACGTCTACACGGAGCGCTGTCGCAGGAAAGCAGCGTCCATCGGCAGCAACTCCCACCACCCAGGGGATGTGCTCTCTCTGCTGCCGTCAGGAAGACGGTACAGGAGCCTCAGGACTCACACCACCAGATTCAGGAAGAGTTACTACCCCTCAACCATCAGGCTGTTGACCCAGAGGGCATAACTTCACTCAATTTCACTCGCCCCATCACTGAACCGTTCCCACAACCCTTTCAACAGCTCATTTTCTTGATATTTATTTATTTTTTGACTCACTTTGTACTTCCACAGTTGTTGTTTTTTACACATCGGTTGTTTGTCCCTCCTGCTGGGCCCGGTCTTTCATCGATTCTATTGTGTTTCTTGTACTTACCGTGTATGCCCGCAAGGAAGTGAATCTCCGGGTTGTATATGTACTCTGATAATAAATTTACCTTGAACTTTGAACTGTACCCGTCGCTAACATTGTTGCGTAGGCCTTTTCACAAGATGGCCTCTGTACAGATCTGGAGACCTGGAAGCCATATTGGACACAACAGAGACATATCACCCCAAGGGCCACCGGTGCTAATCTGACCGTTTATGATCTAACCAAATGCACTTAATTATGCAAATTATGCAAATCAACTGTGTCCTGATAAGCTTGGACTTCATGTCTCCTGATCAATGGTCCAGACCGGTAACTTAATGCCAGCACATTCATCTCTCACCAAGTACAGAGCCCTAGAATCATTCAACATTGGAAACAGGCCCTTTGGCCCATCAAATCCATACTGACCATCAGCCACCCATTTACACCAGTCCCATTTAATTGTTCCCAAACCCCAATCGGTTCTCCCCAGATTCCACCCCTCTCCCACACACAGAGAGTAATTTACACCAGGTTCAGGGACAGTTATTACCCCTCAGCCAGCAGGCTCTTGAACCAGAGGGGATAACTTCACTCATCTTCACTCACCTCATCACTGAACTTTCAAAGACTCTTCATCTCATGTCCTCGATATTTTAGGTTAGATTATGAGGACACGCAGTCCTCTTTTATTGTCATTTAGTAATGCATGCATTAAGAAGTGATACAATATTTCCTCCGGTGTGATATCACAGAAACACAGGACAGACTAAGACTGGAAAAACTAACAAAAACCACATAATTATAACATATAGTTACAACAGTGCAACAATACCATAACTTGACGAAGAACAGGCCATGGCACAGTAAAAAAGTTCAAAGTCTCTTGGAAGTCCCACATCTCACGCAGACGGGAAAAGGAAGAAAACTCTCCCTGCCATGCCCGACCACAGTCCGACTCTGAGTCGTCCGAAAACTCCGAGCCTCCGATCAGCCCTCCGACACCGAGTACTGAGCGCCATCTCTGCCGAACGCTTCGACCTCGGCCTCGGTCGCCAGCAGCAGGCAAAGCCGGGGATTCTGGGGCCTTCCTTCCGGAGATTCTCAATCACACAGTAGTAGCGGCAGTGAACCGAGCATTTCAGAAATTTCTCCAGATATTCCTCTGTTCTTTCACGTCTGTCTCCATCAAATCAGAATTGTCCATGGCCCCTATTTAACAAATACGATATCATTTTCGCCGGAGAGCTGCGCGCGCGGCGTCGTACTGCCATCTTCTCCTCCCGCCTTTTTATTATTATTATTAAAATAATAATAATTATATATTTTTTTCTCAGCTCACGCTGGTAAAACCTGAGGTACGGGCATAGCCAAGCACACTCATTTCTCAATTGCCAGGAATTTTCGGACTATTCCAGTGGTGATCAGTATTGTGGCTTTCTGGAGATTTCCATAGATATTGCTGTGTAGGCCTAATTGTTTAATGCTATTGTGTAGTGACTTTGGGATGACACCAGTTGTAGATATTACTATCGGGAGCATGTATACCCTGTTCACGTTCCATAGTCCTTCAATTTCCTCTTTTAATTCAGCATATTTTTTCACTTATTGATTTCTGTATGATATGTGTGTTTGGGATGGTTATATCGATTAAGGAAGTTGTTCTTGCTTGTTTATTCTGTATTATTATATCCGGATGGTTATTATGGATTGTCCTATCTGTAATAATGGATCAGGCAAAATATAATTTGTGGAATTCTGACTCTAAAACTGGATTATTATTATTATTATTATTATTATTATTTATTTTGCATTTGCATAGTTTGTTGTCTTTTGCACACTGGTCATCTCTGCCCTGTTGGGTGTGGTCTTTCATTGATTCTGTTAGGGTTACTGGATTTACTGAGTATGCCCACAAGAAAATTAACCTCAGGGTTGTATATGGTGGCAAATATGTACTTTGAACTTTGAACTAAGAATACGTCTGTCCCTGTTTCCGAATTCACTGAGGGTCTGATAGAAATGTCGTCGAGCCGGATGAGATTTACGAGGACGCCATCTGAACTCGAGGTCCTGAGCTGCAGGGAGAGGCTGGCCTGACTGTGATAACGGATTTCATGACAGGACAAGTCTTTTGTAAGGTGACCCTCCGAGACAGAAACAATATTTGCTGCTCCGGTGGCGAAGTGGTTAGCACAGTGCCCCCTACAACCATATAACAATTACCGCACGGAAACAGGCCATCTCGGCCCTTCTAGTCCGTGCCGAACTCTTACTCTCACCTAGTCCCACCAACCCGCACTCAGCCCATAACCCTCCATTCCTTTCCTGTCCATATAGCTGTCCAACTTAACTTTAAATGACAACATCGAACCTACCTCAACCATATTGGTGCAGGGGTGACCTGTATAAAGGGGACGGGTTGCACTTGAATCATAAGGGGACGTATATCCTGGCGGGGAGACTTGCAAGGGCTATAGAGGTGACTTTAAACTAGAATGGTTGGGGGGAAGGAATCAAATTAAGGAGACTAGGACAGGGGAAGTTGATGTAGGGAAAAGGAAGAAAAAGATAACAAAGTTGTTTGCTCCATTAAGGATAAACAGAGAGTGGGAGGTGGGGAGTTTCTTAAATGCATCTATTTTAATGCTAGGAGCATTGTAAGAAAGGTGGATGAGCTTAGAGCATGGATTGATACATGGAAATATGATGTTGCAGCTATTAGTGAAACGTGGTTGCAAAAGGGGTGTGAAATACCCAGGTTCGATTCCCGTCGCCGCCTGTGAGGAGTTTGTACGTTCTCCCCGTGACCGCATGGGTTTCCTCCGGGTGCTCTGGTTTCCTCCCACAGTCGAAAGGCGTTCCGGTTAGTGGGTTAATTGTTTGTTGCAAATTGTCCTGTGGTTAGGCCGGGGTTAAATAGGTGGGTTGCCGGTGGGTGCGGCTCGTTGGACTGGAAGGGTCTGTTCCACGTTGTATCTCCGAAATAAATAAATAAAAAGATTGCTTCGGAGGTGTGCCGGGTCTTCTCACGGAAGGCGGTGATCTCCGGACCTCTCTGCCCCGCCGTGGAGCTGGAGGCCAGGTAACTGGTGGCACCTGTAGGAGGGGCAGATATGTTTATGAAAGGTGTTGGAAATGAGAGGGCCACGGGCAGCCCTCGAGGACAGAAGGCAGTCGAAGCCGGTGGCAGACCAGCTGCGGTCACGTTGGATGGCCCTATATCCCAGCGTTCCTCACCCAGATTCAGTCCTGACCTCCAGTACTGCCTGCGTGGAGTTTGCATGCGCTCCCTTGTGGAGTTGCTGCCTGTGCTAGACCTCCGTTTTATTTCTAATCCCCGGGACTCATCCAGGAGTCAGGAATGGTGAGCAGTCATATTTCTAAGATTTCAGTTTATTTTAGAGTACAAACTAAATGTAGAGCACAGAAATGATGCTAAGAGAGGATTAGTGCTAAGGGGTGTAATACAAAGGTATAAAGATGACACTTCTGAAAGATCTATAACTTTTATAGATAAGATAAGAAAAATTCCTTAGATGGAGATAGATTAGTTAATAAGCTACATCATTAAAACCATTACATCATGTGGGTCATGTGCTGGTACTTAGCCAATGAGAAGCGAGGAAGGTGATACACCGTTAGTTTAGCTGCTATACCGCTTTCTGCCCAAGACTGTGAAAAATACATGCGTTTGTTTAAAAGTACAAATCTTAGATTAAGTATCATTAAAAGAAAGGACAATGGTTTCTGACTCCTGGGTGCACTGGTTTCCTCCTGCGTTGCAAAGACGTGCGGGTCGGTGGGCGAATGGGCCGCTGTGAATTGCCCCGAATTTGCAGATGGACAGATGGGGGTAGATGGTGGGAATGGGGAGGGGTGGAGACGTCACAGGGGAAGTTAGTGGGGAGGTACTGGGCCAAAAGGGCTTCTTGCAACAAGAAAGAAAAGGCTGCCCTCACTGCGGGAGTGTAGGGAGAATAACATGAGATTCAAATAGATGAGTCAACACTGACTCAATGGGCCGAATGGCCTCATGCTGTGCTGTATGACTCCACCAGGGTGCCGGGGAATTTCTCAGCTTCTTGTAATGATTCAGGCCTGAGTGTACAGGAGATCATTGCCACATTTGCCGATGACACAGCACCTCGATGCTTGATGGAACCACAAGTCCCATCACAGCTCACATGTGACTGACTTCACCCCTCTGACACTGCCAGGCTTCCTCGGGAAACAGCCCGCCCTCCTCCAATGGTCCTCGCAGCCGCCTGACTCACAGGTGAGACGTCAGGCTGGGGAGCCATGGGAACCTCCGCACTCCCTCAGTCTTCCTGAGAGATAGAGGAGGAGGGTGGAAGAGGGAGCTGGGAGGGAGAGACAGACAGAGAGACAGACAAGGACAGAGTATGATAGAGAAAGAGAGTGAGAGACAGAGAGAGAGGGATGAGAGGGAGAGAGAGAATAAATAAAGAAACTCTAATTGATCGTTTGCTCTCTGGCCTGAGGGTTAGACCCGGAACAACGAGAAGGCCACCCAGAAGATGGCCGAGAAAGCCCGCTCTCCTCCTTCCCCTCTCAGCTTCTCATTCAACAGGGAGCAATATTTTTCTGCTTATTCCGGAATCCCGGATGTAGTGGGGAGGCTGTGGTTTAACGATGGGAAAAGCGGACCCGCACAGGAATGCTGTAAATCCACCCTCGGCAGGCTCCAAGAACGACCTGACGTGCAAACATCCGTCCTCGAAGCCAGCGCGGTTCATGCCCACCCTCAGTGTCATTTCAGTCAAGTGGGGAAAAGGGCAGCAACTTTGCAATGCAGTAGCCTCGGACGTGTGAGCCCCAAGTCTGGCTTCAGTAGACTAGGGAGGGGTTCAGGCCTATGCCACTTTATCACTAGATCAGCTCAGCAAGATGTTTATGTAGGTTCTTGTAATTGCTTTATTACGCTGAAGAACAACGATTTTGCCTCTTGAATACTTCTGGGCGTATCGAATGAATTTGGGGTGCTGATCATGAAAATCACCGTGAAAGGCCCCACACGTTTTTGACATTGCCTGCTTGTCATTTCAACTCATCATTCAAGTCAGAATAACGGATGCCAAGATTAGGGGAGGTATTTTAGTTGGTCCACAAATCAAACTGGTCATCGATGACAGGCAACTCGAAGAACTTCTAGTGGGACCGGAGAAAATCCCTGGGAAGGCATTCAAGGATGTCGTTGGAAAATTTTCTTGCCAACTACAGAGCACCAAACTACGTGCAGCTGGCTGACAACATGCTTCAAGTATACAAAACCGTGAAGTGGAACATGTCACTAAAGATTAATTTTCTGCATTCCCATTTAGACTTCTTCCCTGCAAATCCTGGCGCTGTCAGTGACGAGTACGCTGCAAGGTTTCACCAGGACATTGCAGACATGGAGAAACGGTATCAGGGCAACCGGAATCCATCAACGCCGGTTGGTTATTGTCCGACACTTAAGCGAGAAACCACAAACACTGAGTACAAATAAAACTCATCAACGGAACATTTTTTGCTTAGTCAAACTATTGCAAAGAGTCAGCAATTAAATGCGTTACATCCAGTAAACGTTAATTCCTTGTTTCTCCAAATTCCTATGTGACGCAAGTAGTCTGAAATTATATTTGTGCTCAGGCTCAAGCGGTCTATGATAAACAAAACAAGAAATTCTGAGGATGCAAAACTTTTGAAAAAATTTGTTGTCCACTGTTAAGGTGACGTGTACCCAGATACAGTGAAATGCTTTCAATCAATTTATGTACAGAAGCCATCTTATGTACTTCTATTTATTGTGTTTTTCACTATTATTGTGCTTTTTATCTTTTGTGGGCGTTTCCTTCAACTGAATCAGATCCAGAGTAAAAATTATTTCGTTTTCCTGCACTCCTGTACAGGGAAATGACATTAAATAATCTTGAAATCTTGAGTTCTTTTCCACGTCATCCATTCAGATAATCTGAAAACATCAGTACATCGAGGTAGAAGAAGGGAGGCGGATTAACAGAATGCAGAATGCAGCGTTACACTTACAGGGAAGGCACAGGGTCAGTAGACAATAAGGTACAAGGACCTAACAAGGTAGATTTTGAGGTTAGCAATCCTTATGGTTGGGTGGCAGGGTGGAGATGCGTCTCTAGCAAAGGAGGTGTAAGGTGCTCCTTCCCTCCGCTAGCCTGCAGGTCACCCTTGGGCAAGGTGTAGCACCTGCTTAGCCCCCCGATCAGGGTCACGTGAAGCCGTGAGAGCTGGTGGTGGATGTTCGTACAAGCGGCCAGTGCAGATCACAAGGCCTGGTTATGCGACCACTGACACCAGGCAGACAATCTCTGAAGAGTATTGATAACGGCTGGGGGTCACCTGTCTCATAAAGACTCTGCCCAGGAGGTGACAATAGCAAACCAGTTCTGTGGAAAAATTTGCCAAGAACAATCATGGTCGTGGTGAAACCATGATCGCCCACATCATACGACATGGTGCATAATGATGATGTCATACAACTGCGCATAATGATGATGATGAACCTTTACCGTACAAGAGGTCCTTTCAAAGAATCTTATCCAACCTGTCCTTGAGTCTAGTGGTAGGTGTTTTTGAGCTGTTGTATCTTCTGCCTGCTAGAAGCGTTGAGAATGCCCAGTTCAGAGGGGTGCTTGTTAATGTTGGCTGGGAAGAGCAGTTGTTGTACCAAACTGGATAGGAAGCTATGGACACAAAACTCAACAAGGACGTGCCGAATTTCCTGAGGGAAGCTAGAGACAGCAGTGGGCTTTCTTGGGCATACTGTGGTATACCAACGAATACACTCAAAAACTTCTATAGTTGTACCGTGGAGAGCATTCTGACAGGCTGCATCACTGCCTGGTGTGGAGGGGCTACTGCACTGGACTGAAAGAAGCTGCAGAGGGTTGTAAATCTAGTCAGCTCCATCTTGGGTACTAGCCTACAAAGTACCCAGGACATCTTCAGGGAGCGGTGTCTCAGAAAGGCAACGTCCATTATCAAGGACCTCCAGCACCCAGGACATGCCCTTTTCTCACTGTTACCATCAGGTAGGAGATACAGAAGCCTGAAGGCACACACTCAGCGATTCAGGAACAGCTTCTTCCCCTCTGCCATCCGATTCCTAAATGGACTTTGAACCCGTGAACACCACCTCACTTTTTTTTCAATATATATTATTTGTTTTTTGCACTATTTTTAATCTAATCAATATACATATACTGTAATTGATTTACTTATTTATTATTATTACTTTTTCTATATTATGCATTGCATTGAACTGCTGCTGCTAAGTTAACAAATTTCACGACACATGCCGGTGATAATAAGCCTGATTCTGACTTCAGAAGTCCGGGTCCAGTGGTAGGAACAAGCGTCACAAACTGGGGTCTTCCTTAGTTGCAGTGGGTGACCATGACATCTTCTGCGCCTCGTCCTGCCCTTCGCTCTCCACGGAGCGCGACAGAACCGCCTTCCTAGCCGTTGGATCTCACTGTCGACCTCGTCCTCCCAAACCGCTGCAGCTGACTCACATGCTGGGAGAGGACTGGCCCTATCTCACCGGGGTGAGAGGGCTACCCTTCCCCGGTCTAGCCCGCCTGTCGTAGCGCTGTACCGGGGCGTAACCACTGTCACGTGCAAACAGCTACTCGGAGCCACGGGTGAGAACTGAGTGTCCGGTGGAGACCAAAGGTGAGTGGGGTGCCCCAGAAAGGACAGGACAAGCCCCTCCACCAGAGGTGCCAAGCCCCGTATGCCCCTCTGGGCAGTTTAATCTTTGACTGTCCACAAGCGTGCACACAACTCGCTTCTGAAAGAGATAGTCGGACAGGCGTCCAAAAGCTTTGACAAAGAAGTAGTTTTAATCAGTACATCGTGGGAGAACATAGAGAGGGACAGAGATGACAAGTTCACGAAGGGAGACTCCAGGTTATTGAAAGCCAGTAGTGGATGGTTTAGAGGCTAAAATCAAAAGAGCAAAATGATCCTGGATGGACTAGGGAAAAAGGGAGGGGAAGGATTTGAAGATGAGAACAGAAGTTTTAAGACCAAGGCATTTCTCAGACTGAGGGTTCGACATTAATGAAGGCCACCACCTTTAACACTGGAGATTGTTGACAGAGAGAAATTTCTTCCATCAAAATCGGGTTTCTCGTCACCGACATATGTTGTGAAATTTGTCGTTTTGCGGCAGAGGTACAATGCAAGACACAAACGTGACTGTAAGCTTCTATAAATTAACAAACAGAGCAAAGGGGGATGTTTGGAAATCTGAAGCTGTTCCCAAAGCGTTGAGGGCAGGTCTTCAGGCTCCTGTACCTCCTCCCTGATGGTAGTAATGTGAAGAGCGTGGCTGGGGCCCTCGATGTTGGATGCCCCCTTGTTGAGGAACTACCTGAAGATATGGGGGGGAGGGTTGTGCCCGTGAGACTACAGTCCTCTGCAGCCACTTTCGATCCCGTGCTTTGGGACCGCCACAGCAGGCAGAATGCTCTCCACAGTACATTGGTAGAAATCTGTAAGCGTCTTTGGTGACTTACCAAATCCCCTCAAAGGCCCGAGGACAGAGCCAATGGTGTACATCCTTTGCAATTGCATCAAAGAGTTGGGCCCAGCACAACTCCTCTGAGATGCTGAGGCCCAGGAACTTGAAATTGCTCACCCTTCCCACTGACGACCCTCGATGTTGTCCTGATTTCCCCTTCCTGAAGTCCATAGTCAGTTCCATTGTCTTGCTGACAATGTGACACCACAAAACTAGCTGATCTCTATTACTCGTTGAATCCTCCTTGTCACCACCTGAGCCTTGACCATCACAAGCCTTAACCAGCATCTAACCATTAACTGATTCCTTTTCATTAACTTCTCCTTCCCTTTCTCCTATGGACCTTCCTCCTTCCCTTCCTCTGATGGTCCACCCTCCTCTCCTATCAGATTCCTTCATCTCCAGCCTTTTACCTTGCCCACACATTGGGTCTTCACCTCTCACCTTCTCGCTATCCTCCTTCTCCTCTCCCCACCTTCTTATTCTGGCGTCTCCACCTCTCCCTCCAGCCCACTTCCTTTCCAGTCCTGACGAATGGTCTGGGCCCGAAACGTCGGCTGCTTGTTCATTTCCACGGACCCTGCCTGACCTGCTGAGCAAACCCAGCAGTCCGTCACCCCCTCAGCCTCAAGCAGCTCTTCCTGGGGCCAGACCAGCAAACCGCCTCAAAGCAAAGGAAGGTCCAAATGTGGAAGTCTTGATAACGAGGGACCATCGCAAACCACCTCGAGTGAAACACAGCCACTCTCGTGCCTTCGTTGTGACTGCGCCGACACGTTGGGCCCGGGACAGATCCTCAGAGATTTGACACCCAGGAACTTGAAATTGCTCGCCCTCTCCCCTTCTGATCCCTCTGTGAGGACTGGTGGCTGTTCCCTCGTCCGAGGGCCACGATCTCACTGACGTTGAGAGCACGAGGGCACGGGACGTTAGTGGCTGTGCAGGGAGGAGGAAACCGAGCAGTAGGTGTGACTCATCCGAAAGCGCAGGAAATTAAGGCGAATTACCAGCCAACCTGCACTCCGTCACCTCTCCCTGCTCCCACCACCCCAGGGGGTGCTCGACAGTGACAGTTATTAAGACGGAAAGCCTTATTACCTTTTACGACCTTCTTACAGAACAGCATGGGACTTTACAGGCTGCTGAAACGCACTGCCCCAGAAACACAAGCCCTGATGCCGTCAGGCCCCCGGACACCAAAGCTGAGCTCGACAATTGCTTTATGTGTTTACAGAACTGCGTAGAAGTCTGAGGCATATATATATATATATATATAACTAGGGTGCCTACAACTCCCGCACGGTACTGTATTTGTCAACATGGTGCAGAGAGCAAGTTTGTAAATCTGGCGGGAGCAAAGGATGTTGGGAATGGCGAGGGTGGAGCGCCGCGGGAGGGGTGTGGGACAGGCGGCAGAGAAGTGTCAGGGACGGGGAGGGTGGGAGGGGGCTGGAGCGGGTGCAGACACACCCAGCCCTGAGACACCGGGCAAAGTCATTTGATTCCAAACAATTGGTTTATTGATCATTACAGAATGTCTCTCTGGTGCTTCCTGCTCCCTCCCCTCTCCCTTCCCAACCAGGATTCCCTCCCTGCTCCCTTCCCACTCTCAGTCCACAATAGAGACCCAGATCAGAATCAGGTTTATCATCACTCACGTATGTCATGAAATTTGTGTTTTTTGTGTGGTAGCAGTACAGTGCAATACATAAAATTACTGTGGTACTGTGAAGGAGTCTAGGGCACCCTATGTGTGTGTTCATTTAGAGATGCAGAGAGGAATAGGCCTTTCCAGTCCTTCGACTGTACTGCCAGCACCTCAACAATTTAACCCCAGCCTAATCGCGGGACAATTTACAATGAACAACTGACCTGCCAACCAGTACGTCGTTCTTTAGACTGTGGGAGGAAACCAGAGCACCCAGAGAAAACCCACACAGTCACGGGGAGGACATACAGAAACTCCTTACATTAGACCATAAGAAATAGGAGCAGAATTAGGCCATTCGGCCCATCGGGTCTGCTCTGTCATTTCACCATGGCTGATCCATTTTCCCTCTCAATCCCAATCTCCTGCCTTCTCCCCGTAACCCTTCATGCCCTGGATAATCAACAATCTATCAAATTCCGTTTTAAATATACTTTATACTTTATTGTCACCAAACAATTGATACTAGAGCGTACAATTGTCACAGCGATATTTGATTCTGCGCTTCCCGCTCCCTGGAGTACAAATCGATGGTAAATATTAAAAATTCAAATAATAAATCATACATAGAAAATAGACGGGAAGTAAGGTAGTACAAAAAAACCGAGAGGCAGGTCCGGATATTTGGAGGGTACGGCCCAGATCCGGGTCAGGATCCGTTCAGCAGTCTTATCACAGTTGGAAAGAAGCTGTTCCCAAATCTGGCCGTACGAGTCTTCAAGCTCCTGAGCCTTCTTCTGGAGGGAAGAGGGACAAAAAGTATGTTGGCTGGGTGGGTCGTGTCCTTGGTCTCCACAGCTACCCACAGGAAAGAATTCCACGGATTCACCACTCTCTAGCTAGAAAAATTCCTCCTCATCTCTGTTCTAAAGGGATATCCCTTTATTCTCTGGCCCTAGACTCCCCCGCTAGAGGAAACATCCTCTCCACATCCAGTCGATCAAGACCTTTCAATATTCGGTAGGTTTCAATGAGATCTCCCCTCTTCCTTCTGAACTCCAATGGGTACAAGCCCAGAGCCACCAAATTCTCCCATTACATTAACCCTTTCATTCCCTGAATCATTCTTGTGAACCTCCTCTGGACCCCTTCCAATGTCAGTACATCTTTTCTCAGATAAGGATCCCAAAACTGCCCACATTACTCCAAGTGAGGCCTTATAAAGTCTCGACATTATTTCCTTGCTTTTATAGAACGAGGGGTCACAGAACAAGGGGTCACAGTTTGAGGATAAAGGGGAAGCTTTTAGGACCAAGATGAGGAAAAACTTCTTCACACAGAGAGTGGTGAATCTGTGGAATTCTCTGCCACAGGAAACAGTTGAGGCCAGTTCATTGGCTATATTTAAGAGTGAGTTAGATATGGCCCTTGTGGCTAAAGGGATCGGGGGTATGGAGGGAAGGCAGGTACAGAGTTCTGAGTTGGGTGATCAGCCATGATCATACTGAATGGCGGTGCAGGCTCGAAGGGCCGAATGGCCTACTCCTGCACCTATTTTCTATGTTTCTATGTTTCTATATTCTAGTCCTCTTGAAATGAATGCTGACTTTGCATTTGCCTTCCTCACCACCGACCTAACCTGCAAATTAACGTTCAGGGTGTTCTGCACAAGGACTCCCAAGTCCCTTCGCACCTCTGATATCTGAATCTTCCCCCTCTCTGACAATAAACTGAATGTGAACTTGAAAGTCTTCCGAAGTCGAGAGGTCAGGGTCAGGGCAGGAAACCTAGGAGAGAAGATGAATTGGAACACCTCTAATTTGCCCAGCCTTACCGATGCAGGGTGTAACTCTCGTGTGTCCCTTCCAAGAGCACCTCCAATCATGGGACATCACGGGGAACTTCCGCTTGAACTTCCAGGGCCAAATTGCTTGTTTTTCCAATAGTGTCTTGTTCGGTAAAGTCTTTATCCTTCACTATCTTGCTCAAAATATTTATTAATTTGTGTGCTTTGTGTGTTACGTCTGAACTTTCGCTCAGCGGCCTCTTTATTGGAAGTCTCCTGCACCCAATAAAGTGGCCACTGAGAACACCTGCCTGGTCTTCTGCTGTTGTAGCCCAATCCACTTCAAGGTTCGACGTGTTGTGCGTTCAGAGATGCTCTTCTGCACACCACTGTTGGAACGTGTGGTTATCTGAGTTACTGTCACCTTCCTGTCCGCTTGAACCAGTCTGGCCATCCTCCTCCGACCTCTCTCATTAACAAGGCGTTTCCGCCCACAGAACTGCCGCTCACTGAACGTTTGTTTTCGCCGCTCTCTGTCAACGCCAGAGACTGTTGTGTGTGATCAGCAGTCTCTGAGATACTGAAACCTCCCCAACAACTCCACCTGGGACCAACAATCACTCCATGGTCAAAGTCACTTAGATCACATTTCTTCCCCATTCTGATGTTCGGTCTGAACAACAACTGAACCCTCTCATGCCAAGGTGAGACCATCCTCAGGGTGGAAGGGGTGACACCTTATGTTCCATCTGGGTACACTCCAACCCGATGACATGAATATCCGATTTCGCCTTCCAGAGAACAAACTTACCCCCTCCCCCACTCTCACCTGCTCACCTTTCTTCATTAATCTTTTTATTGATTTTAAAGGAGCATAATTGAAAATACACGTGGACTAAGATGTTAACTGTCCTGTGCTATCACCAGTGGGACCATCAGTTGATCTGCCACCTGTCTTCAGGAGTTCCGGCCCGCTTATGATCAAGACTCCCTCGAGGTGGTGGGCCAGCAGTGCTAAAGCACCACCTCCCACTGGTGAGCTTAAAAACCTGGCGTCTGCCTCTATCAGTCACTTCCATCCAACAGATAGTCTGCTCTTCAGGTGTCTATGGGACCGGAGAAAATCACATGGAAGGCATTCAAAGATGTTGTCGAAAATCTTCTTGGCAACTACAGACCATCAAACTATGTGCAGCTGGTTGACAACATGCTTCAAGCATACAAAACCATGAATTGCAACATGTCACTAAAGATTCATTTTCTGCATTCCTATTGAGACTTCTTCCCTGCAAATCTTGTCACTGTCAGTGACGAACATGATGAAAGGTTTCACCAGGACACTGCGGTCATGGAGAAACAGTATCAGGGCAACTGGAATCCATCAACGCTGGCTGATTATTGTCAGACACTTAAGCGAGAAGCCTCAGACGCTGAGTACAAATGAAAATCATCAACAAAAACATTTTTCGCTTAGTTGAACCATTGCAAAGCGTCAGCACTGTCACGGAATTAAATGCTCTATATTCAGTAAAAGTTAATTCCTCATTTCTCCAAGTTCCTACATGATACAAGTAGGCTGGAGTTATATTTGTGTTCAGCTTCAAGTGGTCTATCACAAACAGAAAAAAAAGTTCTGAGGAAGTATTTCTGAAAAAAGTTGTGTCCACTGTAATAAACTTGACTTCAGCAGCTCAAGGAAGGATCTCACCACCACCTTTCAGTAAGATGGCAGCGCGTTGACACACAGCGGCCTCTCGGGAGCCAACCACGGATGCTTTTCTCTTTGTTAAATGTGTTTTTATACATAGTAAGGCGACTGTTGACTCCAATAACTATGCGTACAGCAGGTCCATCACACCAGTGAGCTGCTCGTCGTTCGGAGTAGCCGGCCGGCTTTTCAGCGAAGGCAAATCGTCCCGGCGCGCCAAGAGAATCGAGTCAGGAGGAGCCGAATGGGGTTCAGAAAGAGCGGACCTGCGTGCAGGCCGTACTGCCACCTGCTACTCGGAGGTACCAGAGTTGACGCGAAGGTGGCGTGTCGCGGAACCGCGAGAGGCTGCCTTGCACGCTTCGCTTGCGATCGCGGGGCCCCGGTGGGCGTTGGCTGCCGCTGGCCTGCTTCCCTCGTTTGGTGGCGAGGACTTGCGTTGTAGCGCGGCGCCCAGGCTCAGTCGGTGCTGCCCTCCGGTGTTGGATTGGTGGAATTACAGACTGGACTGCCAGGAACCATCAACTTGCGGGACTTGTCGCCCAGGGTCCTGGACTGAAAATGTGTTTTCTTACCTGACCATGTCCCTTTCTCGCTATTTTGAATCGCGCGTATGTTCTTGCACCTTGGTCCCAGGGGAATACCGTCTCATTCAGCTGTATCCATGTATGGTTTGAATGACAATTAAACCTGACTTGATTGACGTACCGGAGAAGGAAACAGGAAGTGGCAATCAGCGATGGGTTTCACTTCCTGTGGCACTCCCACCCAGTGGTACAGAAAATCGAAGTGTTTTCCCCTTTGTCGACAGGGGTTCCTCAGTTGGTAGCATCTCTTCCCAGTGGCACCATTCAGCCGGAACCATTGTGGGCGACATCTTTCCTGTGGTCATCCTACACAACCCTGCCATAATTTCCTGGATTTTGCAACGTCCCTCATTTACTATCCCTCAACCACTACTTTCCAGAAACCAGCGATGACCTCAGCATTCAGGGTGGGGCTGAGCTGGTCGACTTTGGCAAGGGCACAATCGCAGGGCACGACTTGCGTGACTTCTCATTTATTTCAGAACTACTTGCTCAGAGGAGCTGACCTCAGGGTTGGGGTCAGGGCCCATCCCTGCTCGTAAAGTTCAAATTTCAAAACAAGTTTATCATAGTGCCTGGTTCATATGGCTCATAAACTAACCCTTTAGTCAAATTAAGAATTATAAAGCTAAATCCTTTAATTGCATGTGGTGTTCTGTCTGTTGTTTCGTGGTACTGATGCGCAACAGGGTAACGAATCGCATGGCATCCACACAAACGGGAGACTTGAGGGGCTTGCATTCAATCTCCCACGTTTGGTGGGGTCGGAGGGTGTCTTCCCCACACTTACACAGCCGACAGAGCGTTACCTTGTTAACAAAGTACCTACACATCCCAATACACAACCCTGACACCCATGTTCTTGCCGGCATTCACAGCAAGCACAAGAAAAACAACAGAATCAGTGAAATTCCAGGCCCAACAGGACGGACAAAGAACCGGTGCACACGAGACAACAAACTCTGCAAATACAAAAGGGAAGTAATAACAATAAAGTTCAAAGTAGATTTATTATGAAAGTATGTATACATTATACCACCTTGAGATTCCGCTGCTTACCGGCAGCCACGAAACAAGGAAACCCAGAGGAATCCACTTGAAAAAAGGAGACCGCCAAACAGCCAATGGGCAGCGAGAGGGGGGAAAAAAAAAGCACAAATCACGCAAAGAGCGAAAGTGAGCCCACAGACGCGAGGCCAGGCATCACCAGCGGCTGGAGCAGGAGCAGAAGCAGGCCACAGCATCAGTCCTGAGTAAAAATCGCGGATTAGGGAGCAGGAGCTGCCCAACCCTCGCCTCCGGTCCTGACAACCGGCCTTTTCAATCTGGCCTGGCGTATAAATCGGCTGAAAACTCGGGTCGTTTCTTGATCTGGGACACGGGCCCTGCTGATTCAATATGCTCTGGGCCTATATTGTAAAATAACAATAATAATAAATTAATAAGAAATAAATATCGAGAATATGAGATGAAGAGTCCCTGAAAGTGAGTGTGACACTCCCAACACGCTGCAGGAGCTCAGCAGGTCGGGCAGCGTCCGTGGAAACGATCGGTCGACGTTTCGGGCCGGAACCCTTCGTCAGGACGCGAGTGCATCGGTTATGGGAACAGTTCAGTGACGGGCTGAGTGAAGTTGAGTGAAGCTTCCCTCCTCTGGAGTCACCGGAGAGAGCAGACAGGAAGATCTTCACATCCGGTTACCGAGACCGGAGGAGATTATGGTGGGAAGGGGTGGTGGGGGGTGCATACGAGCCAGCGTTTGCGTGAGCAGGCAGATGGACTGGCTGGATATTCAGGGGGAAATTCTTCACTCAGGATTGCTATTGTAAACGTTTTTTCTTCTATATAACTCTGAATAAACTTCATTTTGATCATAAAGTACAAGTACTTCCCTCAGAGGGTTGCTCAGGTGTGAAACGAGCTGCTGACAGATGTGGGTTCGAGAAGTTTGGACAAGAATCGGAGTCAGAATCAAGTTTAACATCACCGGATATGACGTGAAATTTGTTAACTTTACGGCAGCAGTACAATGCAATTCATAATAATAAAAACTATAAATTGCAATAAACATTTATTAAATAAGCAGTGTAAAAAAGGGAAATAAGCAATTTTTTTTTAAAAGAGGGGAAAGTACTAAGGTAGTGTTCAGGGTTCAATGTCCATTCGGATTTCTGATGGCAGAGGGGAAGAAGCTGTTCTTGAATCGCTGAGTGTGTGCCTTCAGGCTCCTGTACCCCCTCCCTGATGGTAGCAGTGAGAAGAGAGCATGTCCTGGGTGGTGGGGGTCCTTAATGAAGGATGCTGCCTCTTTTGGGGCATGGCCGTTCGAAGAAGTCCTGGTTGCCGGGGAGACCAGTGCTCCTGATGGAGCTGGCCGAGGTCACAGCTCTGCAGCTCATTCCCACCCCCTGCCCCCCACGAAGACAGTTAGAATGCTCTCCACGGTATATCTGAGGAGAAACTCTGCCCCAGGGGGGCGGCTGGAATCCGGAACTCACTGCCCGGGGGGGGGGGGGTGGTGCAGGCAAAGATTCTCACATTTAGTAATTACTGAGATGAGTGATCTACGTTGTTACGGCATCTTAATTTCCGATGCTCATTCCACCGTCTCTCTGACAGTGTCCATTGTTGAGGACTCACACCACCCAGGCCATTCTCTCTTCTCATGGCTACCACCAGGGAAGAGCTGGAGAGGCCTGTAGACCCACACTCCACGTTACAGGAACAGCTTCTTGCCCTCCGCCATCAGATTTCTCAACGGTCCACGAACCCCACCTCACAATTCCTCTCCCACAGTACCTATCTATCTATTTATCATTGCAACTTATGGTATATTTGGTATATTATGGAAAGGTACAGAGGAGATTTACCAGGATGCTGCCTGGTTTAGAGAGTATGCATTATGATCAGAGATTAAGGGAGCTAGGGCTTTACTCTTTGGTGAGAAGGAGGATGAGAGGAGACATGATAGAGGTGTACAAGATAATAAGAGGAATAGATAGAGTGGATAGCCAGCGCCTCTTCCCCAGGGCACCACTGCTCAATACAAGAGGACATGGTTTTAAGGTAAGGGGTGGGAAGTTCAAGGGGGATATTAGAGGAATGTTTTTTGCTCAGAGAGTGGTTGGTGCGTGGAATGCACTGCCTGAGTCAGTGGTGGAGGAAGATACACTAGTGAAGTTTAAGAGACTACTAGACAGGTATATGGAGGAATTTAAGGTGGGGGAGTTATATGGGAGGCAGGGTTTGAGGGTTGGCACAACATTGTGGGCCGAAGGGCCTGTAATGTGCTGTACTATTCTATGTTCTATGTTTTTAATGTCTTGTACTGTACTGTTAGGGTGGTGGGGTAGAGATGCGTCTCTGCCAAAGGAGGTGTAAGGTGCTCCTTCCCTCCGCTGGCCTGCAGGTCACCCTTGGACAAGGTGTAGCACCTGCTTAGCCCCCTGATCAGGGTCATGTGAAGCCATGAGAGCTGGTGGTGGACGGTCGTACGAGCAGCCGGTGCGGATCACAAGTCCTGGTTATGCGACCACCGACGCCAGGCAGACAATCTCTGAAGAGTATTGATAATGGCTGGGGCCACCCGTCTTGTGAAGACACTGCCCAGAAGGCGGCGATGGCAAACCACTTCTGTGGAAAAATTTGCCAAAAACAATCATGGTCGTGGAAAGACCGTGATCACCCACGTCATACCGTTACGGTGCTGGGATTGAGGGCAGCAATGAAGGTCCTCCATCTCTGCCTGGCCTTGGCCATCTTCTCTGTAGAGCCTCAGGTGAGCTTCTTCCAGAGGCTCATGGTCTTGGTGGTGTTTATCATGTCAGCAGCTTCCTCTCGGTTTTCACTGTCAGTCAGGCAAGTCCCGGGTGGAGACTCAGGAATACCGTCACACTCAGATGTAGAAGGATTCTTCACTGCTGTTTCCATAACAATCCTGTTTTACCATTCAGGGTTGTTAGCCCTGAGCTGACCCCCCCAAACCTGGAGGACCACTCCTAACCTGGCCTCTACCCTTTGACCTGTTTGAGCTGGGTGACCTGACTCCAGGCATCGTGGCTGTCTGGGTCACCGAGGCACGCAAGCTTCCAAACCACAGCGAGGTTGTGGTCCTCCTGGAGGCCTCGTCATACAGCACAGCGCATAATGACAATGATGCGATTTTATGGTATATTCTTAAAGCCTTGTGTTGCTACAAAAGAATGAATTTCCTGACATGTGTCAGTGATAATACGAGGGGTGATCGATAAGTTCGTGGCCTAACGTAGAAGGAGTCAATTTTAGAAAACCTAGCACATTTATTTTTCAACATAGTCCCCTCCTACATTTACACACTTAGTCCAGCGGTCGTGGAGCATACGGATCTTGGACCTCCAAAAATTGTCCACAGCAGGGGTGAGTGATAAGTTTGTGTCCTAAGGTAGAAGGGGATGAGTTATTAACTTCAAACTTTCTGCATTTTCACTCAGAGTCGAACTGCACGTGCATGTAACGAGAGCTGTATAACTCATCTCCTACTTATCAATCACCCCTGCTGTGGACACTTTCTGGAGGTCCAAGATCCGTATGCTCCACGACTGCTGGACTAAGTGTGTAAATGTAGGAGGGGACTATGTTGAAAAATAACTGTGCTAGGTTTTCTAAAATTGACTCCTTCGACCCTGGGCCACGAACTTATCGATCACCCCTCATAAGCCTGATTCCTCTCTGACTGCGGCACTCTATCCTGCATTATGTTTCCACTTTCCTTCCGGTCAGCCCCGAGGTGTGTGTACGTGGAACGATCCCGATGGATGGAGCACAAAACAAAAGCTTTTCACTGTTTCTTGGTGCATGATCATCATGCTCCATGTCATATGACATCATCATTATGCGCCGTGCTGTATGATGTGGGCGATCACGGTCTTTCCATGACTGTGATTGTTCTTGGCAGATTTTTCTCCAGAAGTGGTTTGCCATCGCCTTCTTCTGGCCAGTGTCTTTACAGGATGGGTGACCCCAGCAATTATCAATACTCTTCAGAGATTGTCTGCCTGGTGTCAGTGGTTGCATAACCAGCACTTGTGATCTGCACCGGCTGCTCGTACGAACATCCACCACCTGCTCTCGTGGATTCACGTGACCCTGATCAGGGGGGCTAAGCAGGTGCTACACCTTGTCCAAGGGTGACCTGCAGACTAGCGGAGGGAAGGAGGGTCTCACACCTCCTTGGGTAGAGACGTATCTCCACACTCAGTATCTCGGTGCTGGAGGCAATAATAAAACACTTGAATTGTCAAGGTGCAGAGTCTGTGTAGATGGGTAGCAGATGGGTCGCTGTGGATATAACGGATGAAAGGGCCAGTTCCTGTGCTGTGAGACCTACAATTCTTCCTCCACCTCCGTTCGCACCCCCAGCGTGGGCTCTACCTTCTCACGGACAGTAATTTCTTAGATCAAGGAGGGTGCTGAGCAATGTAATCCAGGCCATGCTCTCTTCTCACTGCTGCCACCAGGAAGGTACAGGAGCCTCAGGACCCGCACCACCAGGTTCAGGACCAGTTATTACCCCTCAACCATCAGGCTCTCGAACCAGAGGGGATAACTTCACTTGCCCCATCACTGGAATGTTCCCACGACCGCCGGACCCACTTTCAAGTACCTTTCATCTCACGTTCTCGATATTTATTGCTTACTTAATTATTATTATTCTTTCTAGATCTGCATTTGCATCATTTACTGCCTTTTACGCATTCGCTGTCTGTCCATCCTGTTGTCTGCAGTCTTTCATTGATTCTATTGTGTTTCTTGTATTTACTGTGAATGTCTGCAAGAATGAATATCTGGGTTGTACATAGTGACACAGATGTACTTCGATAGCAAGTTTACTTTGACCTTTGAGGGAGCCTTCCCCCTCCCACTCTGTAGCGTTGATCTTGAATCTGTATACACAGCCCAGAATCCCTAACCTCAAACCCAGGGAGATGTCTCTTCCTTTGCACATTCCTATTCCGTGAATATATTGCCTTAAGTCCACTTCCTCTGCTTATCCTCTCCCGAAGCCACTGGAGACGATTTCTGCTTCCTGACTGTGAACGTTATTTAATCTCCTTTGTGCTCCCTCAGAGAACCACGGCAGCTTCCACAATCGGCTTCTGCCTGGGAAACTTCTGCTACGCCCTCTCCGAGATATTCCCGGTTGCCCAGCATTCCAACAGATTCACCACGGCGACTTCTTGGCTGTTATGTTCTTGCAAGGACTCGTATACCGCACAACGTACTCTTCGATAAGCGCCAAGCCAGCTCCAAGTATTGGAAACTCAAGAGATTTGGCAGATGCTGGAAATCCGGAGCAACAAACACACAAAATGCTGGAGGAACTCAGCAGGTCGGCCAGCATCGATGGAAAGGAATAAACAGTCAAGCCGAGACTCTTCTTCAGGACTGGAGAGAAAAGGGGAGAAGAGGCTGGAATAAGAATTTGGCGGGAGGAGAGGAGGGAAGCAGTACAAGCTCGAAGGTGATAGGTGGAGCCAGGTGGGTGAGGGGTGGGAGGGGGAATGAAGTAAGAAGCTGGGAGGTGATGGGTGGAAAAGGCAAAGGGCTGAAGAAGGAGGAATCTGATAGGAGAGGAGAGTGGACCATGGGAGAAAGGGATGGAGGGGCTCAAGGGGGAGGTGATGGGCAGGTGAGGAGAAGAGGCCAGAGGCCTGAGAGGAGAACAGAAGAGGGGAGGAGGAGGGGTGGAAAAATTACCAGAAGTTGGAGAAATCTATGTTCATGCCATCAGGTTGGAGGTTGTCTGGATGAAATAGGAGGTGTTGCTCCTCCAACCTGAGTGTGGCCTCATCGTGGCCGTAGAGGAGGCCGTGGGCCGACATGTCAGAATGGGAATTGGAATTAAAATGGTCGGCCACCGAGAAATTTCACTTTTTGTGGATGGAGCTTAGGTGCTCGCCAAACGGTCCCCCAATCTACGTCGGGTCTCGCCAACGCAGAGGAGCAGCAGATACAGTGGGCAGCCCCAACAGACTTCCCACGTGGAGGGTTATATGTATCAAACTCATTGCAGAGCTCAAAAAAAAAATCCATCGGCTGCAACCGTGGGCCCGCACTGCCCTCTGGTGGCTGCGTCTCCCCACCAGACGGCCGTCCTCCAGGCCATCGGTAGCACATCTGCCAGCTTTTCCGGGAGACTGGAATCTTGATGCTGGAATGCGGAGCAACGCACAAGATGCTGGAGCAACTCAGCAGGTCAGGCAGCGTCTGCGGAGGGAAAGTTTCTACCCAGCTGTTACGGCAGCCCTTCCGCCCACAATGTTGTGCTGACCATGTAACCTACTCTAGAAATTGCCTAGAATTTTCCTACCGTATTGCCCTCTATTTTTCTAAGCTCCATGTACCTAAGAGTCTCTTAAAAGACCCTATTGTATCCACCTCCACTACCAATGCTAGCAGTGCATTCCACACACTCACCACTCTCTGTGTGAAAAACTTACCCCTGACATCCCCCCGTACCTGCTTCAAAGCACCTTAAAACTATGCCCCCTCGTGTTAGCCATTTCAAGCCTCTGACTATCCACACGATCAATGCCTCTCATCGTCTTATACACCTCTATCAGGTCACCTCTCATCCTCCGTCACTCCAAGGAGAAAAGGCCAAGTTCACTCAACCTATTCTCATAAGGCATGCTCCCCGATCCAGGCAACATCCTTGTAAATCTCCTCTGCACTCTCTATAGTATCCACATCCTTCCTGTAGTGAGGTGACCAGAACTGAGCACAGTACTCCAAGTGGGGTCTGACCAAAGGTCTTATTTTGCTGTAACATTACCTCACGGCTCTTGAACTCAGTCCCACGGCTGATGAATGCCAACACACCATACACCTCCTTAACAACACTGTCAACCTTTGCAGCAGCTTTCCGCGTCCTATGGACACGGACGTCAAAATCTCACTGATCCTCCACACTGCCGACAGCTGTTGTATTGCCACAGGGAAATGCTTCCCCACTGCCCTCAGGTTCTTGAAGCGGACTGAAATATCCCTAATTTATTTACTGAGTTACAGCGCAGAATAGGCCCTTCAAGCAGTGCACTCAGCAATCCCCGATTTAATCTGAGCCCAATCACAGGACAATTCACAATGACCAATTAAGACCCCACGATAATAGGGACAGAATTAGGCCATTCGGCCCTTCAAGTCCGCTCCACCATTTCGTCACGGCTGATCCAATTTTCCTCTCAGCCCCAATCTCCTGCCTTCTCCCCGTAACCCTTCATGCCCCGACCAATCAATAATCTATCAAACACTGCCTTAAATACACATAAAGACTTCGCCTCCACAGCTGCCTATGGCAAAGAATTCCACAGATTCACCATCCTCTGGCTAAAGAAATTCCTCCTCATTTCTGTTCTAAAAGGATGCCCCTCTATTCTGAGGCTGTGCCCTCTGGTCTTAGACTCTTCTACCTCAGTAAACATCCTCTCCACTCTATCGAGGCCTTTCACCATTCGATAGGTTTCAATGAGGTCACTCCTCATTCTTCTGAATTCCAGTGAGTACAGACCCAGAGCCATCAAACATTCTTCATATGACAAGACATTCAATCCTGGAATCATTTTCACAAATCTCCTTTGAACCCTCTCCTGTTTCATCACATCCTATTGAAGATAGGGTGCCCAAACCTGCTCGTAATACTCCAAGTGAGGTCTCACCGGTGCTTCTTAAAATTTCAACATTATATCCTTGCTTTTATATTCTAGTCCTCTTCAAATGAATGCTAACATTGCATTTGCCTTCCTCACCAAAGGCTCAACCTGCAAATTAACCTTTAGGAATCCTTCCAAGTCCTTTTGCATCTCAGTTTTTTGTATTTTCTATCCACTTAGAAAATAGTCGACCCTTTTATTTCTTCTACTAGAGTGCATGACCATACACTTCCCGACACTATTCCATCTGCCACTTCTCCAATCTGTCTTAAGTCCTTCTGTAGCCTACTTCCTCAAAACTCTGCCTGTCCACCTACCTTCAATTGCTTGCAGACTTTGCAACAAAGCCATCAATTCCATCACTCAAATCATTGACATATAATGTAAAAAGAATCTGTCCCAACACAGACCCCCATGGAACATCACTAACCACTGGCAGCCAGTCAGAAAAGGGCCCCTTAACCTACCAACCAGTACATCTTTGAGGAAACCAGAGCACCCGGAGGAAACCTACGTGGTCATGAGGACGTACAGGCAGTGTCGGGAATTGAACCTGGTACTGTAAAGCGTTGTGCTGACCACCACGCCACTGCGCGGCTCTAATTCTATCTCAGACTATTTCCCTCAACTAGCACCAATATTGTTGCTACTTTTACTTGTGTTATACAAATTATGCAGAGTTTGTTCAGTGTAGGAATTTAGGAATTTGTTTGTTGAGGGTTGAATGGGTGCTGAACCTGAATGACCCGATCTCAGCAGATGTGGGGGGAGGCATACCAATTCATTGCTTGTTGGCAGAGAGAGAGCTTGAAAGCTCACCCTTATTCTCGGAGAGGTGGCACAGAGCTCTGCCAACAAGTGCCAGTGCCTTGTTTGGCTCATTGGCTTCTTATGACTCCAGCCTCTTGGGTGGTGGAGGTGGCTTAGCTCAACATCCAGCGTAGCACCGGACAGTGCCCAGCGTGGCACCGGACAGTGCCCAGAGTAGCACCGGACAGTGCCCAGCATGGCACCGGACAGTGCCCAGAGTAGCACCGGACAGTGCCCAGCGTGGCACCGGACAGTGCCCAGAGTAGCACCGGACAATGCCAAAAGCATTCAGGTACATGCATTGGCAAAGGTGTTGAAGGCATTTACAGAGTCCAGCTGCAGTATGGGGCAGAGGGGGAGGTGGAGCTACTGCACAGGATCGAAGCAAGCTGCAGAGAGTTCTAAACTTGTTCAGCTCCATCATGGGCAGTAGCCTCCGTAGTATCCAGGACATCTTCAAGGAGCGATGCCTCAGAAAGGCAGCGTCCATCATCAAGGACCCCCATCACCCAGAACATGCCCTCTTCTCATTGCTACCATCAGGGAGGAGGTACAGGAGCCTGAAGACACACACTCAACATTTTAGGAATAGCTTCCCCTCTGCCATCTGATTCCTGAACAGACATTGAACTCACGAACACCACCTCACTACTTTTGGTGAGTGAGTGAGTGAGTGAGTGAGTGAGTGAGTGTGTGTGTGTGTGTGTGTGTGTGTGTGTGTGTGTGTGTGTGTGTGAGAGAGAGAGAGAGAGAGAGAGAGAGAGAGATCCTTTGATTTCCAACATCTGCAGATTTGCTCTTGTTTGACATTAAACCCGATTCTGATTCTGAAGTGGGGATTGTTGCAGGTGCAGATATGAATGGCAGTGGAGATGACTGATCTGTAGACAGACAGCCACTCGAGTGTCAGCACCACCCTCCAAGTCCCAAACAGCTGGGAAAGTTTGCAGATTCAACACAACAAGAGACAGACTTCGTAGGCGATGGAAGAAGTGAGAGCCTGTTAAAATTCACTTTTTTTATTTAAAATTCATAGCATTCAGACAAATTTTACATTGAGTTTTGTTGGGTATCTGGTCTTTTTTTGTACATTTTAAACATAATTTAATGAGCTGCGCGTCTGAGAAATGTATTCAGGAACCAGCTCAAGAGAATTCACTTTTGTGTTTACTATAAAACAATTTCGTCGTGGGATAGCAAAAAAAAAGAATATAATGACACTCATTTTGATAAAGTTTACTCCAGACCTTACAACTTTTTCTTTCTGTGCCTTCGCACCCAGTTCTGTCCCTTCGCACCCAGTTCTGTCCCTTTTTCCTTTAAGGCAGATCGATGCAGGAAACCTGGGATTCTGTTCCTGCCCAAACGTCTCAACAGGTTGCGTTGAGTAGGGGGTGGGGGCACCCTCCTGTCAGGACATGGCACCCCCCAGATGAGGAAACCAGACTTTGCACGGGAGGTTAAAAAATAACGGTGAGCAGAGAGCTCGTGATAAAAACAAAGTTAAATGGGAGGAACAGTTCACAAGTCCACGTTGCTCAGGATTACTTTTTCATGATTCGAAATGCACCCAAAAGCACAGGTTTTGGGTGCGTAGGGATTTTATAGTGGGGGGGGGGAGAGAAGAGAGAAAATAAAGGCCAAAGCAGAGAGAGTGGTGAAAACACAGTAAGAATAGGCAGCTGTACAAATACACGAACAGAGGCAGGCAGAACAATGAGGGGAGGGGCAGGCCGCTTGTGCCGGGGGGGGGGGGGGTCTTACATCGACACTGATCTCCAGCGACTGAAGATAACCTGACACCCTGACCCCATGGGTTCTCCGCTACCCAGTAACGGAAGGCCACACAGTTGTAACACACACACACACAGGGAGGGGAGAAACGATGGAGAGGCGAACAATGCTAGTGGGAGCAATGGGGTTCGTCTCCCCCTTCAGTGCAACACGTCCACACGTTGTGTTTACAATGGATCTGTACAGTGCGGCTGGAGGACGGGTTGCAGTCGCGTTACATGTGGGACAGGCAGCAGCCACGAGCTGTAGATGGGGAGCGAGCGAGCTCGGGGTGGGTGCGGTTAATTACTGGGGAAGGGGGAGAACACGATGGCCGAGGGAGGCATTGGGCAAATTGCAACCTGTGATATTCACCATGTGGCAGCTGCCCTGCTACGTTCACCGGGGGGGTCACTGCCCCAGCAAAGTGCCGAGGAGCTCAGGCAACAAACAGCACACATATTCCATGCAAGAGTGATCACAGGGTGTTCAGCTCGGAGTATGAACCCTCTGGCTCGGCAGTGAAGGGGGCACAAACGGGACGAGGAAGCATGGTCCCAGATGCCCGGTCCCCTCCCACAGGGGAAAAATACACACAAGCAGGCACTGCCCACCCTCCAGCCTTGGCAAGGAGACTGTGCGAGTGGGAAGAGGTTGCCACATCTCTCCTTCCAGAGGAGGCACAGCGATCTCTCGTGGTTAGTTGCTGTTGACAGCCAGAGCTCGTGGGAAGGGAGCGGTGCCAGCGTCGAGAGGGAGTGTGAGCCACCGCCTGGTACAAAGCTCGAACCCGGGATTTCCGGAGCCATCCTGTAGGGGCAACATTCCTCCACCTGGGGGCACTGTGATCTCAGGAAAGCAGCACTCAGCTTTGGCCAAATTACCCTTTGGGAGGGTGTGGACTGTCCCCACACCAGGCCTGATCCACGGCCCAGGGCCTCAAAGAATCTCAAATCAGCACTGGAACTGGAAAAGGGCCACAGTTGTAAGGCACAAAGTGAGGGGAGAAACGAGGGAGAGGAGGCTAATGGTGTGTGCGGGAGCAATAGGTTGGCTGGACTGAGGTGGTAACTTTACCAACTGTAACACTTAATGTGATTATTTTCAAAACCTTTGCCAGTGGCCCTGTTAAACTCTAGAGTGCACTTCAAGACCATCAGTGTTGTGCCTCTCTGTGGTAACTAGGGGTGACGGGACCCCACTCCAGGTCATGGCACTGGATTCTTGCTGGATGGGGGGTGGGGGGGGTGGTCTCATCTAGTCAGCAGAAAGTGGAGTCACTCACACAGCAAGGATATGTGAATACCTGAAAGAGGGGGTTTACAAATAAGGCAAATCATCGTGAATCTTAAAGAGCCTCGAAACACATAAAACGGACAAAGACAACATGAGAAGAAAGAGGGGTTTCAGAGGTGAACGAATGAACCTTGCAGGCAATCCTGAAATGAGGGGCGACATTGAAAATGTGCTCAGCTTGAGACGAGGGCTGACATCAGTTTATACTGGGCACTGTACACCTGGTACGGAGGAGCCCCCCCTCCCCACCCCCGGGTCAGGATCATCTATTACCCAATCGGATGCTTCTGAATTACATTTCGATTTAAGAAGCATTGTTTTATCTATACTTTCTCTACATTACTAACGATTATATTTACAAAAGCTCCAAAAAAAAACACAAAACAAATTTTAAAACACTAAAAAAAAGGGAAACAAAACCCTTCTGCTTCCCAGACCGGGGCTCAATATTCTTCAAAGTTGTTAATCATCACCCGAGTCTTCAAAAATGCCACATTCCAGAGACTGACAGGAATACGATGGCATCTAGTGAGCACCAGGCTGCGACTGTGCCTTTTGTACACCGATGGGTCAAACGGGGGCAACCTCTCAGACCCGCAGCACTGGCAGGGCTCCCCAAACCAGCTGTGTGTCGCACTCACACACGAAACGCTGGGGGAACTCAGCAGGCCAGGCAGCATCTGCGGAAACGAATGAAGTCGACGTTTCGGGCCGAGACCCTTCTTCGTGACCCACAGCTCGGCCCGAAGCGTCCACTATTTACTCTTTTCCCCACAGATGCTGTCTGACCTGCTGAGTTCCTCCAGTGTGGGGGGCTTGGATTCCCAGCGTCTGCAAGATTTCCTCTTGTGGGGTTCCCAACTCTCTTCATACTATGGACCGATACCACTAAGCAAGGGGCCTGTGGACCCCATTTTGGGGGCCTTCTGGGACTCTAGCTCAGTCGTGTACCCACTCCGGCTGGGTCCTAGAGACGAGTCAGTGCAGTCAGAGCCGTCACTGCGAGCAGCGGCACAGGTATAGCTCAGGTCAATACGAGCTCCCTGCTTGGGGAACCTAGGGGTGCACCCCGTGCGACCACACGATCGGCGTTTAAATGCCAGGACTGTATTCTGGTAACAAGAGTGAGAGGCAACTGAAACATAACACACACAGGAAGGTTCTCTTTAAATGGAGAAAAGAAAGAGGTAAAAAGGACAATTGAATGTGGGGAAAGATCGAACCCCAAGCAAGAGCTGTTGCTTGGGTTTGATATATTCACAATGTACATCTGTGAAAACCGGGGAGACTCGATGGGACTGCATCTCACGAGTTGACACAGAGCTGAATTTTATTGGTAGAGATGACCTCTCTTCCCTCGAGCTCGCCCCCAATCATGAACACATGTACCAAATGCACTCAGTTTAAAAAAAAGAAATCCACCTTAACACTCTTGACCTGATTGTTGTCAATACAGTACCTTCAATAAATATTGATCTGTACCTAACACAGGACAAAATTAACATCTGAATAAGTCCCTACATATTTACTATCCTGCAGCTAAACTAACATCACATAATCCCGACCCACTCCAGCCCTCAGCCGATTCTCCGCCTCACGGTAACGGGGCTGTAATGCTGAAAATGCTTGGCGTTGAAAACTTCACAACAGCATAAAAAATTCCCTCCTCCCTCCTCCCTCCCCCAAACACACACACACCCCCCCAAAGCAAATTCTGCTGCCGTCTTAAGAGACGAATACGAATCGAGAGCTAAAAGTTTTCTTTCCGAGGACGGCAGAGAGACAACCTGGTGCTTCGCGGTTGAGTGGTGCCAGACGTCGCAGGAGCCAATCGGAGAGCGACAGCCCCGGCTGGGATTTTAATCACAGACGTTCCTTGAATTCCCCTTCAAGGTGAACCGCAACATCCTTCAAACAGATAAACATACAAGCGTACACGCCTCTGCTGCCACACTGAAGGGATGGCTCTGTTGTTTACATATAAACTTATTTTCCATCCTGGGGCATTTACAAAAATTGCAGGGAAAAGAAAACCTTCCCAAACTGGGTGTTCCCCTGCCAGCAGGGCAGGAAGCCTCTAAACAGCAACTACTGACCTGCCAAGAGGTTTAATTCTAGTGGGGTAACTGTGGGTAAAGCACACCACACTCGTAAGGCTAGGTGTTCCACCGCAAGAGCTTCGGGGATTCTTGTATTAAAATGTTTCTGCTAGTCTGTTCGGAAAACAAACGGGGAGAGAACTTCACACACCTTCCGACCACCTACCCCTCCGTTCCTACTGCCCCAAGAACAGGCGGGTTAGCATGTTCTGGGGTGCGGGAAGGGAAAGCGCTCGCGCTGGCTGACACTGTCTGGGATCTGCACGTGTGACGCAGCAGGGTGTGGGGAAAGACAGGAAAGGTTTACTTGGTAAACAGCCAGAGAAAGAGGGCTTAGTAAAGGTCAGAGATTCAGCAGCTAGAGCTCTCTGCCTTGCCGAGACAGCAAGGGTGAAGCTTGCTCCCTAGAAGCTAATGAGTGGGCAGAGGGGAAATTTCACATTAATTTCAAGTTTTAGATTTAAATACTAGTAATATTAAGCCTACCAACAAGTTCAGAGTTTCTTTGCTGTTTGAAGCAACTTTGGCTTAAAAGCGTGGCGTGAGCAAGTGAACGAGTTTTGACAATGGCCACTGGTGAGGCCTCACTTGGAGGATTGAGATCAGGTCTGGGCCCCTCATCTTAGAAAGGAGGTTCACGAATACGATTCCAGCATTGAACAACTTGTCTTATGAAGAGCGTTGGAATGCTACTGTAGTCACTAGAACTCAGAAGAATGGGGAGGGCATCTCATTGAAACCCTCTGAATATTGAAAGGTCTTGAAAGAGTGGACGTGACGAGTGGTGGCCAGAAGACACTGCCTTAGAATAGAGGGGTACCCTTTTAGAACGGAGACGAGGAGGAATATCTTTAGCCAGAGAGTGGTGAATCTGTGGAATTTGTTGTCACAGGTGGCTGTGGAGGCCAAGTCCTTGCATACATTTAAGGCAGAGGATTGATTCTTGACTGGTCGGGGAATGAAGGGATACGGGGAGAAGGCAGGAGATTGGGGCCGAGTGGGAAAATGGACCAGCTATGATGAAATGGTGGAGCAGACTCGATGGGCCAAATGGCCTAATTCTGGTGCTGTACTTTAAGGACAGTGTACTGATCTACAGTACATTTCAACACGCAAGTGCGTCCACACTTTAAGGAAGGTTGAAGGAGGATTGTGCAGGGACTTGGATGATTCGAACGGGCTAATGAGGAAGTTTTCATTGCTTATGGTGCCCAGGGTCACACCATAGAGTGAGATTAGTCACAGTAACGGAGGGGCACTTTGGGAAGACAAACCAGGGCAGAAGTGAAAACTGCATCTGATGTGCTGGAGACAAACACGGCTTTGTGATCTGTGGCGGCGATGCTAGCTCATCACATCACACACCGTAGACAGCGTAGGCACAGAGGGCCAGTTCTACGGTCTCACAGCTGACTGGTTGGACTGGATGGTGGAACTCAGAATCAGGAGTTACTGATCCACAGGTGCTCGCGTGCGCAGATCGGTCAGGCAGTGCGGGGAGAGGAAAATGATGAAGAAGTGGGAACTCCCTGCCTGTACTGTGGAGGCACCAGGACCAACAGCCCAGTCAGAGCAGTTGCCAGCCACAGCAAGAAACCCAGCACAATTCCACCTGCTCCTCTCCCCAACTCCACGTCACCAGTGGACCGCTGGGCAGGGGATTGGAGTTATTCATTTACAGAGATACAGAGTCGAGTCGGCTCTTCCATAATCCCCCGATTCAACCCAGGACAATTTACAGTGGCCAATTAACCTACTAGCTGTTACGTCTTTGGACTGCGGGAGGAAACTGGGGCACCTGGAGGGAGCCCACACGTTCTACGGGAAGGATGTAGACTCTTTACAACGGACATCGGATTTGAACTCCGAGCTGTAACAGCACAGTGCTAACCGCCACGTTTGCGTGGAGTAGGGGGTGGCTGCTCTGGGTTAAGCTCGGCAAAGCCACGGGAAGCAGGTTGTTGTGCAAAGTTGGGACACTCCCTTCGACCAGCTGGGCTGTGCTACAGTGTCAACTAGACAATCGAACAGACGCCATAACCCGAGGAGGTGGACTGCCTGGCCGAGGTTCCCTCTCCCAACCGGCCCCCACAAAAACTCAGCTGTGGAAACACAATTGGCCGCACCAGCAAAAGCAGAGCAAGGGAGTTCGCCATCCGAGCCCACAATCACCGTCGTCCTCTGCTGACCAAAATAAACTGCAAAAACGCCCAGGAAGTCCCTCCCCACCATTAGCACCGTCCCTTCCGCCTGCCCCAGGAATGGGAGTCAGAGCACTAGCACTGTCCCCCACTAGCACCTCAATGGGTTGTGTGTCTGTGTGTGTGTGTCCGTCCTCGAAGGAACAAAGTGTAAATGTAGAATAGCAGTATTACGCAGCCCGGCGCCCTCGCGGGTGGTCCGTGCACCCCCACTCCGCGGAGGCCTGACCTCGCTGTACAGTTTCACTTGAAAATCTGCACGAACATGCCCAAACTGACGCTCAAACAGCAGTGGAAGAAAGACTGCCAGTATGTTTTATATATATATATATATATATATATATATTTATATATATATATATATATATACACACACACACACTCACACACACACACACATATATAAAAACCATTTCTAGAATAAAAGTTGTACTGCTGGGAAGTCCCCGTACAGCGGCGCCGGTGCTCCTGCGATCCCCGAGGTGGCAGCTGCAGGCGGACGTTGGGAAAGCTGGAGTTTTGGGATCATGATGCGTTTGCCTTCTCCAGGATCAGGAGGAGGAAGTCCTGGGCTTTTCGCTTGGTACTGTCGCAGGCTTTATTCGCGTACGCTCGCCGAGTAGGAGAACTGGGGGAAGTGCGCTTTCTGATCGCTCTCCATCAGGTCCAGGTTGACTGCAGGAGAGGAAGAGGGTTCAGAGGTCAGCAAGAAGAGGGCAATCCATGAGCAGGGCTGGCTCTGCAGGCTGCAAGCTTGCTACCTACGTGAAGCACCCTCTGCCCCCCACCTGTTCACATCCAAATGCCTCTAACATTGCTCTCGTCCACCACCTCCAGAGTACAGTGCTGCTAGAAAGTTTGTGAACCTTGTAGAATTGTCTCTCTCTGCATAAATATGATCTAAAATGTGATCAGATCTTCACTCGAGTCCTAAAACTAGATAAGAACCCAATTAAATAAATAGCACAAAAAACTTGTTCATTTATTTATTGAGAAAAATGGTCCCATTTTACACGTATCTGTTGGAAAAAGTATGTGAACTTTGCTTTCAGTAACTGGTGTGACCCCCTTGTACAGCAATAACTTCCACCAAATGATTTCTGTAGCTGCAGATCAGACTTGCACAATGGCGAGGAGGAATTTTAGACCATTCCTCCATACAAAACTGTTTCAGTTCATCAGTATTTTAGATTAGGTTACGAGGACACGCAGTCATCTTTTATTGTCATTTAGTAATGCATGCATTAAGAAATGATACAATATTCATCCGGTGTGATATCACGGAAACACAGGACAGACCAAGACTGAAAAACTGACAAAAACCACATAATTATAACATATAATTACAACAGTGCAAGCAATACCGTAACTTGATGAAGAAAAGGCCATGAGCACGGTTAAAAAGTTCGAAGTCTCTCGAAAGTTCCACATCTCACGCAGAGAGGAGAAAGAAGAAAACTCTCCCTGCCACGCCCGACCACAGTCCAACTCTGAGTCGTCCAAAAACTTCGAGCTCCGACCAGCCCTCCGACACCGAGTACTGAGCACCATCTCTGCCGAACGCTTCGACCCCGGCCCCGGCCGCCAGCAGCAGGCAAAGCCGAGGATTTTGGGGCCTTCCCTTTGGAGATTCTCGATCACACAGTAGCAGCGGCAGCGAACCAGGCATTTCAGAAGTTTCTCCAGATGTTCCTCCGTGCTTCTCACAGGCATCTCCATCAAATCAGAATTGTGCACGGCCCCTATTTAACAAATACGATATCATTTCACCAGAGGGGCTCCGCACGCTGCATCGTGCCATCTATTTCTGGAATATCTTGCATGAACATCCTTCTTCAGTCATACCACAGTATTTCAATTGGGTTAAGGTCTGGACTCTGACTTGGCCATTCCAAAACACAAATTTTCTTTTTTTTTTTAAAAACCATTCTGTTGTTGAGTTTATCTTGTATTTCAGATCATCGTCTTGTTGCATCACCCAACTTCTATTAAGTTTCAGTTGACAGACTGCTACCCTGAGGGTTTTGGCCCGAAATGTTGACTGTACTTTTTACCTCCATAGATGCTGCCTGGCCTGCTGAGTTCCTCCAGCATTTTGTGTGTCTTGCTCGGATTTCCAGCACCTGCAGATTTTCTCTTGTGATTTTTCTTCTTCTGTAAGATGTCTTGATACAATTTTGAATTCATTGTTCCTTCAACGATTGCAAACTGTCCAGGCCCTGAGGCAGCAAAGCACCCCCAAACCGTGATGCTCCTTCCACCGTGCTTCACATGGTGAGGTTTTGGTGTTGGTCTGCAGTGCCCTTTTAACTCCAAACACAGCAACGTGCATTTCTGCCAAAAAGTTCAACTTCTGTCCCGTCTGTCCACAGAACATTATCCCAGAAGCACTGTGAACATCAGATGGTCCTTGAAAACTTGAGACGTGCAGCAATGTCTATTTTGGAGAGCAGTGGTTTCCTCCGTGGTGTCCTTGTCCTTCTGTCCATTCGTGCCCAGTGTTTTTCTTATAGTGGACAGATGAGCAGCGACTTTAGCAAGATCTAGAGATTTCTGCAGGTCTTTTGCTGTTACCCTTATCCACCTCCTTCAACATTGCACGTTGTGCTCTTGATGTGATCTTTGCAGGACACCCACTCCTAGCGAGAGTATCAACAGTACTGAATTTCCTCCATTTGTAGACAGTTTCTCTTACTGTGGACTGATGAATACTCAGGTCTTTGGAGATGCTTCTGCAGCCTTTTCCAGCTTTGTGCATCTCTACAATTCTTCTAAGGTCTTCTGAAAGTTGTTTTGATCGCGGCATGGTGCACATAAACAGATCTTTCTTGAGAAGAGCAGGCTCTCTCAGTAACCTGACTTTGTGCGTCTTTTTTTATATAAATAGGGCAGGTCAACTCTACAGTCCACACGTCCAATCTCATCTGATTGATTGGAACACCCGACTCCAAATAGCTTTTATAGAAGGCATTACCCCAGGGGTTCACATACTCTTTTGTACCTAGACTGTGATTGTTTAAATGATGGACGCGAAGTACTACAATTGTTTGTGTGTTATTAACTTAGGCAGATTGTGTTTGTCTATTATTGTGATTTAGATGAAGATCAGACCACATTTTAAGAATAATTAATGCAGAAAACCAGGTAATTGCAAAGGGCTCATAAACATTTTTTCTTGTAACTGTAAGTGCTCCAGGCACCTAATACTGTAAACTTTCTTCAAACTTTTCCCCAATCACATGCAAGTTATTCCCTCACAGATTTGGGATAAAGACTGGTATATGCCTCAATTTTATGAACTTCTATCATCCAGCATCCAACTCCTCGGAAAAACAATCTAGTTTTGTCCTACTTCACCTTGCTTGCTTGTTGTTTGCATGATTTGTTTTTTTTTGCTCTTTCTCTGTGGGCACAGGGGGTTGGTCTTTTTTTTTAAAGATTGAGTTATTTTGGTTCCTTGCTTTGAGACTGCCTGTTAAGCAAACTAATCTCAAGACTGTATAATTTATACATTCGTTGATAATAAATGTACTCTGAATCTTATGGCTAATACACTCATAATCCTGGTAAACATTTTCAAAGTCTCCAAATCTTTCCTATAATGAGGCAACCAGAACTGTGCAAAATATTTCAAATGTAACCTAGCTGATGGTTTAGTAAGACATTAATGTCTCAGTAAGTTTTCTGCTTGGTGGTCCAGCTGATTACTACCATCAGGAAGGAGGTACAGAAGCCTGAAGATGCACACTCAACATTTCAGAAACAGCTTCTTCCCCTCTGCCACCAGATTTCTGAGCGCGTGCGTGTCTACTTTATTTATTTATTTTAAGGGTTTGTTCTGTACTACTGCTGTGAAACAATAAATGTCATGACATATGCCAGTGATGTTAAACCCGATTCTGAGAATGTTCAAAGCAGTCCTCGCAGACAAGTTACTCACACTTATCTGGAGGGGTGACTGTTATCGTCTCTGCTGTGAACTCATCATCGAAGTATCGCGTATCTGTCTCCGAGGAAACCTGGGGTTTGAAAGGTGGCACAAGCTGGAACAGAGAGAGTTAATGGAGAACAGGGGTCATTAGCCCAGTGTTTGTGAAACCCTCACACCACCCAAACTTCTCCTGGTCTATAAAGCCAGCAGTGATCAGAACCAAGCCCTCAGGTAGCACTTCTCCAGTTCCTTGGGCAGTAACCACAAGCATCAGTTTCTGGAGGACTAGAATATAAAAGCAAGGATGTAATGCTGAGGCTTTTATAAAGCACTGGCGAGGCCTCATGGGAGCACTGAGAGCAGCTTTGGGCCCCTTATCTGAGCACTGACGTGCTGTCATTAGAGGGGATTCAGAGGAGGTTCGCACAAAATGACTCTGCGAATGAAAGGCTCGTCATATGAGGAGCGTTTGATGGAAAATGAGGGGGGATCTCATTGAACCCTGTCAAATGTTGAAAAGGCTCGACAGAGTGGATGTGGACAGGATGTTTTCTATAGTAAGGAGTCCAGAACCAGAGGGCACAAACTCAATAGATTGAAGTCTGTTTGGAACAGAGATGAGGAGGAACTTCTTTAGTCAGGGGGCAATGAATCTGTGGAATTTGTTGCCACAGATAGCTATGGCAGCCAAGTCATTGGGTACGTTTAAGGCAGACGTTGACAGATTCTTGATGAGTAAGGGCATGAAAAGTTACAGGCAGAAGGCAGGAGAATGGGGTTGAGGGAGGAATGGGTCAGTCATGATCAAATGGCAAAGCAAACACCTCGGGGCGAATGGCCCAATTCGGTTCCCATGTCCTATGGTCATCCCCACAGAATGGAGTAGGACCCACTTACTGTACAACCCCTCCCACTGGGTCTCTCCACACATTTTGAGAGACCCATTTAGCGACACCTGCATACCAAGTAGCACTGACGCAGGACTCAGACTGAACGGGGGCCCCCTCTATCCTCCCCTCCCCAGGCCAGGCAGTATCCATGGTCAGCAATCAACCCCAACGTTGTTTGCAAGGTTTCATTAATCAAGCCTGAGCTTCAAGCAGAGGCGCGCGCGTTGCCTGGAAATCCAAGGCAGTGCCAAGAGTTTGGTGTGACCCGTCAGTCTGACAGACCGTTGAGAAAGATCCCATTCAGGTTGCCCCAACCAGCCATGCCCACCCCCCGTCTCGTCTTTGCTCAGCAATAAGTGAGCTGCGAATGACTTCGGACCCTCACCCGCTTCTCCACGACATCCTGCCAATTAACAGAAACGAAAAACTTGTGGTGCATCACTTCCTTCGCGTCCTCTGGACCCCCGCCCAACCTGGGGGTGAGGGGAAAGAAAACATCAGTAACTCAATCCATACATCGGCCCAACCAGCTACAGGGCTGTGCAAGTCCCAGATATACATGTGCCTAACACTTACACAGTATTGCACCCTCTACCCCCCTCGTGTCCAGTTGGACAACTGCAGAACCCCCAATTGCAGAGAAGCACACCCATTTCACTTACCACATCTGACCTCAGCCAACACCACCCCCCCCCCAATGTCCCCGTCACATCCATTCCAAAGGATGCATCTCATTTCGCCCTGTGTGTGGACCCACGGCCGTGTGACTGACTCGATTGGTCGAGCAAGTGCACTGTTGGGATCATACGACAAGGTGTGATCGGAGGGAGTTTCCATATCCTCCCCGGACGGTGTGGCTCCCTCCCAAGCCCTAAGGACGTGTGGGTTGGTCGGCTACAAATCATCACCAGAGAGGTGGAATGCGAGGAGGTGAGTTGAGAATAAAGAGATTTGCGTAGGATTAGTATAAATGGGAACATGGATGTTTGTGAAGAAAAAGAATTTCAGGAGGTATATTGTATACATTAAATGTACCTATAGAAACAGTAGAGCGCAGGAACAGGGCCTTCGGCATACCATGATGGGCCAAACCAATTAAATAACCCACTGAACTAAATCCCTCTTCCCATGTCCAGTTGGGTAACTCCGGAACCCTCAATCGCAAAAGACTACACCCATCCGCACTTACCACACATGAGCTCAGCAGCCGCTTGTCCCCACATCCCCCCTGCCGACACCGTGTACACATCCTTTCACTTCCCTTACACTCACGTGCCTTCCTAACGGCTCTTGCTGCCTCCATCGCCACCCCCTGTGTATAAATAAACTACCGGAGTCACAGAGAATTACAACAGAGAAAAAGGCCCTTTGGCCCATCTGGTCCATGCTGAACCATCTAAACTGCTTCCTGCCATCGACTTATAGCCCTATCCGTGTACCTATCCAAACGTCCCTTAAATGTAGAAATCCAGCCTGCATGCACCACCTGTGCTGGCATATCCCCTTCGAAATGACCCCTTGTTGATGGCCAGTGGGCTGAAGGACCTGCTTCTGACTCTACGATGCTGACACTACAAGGCTGATGGTGCTGAGGGAAGACAGTCGGTACTTCCACCAGCTCTGTGCAAATACACCAAAATTGGGCTCAGCCACCCCCGTAGAACTGCCTCCCTTCATCTTGCTGTCCAACGGCCCAGTGACCAGACACCCGACAGCTGAGTTGACAAACCGCATCCCTCCAGGCTGGGTGGGACTGTTCATTCAGCAGAGCAGGCTACTTTGGGACGAAGTACCAGCCCAGCTTGGGAGCCCGAAAGGGCAGCAGGAAAACTTCCAGTCAATGGGCGTTGATGTGTGTGGAGATTCTTCCCTCGGACATTCACTGACCTCATCTGGACCATTTCACTGGGACCCACTGGGTACCAAGAGAACCCAAAGCAGTACGAGAACAATTAACGGACCGTTCAGGTCACACAGTATCTATTTATTTATAAATTTATTGAGAGGCTGAAGAGGGCTGGCGGGGTGGGGATATGTCTTTGTAAAAGGAGGCGTAAGGCGCTCCTTCCCTCCGCTAATCTGCAGGTCACCTGTGGGCAAGGTGTAGCATTTGCTTAGCACAACCCCCACCCCCCACCCTCACTCCCACCCCGATCAGGGTCACGAGAAGCCATGGGGGCAGGTGGTGGATGGTCGTACAAGCAGCTGATGCATATCACAAGTCCTGGTTATGCGACCACTGACACCAGGCAATCTCTGAAGAGTATTGATAATGGCTGGGGTCACCTTGTAAAGACACTGCCCAGAAGGCAGCAATGGCAAACCACTTCTGTAGAAAAGAAGTGGAAAGACCACGATCGTCCAGGTTATATGATGCAGTGTAAAATGATGTCATACACTGAGATACAGCGTGGAACACTCCCTCTAGTCCTTCAAGCCACGCCCCCAGAAACCCAAAACTTATTTAGCCTGATCATGGGATAATTTGCAATGACCAGTTACCTACTAACCAGTAGATCTTTGGACTGTGGGAGGAAACCAGACCACTCAGAGAAAACCCATGCGACTGTGCATAGAGTCCTTACAGGTGGCACCAGAATTGAATTCTGACCTACAACGCCGTGATCTGCAATAGTGTTGCGCTAACAACTACACTACTGTGGCGCTACAGGTCAACAGCGTCCTAGAATCCTCTTCCACATACATCAGCTTTGATTGGTTCCTTGAGGTGGTGATGGCCGGGGAAGGGGGAGGCACTGGCGACAAGCTCCCAATGGCATGAGTCTCAAGTAGCCTCTGACAACCGGGTCCAGCTCCTGGCCTTCTCGTCTGGTTTAGCTGCTAGGCCCGATGGAAGTGCTTTACTGACAGGAGAAGGGGCAACGGCAGGTTACAGACACCTGAAAACCAGTCGCTTTGGGCAGACGGGTCTCCTCAGGCATGGTTGGCAGATCATCTAGGACAAAGAAAACTCCGATCTCAAAGCTCCGCCGCCTGGCGACTGTACCCATTCATGGGGAAGGCTTCAGGAGTAAACCCCAAGGGTAAAATCCGGAGCTGGAGTCCCTAAGGCAGCCCTACATTGAGTTCAACGCTGACTGACAACTCCTGTGACGCTGCCAGTGCCAAACTGCATCGGTCTCTGCCGTTCCTTTGGGTTCATCAGCTGCGTGCGGAGGGGGAGCTTGCCGTATGGGCAACAGCTTGCTCTCCATATCGTACTGCCCAGGCTTGCGTATCTGGGCAGCTAGGACACAACATCCATGGTCAACTCTGACCGTCAGAGGCCTCACAATATCAGGTTTGATCCATTTCCAATTTTACATCTGCCAACTCAAATGGTCACTCGCCCTTCTCCCATAACACATCTTGAGGTCCTTAGTCAGCTGACACTAATACTTAAAGCTGTCCCTGAATGAACAGAAGGAAGCTATTCATCATCCTGAGCAATGGGATCAGGGTTCAGTGAGACCAACGTCATAAACGGCTTATTTATATCAAGTCTAAAGTGTGTTGGGCACGTGGCCAAGTGGTTAAGGTGTTCGCCTAGTGATCTGAAGGTCGCTAGTTTCAGCCTCAGCTGTGGCTGCATGTTTGTGTCCTTGAGCAAGGCACTTAACCACACATTGCTCTCATGTCTGTGTGGGGCGCCACACAGACTTCCAACTTGCGCCTTGTAAGGCATGAAAATGCCCGGCGCCGGCCTCATAGTCTGAGTCGATGTTCCCTCCCTCCCCAAAGTAGGAAACTAGACCATAACTCACAAAAGCAGAACTAAGCTATTCAGCCCATCGGGTCTGCTCTGACGTGACCCGAGAAGGTCTGCTCCAATATGACCTGTGGGCGCCACAGTAACGTAGAGGACAGCGTGACGCTATCACAGCTCGGGCTGTTGGAGATCGGAGCTTAACTCTGGCGCCATCGATACATTCTCCCCATGGTTTTCTCCAGGTCCACTGGCTTCCTCCCACATTTCAAAGACGTACGGTTAGTAGGTTACGTGGTCATTGTAACTTGTCCCGTGATTAGCCTAGGGTTGAAATCACAGGTTGCTGGGCAGGTTGGCTCGAAGGGCCAGAAGAACCTCATCAGGACGGGATGGGATGCGGGTAGATGGATAGGTAAATCAACAAAAAGGAGAGCTTTGAGACGTCACAAGTCACATCAGGAAATTAAGGCAGGCGACCAATTGTTTATTTGCAGATAGAGTGGCTCACGGAGGGAATTGCAGACTCTTTTAAGGATTGGCAGATGAAGCTTCGGCCGCCAGTGGTGGAATGTTCCTCAGGAGTGGACGATAGGATTAACGTTGAAGTGCTACGGATGACAGTGTTTGCAAAGGACTGGGCTGATAGCATAGTTGCCAGTGGTGCAGTGAAACTTCTGGAAGCACAGGAGTATTTGTTATTCAGTAGCAGGCAAAGAAAAAAAAAAGATGAGGTACGTTCAGGAATGCACTGTATGTACTTTGTTAATAGATTTGCTTTGAATTATTACAATGCAGGCTGAACTTTTTAACTCTGCGACATGGAACAATCCCCCTTAGGTTTCATTTCACTGAAATAGGGCAAGAGGAACAGCTCACAACAAGAGAACCCATACAGCAGGTGCCGGCAGCCCCATAACAACCAGCAAATAAGACTGCCAGTCTCCCAAATGCTTCTACTTTTATTTAGAGATTTTGCAACAATAACAAGCCCATCAGGCCCAATGAGCTCATGCGACCAATTAACCCACCAACCCTCAATTGTGGAGGAAACCAAGCAGCCATGGGAAGAAGTATCATGCTAACCCCTATGCTACTAATCCGTACCTAATGTGTGGGCTATACATCATCATTATGTCTATTAGCGAAGATGATCATGGTCTCACATGGTTTGCCATCATCATCTTCTGGGCAGTGTCTTCACAAGACGGGTGACCCCAGCCACTATCAATACTCTTCAGAGATTGTCCACCTGGCCAGGAGCTACACCTTGCCCAAGGGTGACCTGCAGGCTAGCGGAGGAAAGGAGCGTCTTACACCTCCTTTGGTAGAGACGCATCTCCACCCTGCCACCCAATGGTTATACACAAGCCAGGCATGAATAAGCTGGGGGAGGCCTGTATTGTGCATTTAATGCTACTTGAAACAAAAGACGGCAGACAGAATGAAAGGGAGTCCTTGGGAGAAAGTCTACGACTCGACACTGGAGTGCTGGGGTGGTGTGAATGAGCTGTTGTTAGGGTATATTCTGGAGTTGGGGTGCATAGCAAATACTAATCTCAACAGCGACCAACCTTCAGATCTGAATATGGATTATAGATTAAATTTAAAATGCAGCTCAGAACAGGAAACATCCAACTGACCACATGTCTGCATATGCATGAATGCAATCAACACGCCACTGCATGAATATGACTCAGAGACCACGGTAATTAACACTCATTTTGACTGTGTTGGTGAGAAGACCCAAATGTTCGAAAAATTACATGAAACTCAAAAGTATTATGAGTGCATTGTAATTTTAGAAATTGTCCTGTTATCTAGGATCTTTAACATATAAAAATGTAATGTAATGTTGGGTTGGGAAGCCCCCCCCCCCTCTCTCTCTCACGAGTGACTCCTAAGACTGCAGCTTGTGTGTGTCCCAAATAAAAACTTGTATGACTTTTATATCTACCAGTCGTGACTCTCCGGTGACATCGTTTACAGTTACAACACTGCGATTTGGGATCTTAAGAAACATGCCCCTCAATGCCCTTACCTCTGTTTGGGATCTTTCTTTAGGAGCCCTGAGAGGAGCAATTTAGCTTCTGGGGACAAGGTGCGAGGGAACCGGATTTCTTCCATCAGGATCAGCTCAAAGAGTTTCTCGTGGTCCTGGTTATAGAAAGGCAGCCGGCCGCACATCATCTCGTACATCACCACCCCGAGGCCCCACCAGTCCACAGCGCGGCCATAGTCGTTGTCCTCCAGTACCTAGGGTGAGATGGGAGCAGCCGTCAGACAGTGTCTCAGGATCCAGTACGAAAATCTCAAGCTTCAAAACCCCAGATGGTGAACCAACAGCAAAGATTCTAGTTTCTACTTCTCCCAGTTGTATTTATGCAGTTATTTGTAGTAACGCAGATTCATGAGCTAGGCCCCTAGTGGTCCTCTGCCTTCCCTTTCTCCCGTGACCTAGTCTCCTCTCCTATCAGGTTCTTTCTTCGAGTGCTTTGCCTTTCCCACTGATCACCAGACAGATTCTTACTTCACCTCCCTCTCCCACCCATCACCTACTTTCCCTCCTTTCCCTCCCCCACCTCTGTATTCCGGTAACTTCCCCCTTCCTTCCCAGCCCTGATGAGGGCCTTGGCCTGAAACCTCCACAATTTATTCATTCCACAGATGCTGCCTGACCTGCTGAGCTCTGCCAGCACTTTGTGTGTGTATATGTTGCTCTGGCCTCTTCCAGACAGTGCACCTTGCTTTGGTGGGTGAGATGTTATCTACTGTTGAAGGAGATGAGCAGTCTTGGGCCCAGGTGACCACACAACAGATCACACAGACGGACTGGAGCAAGGGTCAGCCCAGGTGTGAGCACCACACACTGAGATGCTCAGTGTCAATTCACAACTTCAGATGCAGCATCCCCCAACCCAAATCGCTTTCACTCAGACCCCAAACCGCCAGCAGTGCCCCCTCCCCCTCCCGGACCCCAAACCAACAGCAGAGCCCCCTCCCCCTCCCAGACCCCAAACCACCTGCAAAGCCCCCCTGCCCCAGCCCAGACCCCAAACTGCCTGCAGAGCCCCCCTGCCCCATCCCAGACCCCAAACTGCCTGCAGAGCCCCCCGCCCCATCCCAGACCCCAAACTGCCTGCAGAGCCCCCCTCCCTCTCCCGAACCCTAAACCGCCGGCACAGCCCCTCTGCCCCACCCCAGACCCCAAACTGCCGGCAGTGCCCCCTCCCTCTCTCGGGACCCCAAACCGCTGGCACAGCCCCCCTCCCCAACCCCAAATTGCCGACAATGCAACACCCCGCCCCATCGAACAAAATCACCAGCAGCACACCCACCCACCCTGGAAAGGAGAAAGTTACCTATAAGGAATCCAAGGGAGAGGTGTGCCCTACCAGTTAACTGGGAGACTGAAGTGCTAGTGAAAGAGACTAGACACGAGAAACTGCCGATGCCAGAATGTGCAATACAAACCCTAAAAAATTTCCAGATGCTGGAAACTCAAAGCAACACACACAAAATGATGAAGGGCTTTGGCCCGAACCGTCATCCGTTTACTCTTTCCCATAGATGCTGCCTGGCCTGCTGGGTTCCTCCAGCGTTCTGTGTGTGTTGTACAGCAATACCGTTCAGCCCACCAAGTTGCTGCACGGTTGCAGGTTAAACAGATTGCAGACTGCGGGAGAGGGAAACCAGAGCTCCGTGAGCCAGTGCTTATTGGAGGATCAGAGGTGGAGGGGGTCAGTAACTTTAAATTCCTGGGTGCCACTATGTCAGAGGTCCTGTCCTGGACACATCGTATAAATGTAATTGCAAAGAAAACACGACAGCCTCTCGACTTCCTTCGGAGTCTGTGAAGATTTGGCATGACATCAAAAACCCTGGCAACCCTCTACAGATGTGTGGTGGAAAGTGTGCTGACTGGCTGCATTATGGCCTCAGAGGGGAAAATCCTACAAAAGGTAGTGGGTCACGGGTAAAACCCTCCCCACCACTGAGCGCATCTACACAGAGTGCTGCCGCAGGAAAGCAGCACCCATCGTCAGGGACCCCCACCACTCAGGCCATGCTCTTTTCTCACTACTGCCATTAGGTACAAAAGTCTCAAGACAAGACTTGCACCACCAGGTTCAAGACCAGTTACTACCCCTCAACCATTTGGCTCTTGAATGAAAGGGATAACTACATCCATCTGTTGAGATGTTCCCACAACCAATGAGCTCACTTTGAGGACTCTGCCTTGTTATCTCATGCTCTCGTCATTTATCGCTATTTATTTATATGCGCATTTGCACAGTTTGTTGTTTTCTATGCTCTTGCTCTTTCATTGATCCTGTTTACAGTTACTGTTCTATGGAGTATGCCCACAGGAAAAGGAATCTCAGGGTTGTACGCAGTGACATGCATGTTCTCCGATAACAAATTTTACTTTGGACTTTGACTTGGAGATTGCTTAGGGGGGTACAGGTTGGAAAACAAAGCACAGAAAGAGCAGGATCCCTGTGTGAAATAGACTTCCAGCACCCTGGCTGTGTTGTGGAATTTATGGGTGAGGGTCAGGAACACTCACCTCGGGGGCCAGGTACTCCGGAGTCCCACAGAAGGTCTTCATGGTCGCACCATCCGTGATCCCCTCCTTACAGAGGCCAAAGTCTGTAATCTTGATGTGTCCATCTTTATCCAACATGAGGTTTTCCAGCTGATGGCAAAGCAAACACACGTTATACACTGCCCAACACTTCACTATGAACAAACTCATCTGTCGGGCCTGTTGTTGAAACTCCATTCCTCAGACCCGTTACTAAACTCGCTTGTAATGACTCGATCAATATTTCCTCATGCGCTGTCCCAGTGAAGTTTCTGGGACATTTTGCTAAATTAAAGCCATTATAAAGACCAGAAAGCTGTTAATATGTGTTAGGGTAGATTCTGGAGTAATGGTCTATATTAATTTTAACAGCAACCAGTCACCAGACCTGAAAGTGGATCGAGTTTAAAATGCAGCCCAAAACAACAGTCAAGAGCTGCAGACGGGCATTGATTGCAAACCAGGAAATACCCATTCACCCAAAGTGGCTTGAGTGTGGGTGTGAAGATGGTGGTGTGAAAATTACATGTAATTCAAAGGAAGCACTGTAGCTACATTCTAACCATCATCTGAGAAGGAACAGCAACTTTCCAAGCCAACAGATGTACAGAATTAGAAGAAAAGAGAGTGGAAAGAGAGGGAGCAACAACCAAAGCCCGATCTACCATCTGGAACTACCTGTCCTGAATGTGGAAGAACTTTCAAAGCCAAGATTGGACTCATAAGCCACTTGAGAGACCATAATTAGATCAACAGAACGAAGACCATCATCCTCGACCTCGAGGGGTAGCCACAACGACGACGACATTCTAACTATAGAATTGTCCTGCTATCACCTTTGATCTTTAGCATATAAAAACGTCATGTACATTGGGTCAGGCGGGCCTCTTCTTCCTAGAGTGTGAAGTATGATTCCTACTTGTTTGGCTGAATATAGACTTCTATATCCTCCAGCTACAGAGTCTCTCCGGTGACTTCATTCACAGTCACAACAATATGCATGATTGGATTACCAGTTGGGCTTGTAGTAAGTCCCAGTGGGTTAAGTCTGCAGGGCAGTAATGAAGCCTGCAAGTAACAAAGGGGGACGTAGCGACATAGCGGTTAGCGTGACGCTATTACAGCTTGAGGTACCGATATTTGGAGTTCAATTCCGACGTCAACCGTAAGGAGTTGGTACGTCTTCTGGAATTCGTGGGTTTTCTCTGGGTGATCCCACAGTCCAAACACGTACCGGTTGGCAGGTTAATTGGTCATTGTAAACAGTCCCGTGATTAGGCTGGGGTTAGTTCAGGGTTGCTGGGCAGCGCAGCTCAGAGTAGGGTTTACTCTGCGTTGTATCTCCGAAATAAATACATTAACAGAGCCAGCAGCACTGTCAGTGATGTTATCCCTTCAGGAACAGTTACCACCCCTCGACCACCAGGCTCTTGAACCAACGGGGATAACTTCAGCTTCACTCGCCCCATCATTGAAACGTTCCCACAACCAATGGTCTCACTTTCAAGGACTCTTCATCTCACATTCTCAATATTTATTGCTTATTTATTATTTCTCCTTGTATTTGCACCTTCGTTGTCCTTTGCACTCTGGTTAAACACCCTAGTTGGGTGGTCTCTCATTCATTCTGTTATGGTTATTATTCTATAGATTTACTGATTAAAATGATTCTCAATATTGCATATGGTGACATAAATGCACTTTGATAACAAAATTTACACTGAACTTCAAACTTTTTAGATAAGGTCATCATGAGGCTGTCTCTCTGGTATGGAGAAGTTCTCTACATGGGGATGTTTTAAAAGAAACAAGAATGCTTTTCCTGATACCCGGGCAGAAACAGATTTCTCTTTGGGATCCTGATGCCTCTAAGTTGGTTCCAAGTATATTCTGTACGAGACCACTGCCTCGAACTCAGGCACATAGACAGTATTATAGGCATAACTGAGCTGGAGCGGGTCAGATGGCATTACTGACAATGGAGAGAGTGATTGTTCATAATCTCGTGGAAATCCGAAAAACTCGATCAAAACCCTGGACCTTGGTTTTAAGCCGGAGTCTCTGAGCAGAATGTTGTGGAAGTTGTGGCAAAGAAGGGGTTAAAGCAGCCCAGGCAAGAAAGGTCTTAAGGCTGATTTATACTTGTGCGTGCTAGCTTACGCCGTAGCCTACGCAAGTGAGCTACGCCGTTGTGAGCATTTATACTTGTGCGTTGATGTGTCTGCGTCGCTCTGCAATTCGCCGCCAAAACTCAACACGAAGAAACTCAAACTTCAAACGATGGCGACTGAAACTGAAGGAGGGTGAATTTTCTGTGCTTGTCTGGCCACTGAGAGACATGGACGAGGAAATGCATTTCAAATATTTTCGGATGTCAGCAGGTAGATTTGACGATTTGGTTCATCGTCTCCAACCATTTACTTCGCATCAGTGTACGCACAGTGTACTCAGAGACTGGCAATCACCACTCGAGTTTTAGCTTCAGGTGGAAGTCAACAGTTTGTAGCAGCTGGCTACAAACTGGTGTCAAACACAGAGTCCTTCATAATTTCGGAGGTCTGTAAAGCTTTATGGAAAGCATTGCAGCCGGAGTTCCTTCCCTGCCCTTCAGTCGCCCAATGGGAAGCTATTGCAGCGTAGGAGGAAATGCGATGCTACCATGCAGACCAATCACAGTTGTTTCGGTCTGCGTCGCCGCGACACGTAGTTACATTTTGGGAGAGGTGCGCGTTAGACTACGGTGTAAGGTTTGGCGTAGAGTACAGCGTAGAGTCCACTGCTACGCCGTACCTACGGTGTACATTTGATGCACAACTATAAATCAGCCTTGAGAAGAGCACAGCTTCCCTTTGCACAGCAGGGAGCGGAGCCTTATGAGATATGGAGATAAGATAAAGATGTAATCGAAGGATACAAGCCACACACACTAACTACGGGACAATTATTTTAACCTCAAAGTATCACTGGTTGATAGTTGGTACTTCCTGTTGACTATTAACACCTGAATTGTGAATGGTATCTGATCTTGCAAATAAGGAATTTGAACCTACACACTGTAGGAATTTGTCAATATCCGTAACTACTGGTCAATTCTGTACAAAAATGGCATTTCTCTATTCAGACTTCTGAGGAGCGTGGGTAACAGGAAATGGGCTGTTCTCCTTGTGGGCAAACAAATGAAGTGTAATTGAGGAATGAGTGTGTGTTTTCAGAGTTTGGTTTATCGGTGACGACACTGTAAACCACAGCTTTTTGACAGTGGGTGCATTGCCATCTCCTGCTTGCTTTGAAATCTACGCTCTCCACCCAGGTGCTGGAGAGGGTCCAGAGGAGATTGATGAGAACGATTCTGGGAATAAAAGGGTTATGAAGGCTCTGGGCCTGTACTCGCTGGAGTCTAGAAGAATGGGGGTGGACCTTATTGAAGCCTTTCAAATATTGGAAGGTCTCGACTGGATGTGGAGAGGATGTTTCCTACAGTGGGTGAGTCTAGGACCAGAGGGCACAGCCTCAGAATACAATGACGTCCCTTTAGAGCAGAGATGAGGAAGAATTTCTTTATCCAGAGAGCAGTGAATCTGTGGAATTCATTGCCACAAACGGCTGTGGAGACCAATTCATTGGGTATATTTAAAGCGGAGGATAATAGATTCTAGTAAGGGGTGTCAAAGGTTACAGGGAAAAGGCAGGAAAATGAGGTTGAGTGGGATAAATTAGCCAAGATGGAACAGTGGAACAGACTTGATGGGTCAAGAGGCTGAATACTGCTCCTACATCTTACGGACACATTACCACCTCCCCCTTGCTTTCAAATCCATGCTCGTCAACAGGTGGCCATATCTACAGCTTTGGTGCACCTCCCATTCCAACTCTGCCTTCATGTTTTTGATCATCTGTCCTTACGCCTCACTTTATTCTTCATCTTATTCCTTAGACCATAATGAAGAGTCGAGATCCTTTTCTCATTGACCAATGCTTGCAAATGACCCCATGACAAATCCTTCCCACCCAGGACGTAAGTCCATGGAGCTAACGGCTAGACACCCACCTTCAGATCTCTGTAGACAACATTCTTGTCGTGGAGATAATCCAGCGCGGAGACAATCTCAGCCCCGTAAAACCGAGCACGATCTTCAGTGAACACGCGCTCTCGCGAGAGGTGGAAGAAGAGCTGAAGGGAGCAACGAGAGAGAGAGAGAGTGTGAGAGGGGCGGTCTCTGGCCATCATACCCATTCCATTTAATGGCAGATACGCATTTAACTACCTTTTCTGAGATCTTCAATCCCTTTCACAAAACTCAAAAGAAAACAGGAAATGCTGGACTCATTTAAGTCATCAATTGAAAATAAAGAGAATGTTTAACGGAGAAATGCCAGTCCAGATGAAGTGTTTCAACTCGAACCATTAACTGCCCACAGATACTGCCTGACCTACTGAGTTCATACTGTTCCTCTTGTTGCTAATATTCCATGGTCTCCTCTTGTGCCAAGATGAGGCCACCCTCAGGGTGGAGGAGTAACACCTTGTATTCTATCAGGATAACCTCCAACCTGATGGCATGAATATAGATTTTTCCTTCTGCTGAACAAATTCCACCCCCCCCCCAATCTCTTCATCTATTACCCACTCCGACCTTTTTAGTTCTCATCACCTGTTCCTTTCCCCTGCTTCCCATCCTCCTTCCCTTTCTCCTATGGTCCACTCTCCTCTGTCAAATTCCTTCCTCTCCATTCCCTTTACCTTTCCAACCCACCTGGCTTCACCCATCACCTTCCAGCTACCCTCCTTCCCCTCCTCCCACCTTTTTATTCTGGCATCTTCCACCTTCCTCCTCAGACCCCGATGAAGGGTCTTGGCCCGAAACGTCAACTGTTAATTCTTTTCCGTAGATGCAGCCTGGCCTGCCGAATGCCTCCAGTTTCGTGTGTGATACCTGTTAACCTTTTATTCTGACAGGAGCATACAAACTCTGTACTCTCAAAATTTCACTTTTGAAGGCATCAAATTGTAATGATTTCATCTGTATGTAAGACAAGCTTGTCACTTTATCTTGGCCGGTGTGACAATAATAAACCAGTATCAATGCTTACTCTTCTGCTCAAATTCATTTACAGAATGATGGAGAAAGACTACATCACATTTCATCAAGAGGGCATCTGGTAAGACTATCGTGGCCCAGCTTTTAAAGCCAGGCTTATCACCGTGTGCAAACACAACCACATTTTGTTGATAAACCTGCTTTAAGTCTGCAGTGCCGAAATCAGAGTCAGGGTGACAGAGTACAATCAGCCAAATTGCCATGCGCATCAGCACGCCTTCGTGAGCTAGTCCTATTTGCTTGCAATTTGTCCGTCTGCCTCTGAAGCCTGCCTATCCATGTACTTGCCCAAGCGCCTTTATAAACGTTGGAATTGTACGCACCTTTCCCACCAATCCGTGTGGAAAACATGTGCCCCTCTGATCACCTGCAAGTCTTTCTCCTCTCACCTTAGACCAACCTTTCTGATACCATTGAGCAAAGGGTCCATGGACCCCAGGTTGGGAACCCATGTCTTAAACCCACACCCTCTGGTTTTAGACTCCCCCGATGGAAAAGACCAGCCCCACCTTTAACTATACCCCTCATAACCTTATAAACCTTGTACGGTCATCTCTTAACCTCCTTCATCCCAGAGAAAACAGTCCCAGTCCAGTGTCTCCATATAACACCTTATAGCCCTCCTGTCCCAGTAACAATTTCAAAACCGGTCTAGTTGAATTATGTCAGGGAGGAGAAGATGGCGGCACAATGCAGCTCGCAGCAGCCACTCCGGTGGTGATGTCTGTTATCTGTCAAGTAGGGTGCCATGCACAATCCTGATTTGATGGAGACCGATGTGAGAGCACGGAGGAACATCTGGTGAAACTTCTGAAATGCCTGTTTCACTGCCGCTGCTACTGTGTGATCCAGAATCTCCGGAGGGGAAGGCCCCGAGTCCTCAGCTTTGCCTGTTGCTTGGCGGCCGGGGCGGGGTCGAAGTGCTCGGTAGAGATGGTGCTCGGTGTCGAAGGGCTGGTTGGAGGCTCGAAGTTTTCTAACGGACTCAGAGTCGGCTGCGGTCGGGTGCTTCCAATGGTGCTGCATCGGCAAGTTTGCGGCACTGGAGATTCATGGCAGGAAGAATTTCTCCCTTCTGCCACCTGCATGAGATGATGAGGCTATCGGGACTTTGAGACTTTTTTTTACCGTGCCCATGGGCAGCTCTTTATCAAATTACAGTATTGCTTTGCACTGTTGTAACTATATGTTATGATTATGTGGTTTAGTCTTGGTTTGTCTTGTGTTTCTTGTGATATCATTCTGGAGGAACATTGTATCATTTTTTAATGTATACATTTCTAAATGACAATGAACAAAGACTGAGTGTCCTCATGATCTAATCTAATCTTCTAATCACAGTAGCCAGAACTGCACACAATATCATAGTGTGATTGTTAATATCCAAGAAAGGATGTACTAACATTGGAGAGGGTTCGAAGGAGGCTCACAAGAATTCTTCCAGGAATGAAAGCCTTGTCATATGAGGAGTGCTTGATGGGTCTGGGCCTGCACTCACTGGAATTCAGGAGAATGAGGGGTTCATTGAAACTTATCGCATGTTGAAAGGCCCAGAAAGTGGACGTAGAGAGCGATTGTACCTATGTGGGGGAGTCCGAGACCAGAGGACGCAGCCTCATGATAGAGGGAATGGAGATGAAGAATTTCTTTAGTGAGAGTGCGCTGAATCTGTGGAATTTGTTGCCACAGGTGGCTGTGGAGGCCAAGTCATTGGGTATAGTTAAGGCAGAGGCTGATGGATTATTGATCGGTCAGAGCTTGAAAGGATACAGGGAGAAGGCAGGAGACTGGGGCGCAGAGAGAACATGGATCAGCCATGATGAAATGGTGGAGCAGACTCGATGGGCCAAATGGCCTAATTCCCCTCCAATACATGGTACAACTGTAACACAGTGAACCAATTCAGTTGTCCTGTCTGATGGGAGAACGCATACCATATGTCCTCTTCACAATCCTGTCTACCTGTGTCACCAATGTCAGAGAGGCCTGCAGCCCTAGGCCTCTGTTCTACTATACTTGTCCAAGTTATTTGTGTGGCCTCTTGTTCCGTTGATCTAGATCCTGTTGTTACCTTAGGCAGCCACAGTTGACTGCCCATGAAACGACCAGTTGTGGGGTCACCGGCAAATCTACCAATCATGTCGCTTCCAGATCGAGAATGGGTATGGCAAGCAGAGGTCTGAGCACTGGTCCCTGCGGCAAAGCACTAGTCACAGGTAACACACACAAAATGCTGGAGGAATAAAAAGATTTTAAAAAAATAATAATAAATACATGCTGGAGGATCTCAGCCAGTCAGGCTGCATCTTTGGAAAAGAGTAAACAGTCAACGTTTTGGGCTAACACCCATCATCAGGGCTGAGAAGGTGGGGGGGGGGGGAGAAGATGCCTGAACAAAACAGTAGAGGGAGGGGAAAGAGGCCAGCTGGAAGGTGATAGGTGAAGCCAGGTGGGTGGGAAACGGCAAAGGCTGGAAAAGAAGGAATCTGACAGGAAAGGAGAGTGGACCACAGGCGAAAGGGAATAAGGATAAGAGCCAGGGGGAGGTAATAGGCAGGTGAGAAGAAGTGAAAGGTCAGAGGAAGGACTTTCCAGAGAATTTGTTCACTGGAAGGAGTAATCGATATTCATGCCATTGAGTTGGAGGGTACCCAGACAGAATACAGAGTGTTGCTCCTCCACCCTGAGGGTGGCCTCGTCTTGGCGCAAGAGGAGGGCATGGACAATCACAGGTCTGCAGCTGGGGAGAGAAAACCCCTTCTCCACCACGAGGACCCTACGAAGGGTCCTGGCCAACAGCAGTCACTGTTCATTCCTCTCCAGAGATGCTGCTTAACCTGCTGAGTTCCTCCAGCCGTTCGTGTGCGTTGGCTTGGTGAAAGAACAATTTGGTAGCCCAGGGTACATGGATTTCACCTTCTGAAGCCCCCCAGCACGTGGGACCTGTCAACAGCCTGTGGTGGGGATCGTGGTGGATGCTTGCTACGTCCCCACTACCTCAAGCCAGGTTTTCAAGTTAACCCCATAGAGCAGCGCGAGCCAAGGACTCTGGCCTGAAACCAACACCGCTACACGTGGGGTACAGATGAAGCACGTACCTCTCCGCCGTTCGCGTACTCCATGACGAAACATAACCGGTCGCTAGTCTGAAATGCATATTTCAGCGTCTGTAAGAGAAGGGGAAGGGAAATCATTGATTATGAATCGCAGTTCGTGACAGGTAGAGTTACACAGAATGGAAAGTGGATCTTCAGTAAGGTGGGTTAGTGTATGATTACGGTAAATGGGTGCCTGACAGTCACTTATTCATGTCACAAATCCTAACGTATTCTCCACACATTCCAATCCACTAGCTCCCACACTCACTCACCTGGACATTGGGCCTAAGTTAGCCTACCAAAGACACTGGCAAATTTTTACAGATGTACCATGGAGAACATACTAACTGGCTGCATCGCGCTGCAGAGAGTTGTAAACTCAGTCAGCTCCATCACGGGCACCAGCCTCCCCAGCATCGAGGACACCTTCAGGGAGCAATGCCTTCAAGGTGGCATCCATCTTTAAGGACCCCCATCACCCAGGACATGCCCCCTTCTGCTTGCTACCATTGGGAGGAGGTACAGAAGCCTGACGGCACACACTCAACGATTCAGGAATAGCTTCTTCTCGTCTGCCACAGGATTCAAAAAAATGGACATCGAACCCATGAACACTGCCTCACTTTCTTTTGGTTCAACTTATTAGTTTAATGTGTGTGCATGTGTATGTGTGTAAATTTATTATCAAAGTACATATATATATCCATATACAACCCTGAGATTCATTTTCCTGTGGGCATACTCAGCAAATCTATAGAATAGTAACTGTAACAGGATCAATGAAAGATCAACCAGAGTGCAGAAGACAACAAACTGTGCAAATGCAGATATCAATAAATAGCAATAAATAATGAGAGATAAAGAGTTTTAAAAGTGAAATCATTGGTTGTCGGAACATCGACTCTTACTGCAATTCAGCTTTTATTATGTACTGCTGCTGTAAAGTTAACAAATTTCACGACATATGCTGGCGATATTAAACCTGATTCTGATCTGAACCGACACATCTTTAGGCAGTGGGAAGACCTGGAGGAAACCCAAGTGGTCAACAGGAGAACATGGCAGCTGCTGTGTTACGGTGTTTTCTGGAGTTATGTGAATGCAGCAGATATTAATTCAAGCACGAACCAGTCTTCAGTTCTTATTGTAAATTGCAAACAGTAAATTGAACAGGCTGCCCCACACAGTAAGACTGCATATGCACGACAGAAATGTTAAGACAGTGGGGCTGTGTTAATTGCCTTGCAGCAATCCAGGCAACAATGGGTTAAGTAATTTACACCTTTAAGTAAATTCTAGAAAGCTTGCAATTAGCAAAGGTATTTGAACATGTCTCCCACTGTAGACATACAATTCAAAGGAAGCATTGTCAACCCAAAGTGAATGAAGGATTGTAACTACTGAAACTGCACTGAATTACCTACTGTTACCATTGCTCTTACGGGTCTAATACGATGTACTTTTGAGTTTGGGAGCCTCTACTGGGAGTCTCTCCAGAATGGTGCCTGCTTTTTGTACTGAATAAAGATGTCCATATCACAAGTGGGGTGGCTGGGTGGAGCTGCGTCTCTACCAAAGGAGGTGTAAGGTGCTCCTTCCCTCCGCTAGCCTGCAGGTCACCCTCGGGCAAGGTGTAGTACCTGCTTAGCCCCCCCAATCAGGGTCACGTGAAGCCATGGGAGTAGATCGTACGAGCAGCCGGTGCAGATCACAAGTCCAGGTTATGCGACCACAGACGTCAGGCAGACAATCTCTGAAGAGTGCCGAGAAAGGATGGGGTCACCCATCTTGAGAAGACACTGCCCAGATGATGACAACAGAAAACAATTCTGTAGATCATGGTCATCGAAAGACCATCATCGCCCACATCATAAAAACCAGCAAACGCTATCACCAGTGACTTTGATCAGTCACAACAAGCTGCACAAGATCGATCCCAGGATGCTGGATTGGTGAGGTATTACCACATTCAATGGCTAAAGTTTTCATGAATTGAAAAACAGAACACTGTTCATACAGAATACCATAGATGTTGCCTGACCTGCTGAGCTCCTCCAGCATTGCCTGTGTAGTAATTTTTATGCAGTCTTTCATTGATTTTATTATGTTTCTTGGATTTACTGTGTATGCTCAAAAGAAAATGAATCTCTACTTTGAACTTTGAAATAAAAAAGCAGTTCAAAGACTAAAGTACACTTATTATCAGAGTGTGTATATTGTATACAACCTTGAGATTTGTCTTGTCACAGGCAGCCACTGAACAAGAAACTCAAAAGAACCCATTAACAATAGACCAACCAACACCCCACATGCAGAGAGCGCAAAAAAAATTGTGCAAACAATAAAATGGCATTTGGAGTGGAAGTGAGTGCTCAGACACGAAGCCCAGAGCAGGCCCATGGCCTCTGATGCCCAATCAGTTGGTTTAGAGCGAGCTACGGTGGTGGTGTCAGTTCAGGAGTAGACTGCTGCTTTGGGTATATCTGCATTATCAGCTCCATGGAACAGAGCCAGTTGAAAACCAGAAGTGCAACATGGAGAACAGATACTGATCAAGCGCACATGGGCAGATGCAAAGCTACTTTCCAGTTACTTTGCCAAGTACAAAATAATGCATTCTCAAAGAACAAACAAGAGAAAAATCTGCAGATGCTGGAAATCCACACAAAATGCTGGAGCAACTCAGCAGGTCAGGCACCATCTATGGAACAGAGTAAACAGTCTTCGGGCTGAGACCCGTCTTCAAGATTGCAAAGGATGGGGGTAGGCGTCAGAATAAAAAGGTAGAGGGAATAGCGAGAAGGTGATGGTGGACCCAAGGGGGTGGAAAGATAAAAGGGCTGGATAGGAGAGGAGAGTAGGCCATAGGAGAAAGGGAAGGAGGGGTGGGAGGGGGTTATAGGCAGGTGAGAAGAGGTAAAGGGCCAGAGTGGGGAATAGAAGAGGGAATTATTTTAAACCGGAAGGACAAATCAATATTTATGCCATCAGGTTGGAAGCCACTCAAACAGAATAGCTGAGGGAATCCTCCCTGTGGCACAAAAGGAAACCATGGGATTGGGAATTGGAATTAAAATGTTTGGCCACTGGGATAGTTGGCTTTTGGCAGATGGAGTGGAAGTGGCTCGCCATTCCATCCACCATAATTATTTATTTACATATACAAATCGGATCAGGCCCTTCTGGCCCAGCGAGCTGCGCCACCCAGCAAACTAACAGTTTAACCCTAGCTTGATCGCTATGATCACGCTAACCACAATACCATGGCACTTCAAATTAAGGTGCCCCCCGCCCCCCACCCCCCAACAATTTAATACAGGTGTTCAAAATTGTCTCAGCAATGAAAATAACTCCATCAAGAACCCCCACCACCCAGGCCATGCTCTCTTCTCACTGCTGCATCAGGAAGGTGGTACAGAAGCCTCAGGACACACACCACCAGGGTCAGGAATACTTACTACCCCTCAACCATCAGGCTCTTGAACCAGAGGAAAAGCTTCACTCGCCCCACCACTGAACTGTTCCTACAACTCATGGACTCACTTTCAATGACCCTTCACCTTGTGTTCTCAATATTCATTACTGATTTACTTATTTGGGTGTTGGGGTGGAGATACGTCTACCAAAGGAGGTGTAAGGCAGTCGTTCTCTCCGTTAGCCTGCAGGTCACCCTTGGGCAAGGTGTAGCACCTGCTTAGCCCCCGATCAGGGTCACGTGAAGCCATGGGGGCAGGTGGTGGATGGTCGTACGAGCAGCCGGTGTATATCACAAGTCCTGGTGATGCGACCACTGATGCCAGGCAGATGATCTCTGAAGAGTATTGATAATGGCTGGGGTCACCCGTCTTGTAAAGACGCTGCCCAGAAAAAGGCAAAGGCGACCTACTTCTGTAGAAATTTTGCCAAGAACAATAATGGTCATCGTATTACGACACAGCATATAATGATGAAGTCATAAGACAGGGCACATAATAATATTTATTTATTACTGAATATTTTTTCCTTGTTCTTTTTGTATTTGCACAGCTCGCTGCTTTTATTTTTTTTGGTATATTGCTTGTTTGTCCATTCTGTTGGATGCAGTCTTTCATTAATTCTATTGTCTTTCTTGTATTTACTGAAAACGCCCTCAAGACAATGAATGTCAGGGGTTGGATATGGTGGCGTATCAGAATCAGGTTTAAAATCACCGGCAGATGGATAGGGTAGTTAAGAAAGCTTATGGGGTGTTAGCTTTCATTAAGTCGAGGGATAGAGTTTAAGAGTCGCGAGGTAATGATGCAGCTCTATAAAACTCTGGTTAGGCCACACTTGAAGTACTGTGTCCAGTTCTGGTCACCTCACTATCGGAAGGATGTGGAAGCATTGGAAAGGGTACAGAGGAGATTTACCAGGATGCTGCCTGGTTTAGAGAGTATGCATTATGATCAGAGATTAAGGGAGTTAGGGTTTTACTCTTTGGAGAGAAGGAGGATGAGAGGAGACATGATAGAGGTGTACAAGGTAATTAGATAGAGTGGATAGCCAGCGCATCTTCCCCAGGGCACCACTGCTCAATTTAAGAGGACATGGCTTTAAGGTAAGGGGTGGCAAGTTCAAGGGAAGGCTTCAAGGAAGGTTTTTTACTCAGAGAGTGGTTGGTGTGTGGAATGCACTGCCTGAGTCAGTGGTGGAGGCAGATACACTAGTGAAGTTTAAGAGACTACTAGACAGGTATATGGAGGAATTTAAGGTGGGGGCTTATATGGGAGGCAGGGTTTGAGGGTCGGCACAACATTGTGGGCCGAAGGGCCTGTACTGTGCTGTACTATTCTATGTTCTATGTTCAGATATCGTGAAATTTATAGTGCACTGGTGAGAAAAACGCTTTACAGTACCAAGTGACACGGGTTCAATTCCCGCCGCTGCTTGTAAGGACTTTGTATGTTCTCCCCGCGACCGCGTGGGTTTCCTCCGGGTGCTCCGGTTTCCTCCCACAGTCCAAAGATGTACCGGTTGGTAGGTTAATTGGTCACTGTGAATCGCCCCGTGATTAGGCTCAGGTTAAGTCGGGGTCTCGAATGGCTGGAAGGGCTTGTTCCACACTATCTCAGTAAATAGTCAAAATATTTCGAGTAGTAAATTGCTGAAGTACTGGCGCGTACAAGGAAGAGCTTGACATATGCAACAGCTAGACACACACACACACACACAAAAACAGCAGGGAACCGAGGGACAGGAGTCTAGGAAAGGGAATTACAATGGGGAACAGACAAACAAGAGTACAAACCCTTCACAGGCCAGCTGGGTTGAATCGAATTTTCTGCACTGTTGATTCTAAGTAATGCTAAATATTGAACTCACAACCTCCCCCCGCCAGCGTCGTCAGCCTGGAATTCTTACCGGATCCACCCCCTAAACCATACTGTGGGAGGCCACCTGTGCGAGCTGAGGTAACATTCGATTCACATTACTGTAACTTAATGCCGTGTTTGGGAGAACTGCGACTTTGTTTGACGCAGCTCCAACAAGCTAAGCAGCCCCACACATGGCACTGCAATCAGGAAAGCAGGGTCAAGTGAGAGTGTGGCACGTCCCAGGAAACCTGCCACGCAGAGCAGGCCGAGGGGGCACAGCAGGCTGCATGTAACAATCCAAAGCAAATCCAGTTTCCAAGTGTCAGCACGTCCACCGCCTTGCAGACACGCCAGCCAACTTTCATCGTACAGCAAGATTCCACAAAAGTGATAGAGCGTTGTGGCGAGAGCAACACTACCACAGTTCGGGGCATGGGAGCTCAGAGCTCAATCCTGGCGTCCCCATGTCGGTGTGGGGCTTTCTCCAGACACTCCCGATTTCCTCCCACAGTCCAAAGGCTTCCCGATCAGTAGGTCTATTTGTAAATTTTCCCATGAATAGGTTTAGGGTTAAGTCAGGGGTTTCTGGGCGGCTCGGAGGGCTGACAGGGACCGTTCCGCACTGTATCTTTAAATAAAAAAGTAAAATTATCAGATCAGCTTTTACAGCAGGGGTCCCAACCTGGGATCCAGAGATTCCTTGATTAATGATAGGGGTCCATGGCATAAAAAAAAAAGGCTGGGAGCCCCTGTTTTAAGGGATCATTAAGAGAATATTAACCAGGACAACATTTTTTTTTAAATAAACAAGTGCTGAAGGAGCCACCTGCGGTAGACACAGTCCAAGTTTCACACCTTCTCCAAAAAGGACATCACTTCTCTCAGAACAGCAGCGGAAAATAACAGTTTGGTTTAACACGCCTTTTTGGGGCCTTCGGACTGACAAGTGCCACAGGAATTTGAACCGAGAACAGCATGGAACCCTCCTCAGATCAACCGCCAGCTGACTGAGCTCGAACTGGTGGGGCGGGGTGGGGGGGGGGAGCAACCCGGGGGAAACGGCTCAAAGGAAATCATTCATTTCACCAAGTCCCTGGGGCGGTCGACTGGCCTTTCTACTGGCACAGAATGAGTAACTGTTGGGCCCACTTGGCCAGAATTAGCCTCAATATCCCGTCACATAGATGCTTTCACTGTAAATACCATCCTGCGGCAAACATATTTTCATGTAAACAGAGGCCACGAAGTACTGGGTGGTATCCAAAAGAACAGTGGATTTTTACTGCCACTTACTGTTAAAAAGGGATGTCTTGTGTTCTGTAAGACTCTGCTTTCTGTAACAGTGTGGGCGACTTCATCCTGAAATTGGGAGAAAGTGGGAAAATTTACACAGTTTTCATTTTATCCTCCCCCACCCCCACTAAACATCCACTCCCCTAGGGGTAGGTTCAACAGACACTGACGCCCCCCAGGGGCAGGCTTTGCTGGATATGGATTGGGCGCCACGGTTGTGTAGCGGTCAGCGGGACACTAGTTCGATCCCGGCGTCCTCTGTACACCCTCCCCATGGAATGTGTGGGTTTTCTCCAGGTGCTCTGGTTTCCTCCCACAGTCCAAAGACGTACCACAGGCAGGTAGGTCAATTGGTCATTGTAAACTGTCCTGCCACTAGATTAGGATTAAATCAGGGTTGGCAGGTGGTGCAGCTCCAAGTGCCAGTAGGGCCGAATCCGGGAGGTTTCCCTAAATAAGATAATTTTTTTTTAAAACTGTGACTCTCAGGATTCAGCAGTCACTTTCAAAAGAATAGTGGTCAATAGACAATAGACAATAGATGCAGGAGTAGGCCATTCAGCCCTTCGAGCCAGTACCACCATTCACTGTGATCATGGCTGATCATCCACAATCAGTATCCTGTTCCTGCCTTCTCCCCATATCCCTTCACTCCGCTATCTTTAAGAGCTCTATCTAACTCTTTCTTGAAAGCATCCAGAGAATTGGCCTCCACTGCCTTCTGAGGCAGAGCATTCCACAGAACCACAACCCTCTGTGTGAAAAGGTTTTTCCTCAACTCCGTTCTAAATGGCCTACCCCTTATTCTTAAACTGTGACCTCTGGTTCTGGACTCTCCCAACATCGGGAACATGTTTCCTGCCTCTAGCGTGTCCAATCTCTTAATAATCTTACATGTTTCAATCAGATCCCCTCTCATCCTTCTGAATTCCAGTGTATACAAGCCCGATCGCTCCAATCTTTCAACGTATGACAGTCCTGCCATCCCGGGAATTAACCTCGTGGTCAAAATGGTAGAAAGGGAAACGCATGCGGGGGGAGGAACTAACTGGCGAGTTCCGTCAGGGAGCTGAGGCTGACAAAGGCCAAACGTGGGACAGCACTGCAGCACAGTTAGAGGAGCTGTTGCCTCAGTGATCCAGTGACATGGGTTCAATTCCGACCTTGGGCGCTGTGTGGAGTTTGCAGATCCTCCCTGTGACTGTGAGGACTCTATACCACGTCCTCAAAATGCGTGGGCCATCAAGTTAATTTCCTACTAAAATGCCTTTGCGTGTGGATGAGTGGTGGAAATTTTGGGGAGAAGTGCTTAATTGATGGGGATGAGATCATACGACTGGATGGCTGACAGTCGGTGTAGTCAAAGGGCTCATTTCCACACTGTTGCTATGACAGACTCTAAATGGCCTTTCAACTTGAGATTATGCTCAGTTTTAAAAATACTGAAGACAACAAAAGACAGCTGAACTATCAAGAACCAGCCAACTGGATATCAGGGCTACACTGTAACATGGTGATTTGTTTAACACTATTACAGTGCTAGCAACCCAGGTTCCGTTCCCACTGACGTCTTTAAGGAGCTTGTATGCTGTCCCGCGTGGGTCTCCTCCCACGTACCGAAGACGTATGGCTTGGGGTAGGAAAGATGTGGACATGCTATGTAGGCGCCAGAAACATGGCTACACCATGGACTGCCCCCAGCACACCCTTGGATTGCTGGTCGTTGACGCAAACGAAACGTGTCACGTATGTTTTTATGTAAAGCGAATCCAAAACAGTTTCTTTGACCCATTCCAATGGGCTGCGATAAAGATCAAGAGGGATAGGAGCAGAAATAGGACATTTAAATCATCAAGTCTGCTCCACTATTCAATCGTGGATAATTTCTCTTTTAACCACATTCCCCTGCCTTTTTCCAGCATCTCTCATCTAACCAGAGCAACCTGAAGACCTGGCTGTGACTGGTGGGAGTGTGGAGGAGAATCAGACACACGATGAGACCGTATAGAGATGGGTCTAAGCGGAGTTAGGGGAACGGGGGGCGGGGGGGTGATAGGAGGGGGAGGGAATGAGGAACACAGGCGGTTTAAGTTGTTAGCACGGCACCTTACAGTATAGGCAACCCATGTTCAATTCCCGTCACTGCCTGGAAGAAGCTTGCACGTTCTCCCCATGACTGCACAGCTTTCCTCCGGGTGCTCTGGTTTCCTCCCACAGTCCAAAGGCCGACCGGTTGGTAGGTTAATTGATCATTGTAAATTGTCCCGTGATTAGGTTAGGATTAAACTGCGAGATTGCCGGGCGGCAGGGCTTAGAGGGAAAGAAGGGCCTATTCTGCGCAGTGTCTCAATCAGTAAACAGGTTAGGTGCCAGGCTCTGAACAGAAATGTACTGTGCTGTGGAGAGAGCAAACGAGAGACTGATGGAATCTGCCCCTTAAAGCTTTCTTCACTGAAAAGGAAGTGAATACTTACTTTAGCAATAATTACTTCTTTCCGTAGAATCTTCATGGCATAATAACGCCCTGTGGCCTTTTCTTTAACCAGAATCACTTTGCCGAAGGTGCCCTTCCCCAGCAGCTTTAAATAGTCAAAGTCATTCATGGTCTGAAATGAGAGGAGCACAACAAAGTGTCAGTGGTTCACCAGATCGAACACCAAGGGCCGTGTCGTTAAACGCTGCGGCTACATTTCGAGAGTGGAATCGCACCGTTTCGCCTTCAGTGAAATCAGAAGCTGTGCACCAAGCACCAGAGCACAAGTACAGACAGGGTGAGGTGGCCACTCCCAGTGGACCCCCACCCCAACCACAAGAGGGGCTCCTGGGGGCCGAACATTTTAATTCCCATTCCCCTTCCCATGTGTCAACCTGCGGCCTTCTCTCATGCCAAGATGAAGCCATCCTTAGGGTGGAGGAGCAACATCTTATATTCCCTCTGGGTACCATCCAACTTGATGGCATGTGTATCAATTTCCCCTTCTGGCAAACAGAAATACCCCTCCCCCTTCCTCTATTCCCCACTCTGACCTTTTACTTTTCCTAAGCTGCCCATTAACCTTCCCCCTGGGTCCCTTCCCCCTTCCCTTTCTCCTGTTGGCCACTCTCCTCTACCAGATTCATTCTTCTCCAGCCCTTGACGCTTCCCACCCACCCAGCTGCACCCATCACCTTCTAGCTAGCCTCCTTCTCCTCCCCCCACCCACTTCAGGCATCTGGCCCCTTCCCTCTCAGTCCTGATGAAGGGTCTCGTCTTGAAACTTCGACTGTTTACTCTTTTCCATATATGCTGCCCAACCTGCTGAGCTCCTGCAGCATTCAGTGTGTGTTCCTAATGGACATTGTTCAGTTCAGTTCTGGTTCATCTCTGAAACATACCATTAGCATCAGCTTTACCCAAGGCAGTGTGGCGCGTGGCCAAGTGGTTAAGGCATTGGACTAGCGATCTGAAGGTCGCGAGTTCGAGCCTCAGCCGAGGCAGCGTGTTGTGTCTTTGAGCAAGGCACTTAATCACACACTGCTCCAGTCCATCCAGCTGAAAATGGGTACCAGCAAAATGCTGGGGGTTAACCTCACAATAGACTGGCACCCTATCTGGTGTGGGGAGTCATGTACTCTCAGTCGCTTCAGGCCACGGAAACCGGCATAAGCACCAGCCTGTGGGCCACAAGGCTCCGGACAGACTTTAACTTACCCAAGGTACATGTGGGAGACTTTCACTGGAAATCCAGATAGTAAAACTGTGCAGTTGCTAATCTGGCCATATTGGGCAACATGCCTCTCAAAGTCCAACCCTACACCCCCGTTGTCAGGGGTGGAAACGGGTAAGGTCGGCCAACAGGGCTCTGGTAAAGCTGTACCGGGCCAATCCCCAGTACCGTGGATACAATGGATTGCAGGAACATTGATAAACTCCAACCATACCATCGGCTTTGGACAATGGAGAAAGGAGGTCATCAATGGCTAGGGCCCACGAAGCAGGAGGATTGGACAACATTCAAAAAGCTGGAGGAACTCAGTAAATCATGAAGAGAAATGGGACAGTCGACATTTTGGGTCAAGAGCCTTGATCTCGATTGAAAGGTAAGGAGGTGGTATGGTAGCACAGTGATTAGCATGACGCCATCACAGTGCCAATGACCCGGTTCGTTTCCCCGCTGCCTGGAGGAGTTTGTACATTCTTCCTGTGACTGTCCGTGCTTTCTCCGAGTACCCCGGTCCCTCCCACACCCCGAGGACGTACGGGTAGGGTTGAGTTGTAAGCATGCTGTGCTGACATTGGAAGCCTGGCAACACTTGCGGGCTGCCCCCGGCACACCTTTGGACTGTGTTGGTCATTGACACAAACGGCGGACTGCACTGTATGTTTCGATGTATAAATGAGAAATTAAATCAAAAAGGTGGCAGGTGATAGGAGGGGTGTGAAATATCAGAAGCTGGAGGTGATGGGTGGATGCAGGTGACAGGGCTGGGGGAGATGAAATATCACAGAAGCTGGAGGTGATGGGTGGAAGGGCCAAGGTACTAATGATGGTGCAATCTGATAGGTGGAACATGGAATTCAGGGAGGAAGCGGGGTGAAGAACCTGTGGGAAGCGTGTGGGTGACGGGTAGATGGCGAGGATGGGGAAAGGGAAAGAGACTGGTTATGGGGACCGGGAGGGAAGAGGGTAGTGACTTGCGGGGGAAGCAATTACCAGACTATCCAGGGGTGGCAAAGTGGTTCGCACAATGCTCTACAGAACCGGCGGCCCAGGTACTGTGAGGAGTTTGGATGTTGTCCCCCTGGCCGCGTGGGTTTCCTCCCGGTACTCCGGTCTTCTCCCACAGCCCAAAGACGTACCGGTTGGCAGGCGAATTGATCATTGTAAATAGTCCCATGATTAGGATAGGATTAAGTCGGGGGCTTCCAGGTAGCAAGGCTCGAAAGGCCTGAAGGGCCTATTCTGCACTGTGTCGTAATAAATAAATAAAAGGTAATTAAATAAAATATGAGGAGCAGTTGCTCTAGTTTGTGTTTATCCCCGACTTGGCAGTGGAGGCAGCCGAGGACAGGCCTGTGGGAATGGGAGGAGAATGGATAACAACACACACACAAAATGCTGGAGGAACTCCGTAGGTCAGGCAGTATCCAGGGAAATGAACAACAAAGTAGCCGACGTTTTGGGCCGAGCCCTCCATCAGGACTGGTAAGGAAAGGGGAAGATGCCAGAATAAAAATGTGGGGGGGGGGGAGGAGAGAGAGAGAGGAGGACAAGCTGGAAGTTGAAGCCAGAACGGATCGCAACTAGGAGGTTGAGACAGCAACAGGGAACCAAGCAAATGTACTCGATGAAGCAGGTCACCAGCTTGTATCTGCTTTCACCATTGCAGGGGAGGCCATTACATGGTAACACTGAGGTGTATGTGAAAGATGACCTGGCCTGGATGGGTGGCGTTTATCGCCCTATGATATGCCCTTAGCTCTGCAGCACAGAGAAAACAGGAAAACTTTATTCCATCGTAAACGTATTTAAGTGAATCCCACTCACCACTTTATTCCTGGACTTCAGCATCGAGACCTCCATATCCTCCATTCCCGAGCTGTCACTGGGCGAGCCGCATTTAACGTCCATGGCATCGTCTCCTGGTTCCTGGTGCTTTAAGCTGTTGGCAACAGTCTGAATGGCTCTTATCCACTCCTCACTGGAGAAGAAGGGCGTGAACAGTCAGTGACCGCTACCACACTGCAGCCAGCAGGCACGCGAGGCCTTTACACAGAAGTCAACCTGCCCACTAAATTATCATTTCTAACAGGTCAAACATTCGGTATTTGGTGCAACTGGTAATGTGGAAGATTTTTTTTTTAAAAAAGGGCTGCTCTGATGTACACATTCTTTATTCATCTGAATCCTCTTGGTAAAACTAATTAAACATTGCGAACCAGATAAACCTCTGTCTCTCCCAGTGGGGGTGGGAGGGAGGAGAGTCTGCCAATTCTCAAGCCAGGTGAGCTTGAATAAGCGCCGCGTTAGATTGTAATATCGAAACAGCAATCTGCTGGTCTCCCTTTCCCTGTATAAACGGGTGACACCTATCTGTCCCTGGTTAGTGAGACAGAGAGCCTGTGGCATACTGAAGTACTGGCCCACAGAGAGTCGTTTTTGTTGGACTCCAGATCATGGGCTCTCTGGGGGCACGTTACTACTTGCTTGGTGGGTGACGGGCACTGATGCTTCCTGCTGGGGGGCAGAGGGGAGGGTTGATGCTTTGCTGCTGCTTGGGTGTGGGACGGTGGTAAGGGGGCTTTGGGGTTCTAACATTTTTCTCTCATTCATTCTTTGGGGTTTTCTTCTGTGAAGAGTAAGAATTTCAGGTTGTGTGCTGGATATGTTCTCTGATATCAAATGGAACCATTGAACCAGCTACATTTTTAATGTTTTGGTTTCGTTATAATTGCACAGTTAGGTGTGTCCAAGTCTTTCAAAACAGAAAACAGTAAAAATTAAAACTTCCACAAAACTGTGCCTGTGTGTGTGTGTGCCCGCGCACGCGTGTATGTGTATGTATATATAAACACATTCATACATACACACACATACATATATTAGTCCAAGTCCCCGAGTCCATGAATGCTCCAGCAGTCTACAGTTGAGCACAATACATCTAGTCTTCTGCCAAGCAAACACGAGAGGACTCGAGGACAACTGTGCACAGGTCCAATGGAAGACTGATTCTTTGTGCTCCGGCAGCCAAACTCTGGAATCAGTTACGAACTTACAGATGAATAATTCACAGAGAGTCTGGAATTAAGCCAGATAGAAAAGGATCCTTCTTTCTGAGAGATTCAGTGACATTTGCACACCAGATTTGTGGGTTGAGGTACCTCGTGTGATCACTGCGCTAGAGGCAGGTGGGAGGGCGATTTGTGAGGTGACTGTGTCGGGGGTACTGTCGTGTACCTCTCATTTGGTCTTATAACAAAGAACCAAAATACACAGTGGATCTATTTAAAGCCATGATTATTACTCCCAAGGAGAAGCATCTCCACTCCTCATGGATGGCAGGCTGCTTCTGATATACAGGTCACAAGGTTTGTGATAGCGGGCAGCATCTCTAGGAAGAGGTACAGTCGACGTTTCAGGCCGAGACCCTTCGTCAGGAGGGTGGCCTGCTGCGTTCACCAGCAACTTTGGTGTGTGTTACAAGGTTTGTGTTTTTTTTCTAAAATATATACAGGTTTTCAGGCTATTCTTTGGCTATCATCTGTTCTGGCAGTCAGGTCCTGCAGTACAAGGCCGATCAGTATATTAACCTTCCCTTAGGTAAATAATAAACAATGATCAGGACATTACAGGCCTTCTGCCACTTAGCTTATGGCAAAGCACTCTGTGATTGTACAGGTTCCATTTTATCACATTACAAGATTAAATAAATTTTTAAAAATTTAATTTATTAAAAAGTTTTGAATATTTTCCACAGCACCCATTGGTCAAGTGTGCTTCAGTAAGTTTAATTTTTCCCCTAGATTAGGGTTTATACAGCTGCAGGCATAGACACTGAAAGCAATATCCCAATCAGGGCTTCAGAAAGTTTACTCTCAATTCTAACTTTTAAACCCTAGGACTGAATATGTTAAACTGAGGAAAGCAAACCAGATTAGAGTTCTGAAATCAGTTTAACTTTTGCAAGGATGGAGGGCAACCACAGCTCGGAGGTCCAGGCTGCGTTGTTTTGTCACATGGTGTGAGCAGAATTATCTGCAGCTTAATGTGAAAAGACTAAGGAGCTGGTGGTAGACCTGAGGAGAGCTAAGGTACCGGTGACCCCTGTTTCCATCCAGGGGGTCAGTGTGGACATGGTGGAGGATTACAAATACCTGGGGATACGAATTGACAATAAACTGGACTGGTCAAAGAACACTGAGGCTGTCTACAAGAAGGGTCAGAGCCGTCTCTATTTCCTGAGGAGACTGAGGTCCTTTAACATCTGCCAGACAATGCTGAGGATGTTCTACGAGGCTGTGGTGGCCAGTGCTATCATGTTTGCTGTTGTGTGCTGGGGCAGCAGGCTGAGGGTAGCAGACACCAACAGAATCAACAAACTCATTCGCAAGGCCAGTGATGTTGTGGGGATGGAACTGGACTCTCTGACGGTGGTGTCTGAAAAGAGGATGCTGTCTAAATTGCATGCCATCTTGGACAATGTCTCCCATCCACTACATAATGTACTGGGTGGGCACAGGAGTACATTCAGCCAGAGACTCATTCCACCGAGATGCAACACAGAGCGTCATAGGAAGTCATTCCTGCCTGTGGCCATCAAACTTTATAACTCCTCCCTTGGAGGGTCAGACACCCTGAGCCAATAGGCTGGTCCTGGACTTATTTCATAATTTACTGGCATAATTTATATATTAATATTTAACTATTTATGGTTCTATTACCATTTATTATTTATGGTGCAACTGTAACGAAAACCAATTTCCCCCGGGATCAATAAAGTATGACTATGACGATTTACAAAAGTTTCGTAGCTCAATTTCAATAGAATCATCAGCTCAACTATGACAGACTGGCTGGAATGGCACACAGAACCTGTCAACTGCAAAGACTACATGGGAAAGTGATAAACCACAGCCCAGCTCCCTGCTCACCACACGTCCATGCTGTATCCTGACCCTTAACAATGTCAGCTGACACAAAAAACACTGGAAATGTACAACAGGGCCATCCTACGCAGGGCAGCACGCACCGCCAAGACTACACCTAAAGGGAGGAGTGTCAAGGTGTCAGTGGGTGGGGGAGAGAAGGGAGGCAGTGAGCTGCATTCCTGCAGAAAAGAGCAAAATTAAAGTCCTTTGCCATACACTTCCACCCCATCCTCACCGTTCATCCGGTGTGTCAACATGAAAAGTCCTCTCGATCACCGTCGTCCATTGCAAGCACCGAATGATAAACGTGTTGGGCCGTGGCCTCTCCGTTTTCATTAGCTGGCATTCTGATCAGAGCAGAGAAACAGCGTGATAGAGCAGAGGAACTTAAACAATATACAATACAAACAGGCCACTTAAGCCAACACCACTCACGTTCAATCACCAGTTCCCCAATCCCATCAAGTACTACTCTTTTGTTATCCTGTTTCCCTTGAATCCAGGAACCCTTTTTTATACCCATGGACCTCTACCATGAACTGAAGGGTAAATACACTCCAGGTTGGGAGCCCCTGCTCTAGATGCAGCCCTATTTCCCCTCCTGAATCTCCACCTTAAAAGCAAAAAAACATTCCTAATAATCTTCAGTTTTGCTGGTGACTCCCAGCAAAACAGGCAGCATCCATGGAGAGAGAAAAAAAGTTAATGTTTCTATTCAGTGACTTTTCATCAGGACCGGCAAAGTGAGAAGGAGAGAAGTTGGGTTCAAGTTGTGGAGGAAGATGTGGAGAATGACAGGGTGGGGATCACTTTATTTGTTTGTTGAGATACAGCATGGAATAGGCTCTTCGAGCTATGCCATCCAGGAGTGCCCCAATTTAATCCTAGCCAAATCACGAGACATTTTCCAATTTACTTTTAGTGCCTTCAAGAAGGCTGGTGAACTCTCATTAATCATGGCCCTGAGGAAGTGGTGCAAGTACAGGATGGCGAAAAAGGCCAAAATCCTTCGGAAACATTGACTGCACTCTTTTCCATAGATGCTGCCCGGCCTGCTGAGTTCCTCCAGCATCGTGTGTTGCTCGGATTCCCAGCATCTGCAGATTTTCTCTTGGTTGTGATTGGGAAAGTAGGCCAAGTAGCTGAGTGAGAAACTAAATTAACATTACAGATAATGGCCATTTCTGACAATCATGTCCAAATTTCAGTCCGGAGGTCTGCGACGCACCCAGACAGGCATGCTGTTCCTTGGACTCACACTGCGATTTATTGTAACAGGGAAGGAGACCAAAGAGGAGCAGTGGTCAAATAGAGCACAACTGGTAACTGGAAAGACACATCCTTGTGGACTGAACAGAGATGCTAACAAAGCGGTCGCACAACCTGCATTTGGCTCCTGTGGATCACTGGCCTTTCCCAGACACGTCATGACTGACCAGCTCCAACAAAAGGTCATTGGATGCCAATCAAGCAGCTATTTTCAGCATTCCCCTCTCAGATCAGATTTCCAAAGATTGCTGAATCGCAGCTCCTGCCTTCTCTCGTGCCCCTTTACTCAAGCCTCTTCCAAATTGATCAACTATATACCACTCTCGGAGTCACCCACAGGAATGGTGTCATCTGGAAGCTCTTGAACTCCACCCCATTGTCTTACTCCTCTCTACTCATTTCCTCCAAGAGGACCACAACCTTGTAGGGTTTGGAGGTTTGTGTGCCTCAATGACCCAGAGAGCTATGTTGGCTGGAGTCAGGGCTTTATGCTTTGGCTCTTGGTAGGGTCACCCATGACAAACAGGTCAAAGGATAGAGGCCAGTCTAAGAGTGGTCCACCGGCTTGGGGTTTCAACTCAGAGCTAACAACCTTGACTGGTCAAAAACTATAATGGAAGCAATTAAGAAACTTCTGCATGAGTGCGATGGTATTCCTGAGTTTCCACCCAGAACGGGCATGACTGAGAGTAGTGAAAACCGACAGGAAGCCCTGAACACTGCCAGATATGGAGGACCTCCACTGCTGCCCTAAACGCCATCAGCGTAACGGGCAGTAGGCAACCCTACTCATTTAAAAACACTCGTTTCCTCACTCCTCCAACTCCAATGAAGGGTTCCAATCTGAGGCATTATCCCCACAACAGGAGATGATGTCTGACTTGATAATCGTCGGCACTGGTTTCTGATCTCAATTCATCATCACAATTTCTAAGGAAAATATTCATCATGTTTGGACTACAGGGTTCAAGTTCAAAGTAAATTTTATTATCAAAGAACATATACAGTTGCAAGAAAAAGTTTGTGTAAATAGCTGGTTTTCTGCATTAATTACTCATAACATGTGGTCTGATCTTCATCTGTTACACTGATAGACAAACACAATCTGCCTAAACTAACAACACACAAACAACTGGATTTCTTGACAATACTGAGCACACCATTTAAACAATCACAGTCTAGGTTCAAAACAAGTATGCGAACATCTGGGGTAATGCCTTCTACAAAAGCTATTTAGAGTCAGATGTTCCAATCAATGAGATGAGATTGGAGGTGTGGGTGGTAGAGGTGACCTGCCCTATAAAAAAAGGACAGAGTCAGGTCTTCTCAAAAAAGATCTGTGCACCATGCCTCGATCAAAACAACTTTGAGAGGACCTTAGAAGAACTGTAGAGATGCATGAAGCTGGGGAAGGTTACAAAAGCATTTCTAAAGACCCGAGTGTTCAGCAGTCCACAGTAAGAGGAATTGTCTACAAATCGAGGAAATTCAGTGCTGTTGCCACTCTGCTTGGAGTGGGCATCCTGCTAAGATCACACCAAGAGGACACCATGCAATGCTGAAGGTGGTAGAAAAGAAGCCAAAGCTAACAGCAACAATCTGCAGAAATTCTCTGGAACTTGCTAAAGTCTCTGTTCCTGTGTCCACTAAGGAAACCAGTGAACAAGAATGGTCTTATGGAAGGACACCACAGAGGAAACCACTGCTCTCCAAAAAACACATCACTGCATATCTCAAGCTTGCAAAAGACCACCTGGGTGTTCCACAATGCTTCAGGGACAATGTTCCATGGACAGATGAGGCAAAAGTTGAGATTTTTTTTTGACAGAAATTGCACACCACTATGTTTGGAGGAAAAAAGGGCACTGCACATCAACACCAAAACCACATCCTAACTGTGAAGCAAGCTGGAAGAAGGGAGCATCATGGCTTGGAACTGCTCTGCTGCTTAAGGGCCTGGACAGCTTGGAATTGTTGAGGGAACAATGAATTCAAAATTGTGTCCCGACATTTTACAGGAGAATGTCAGAGTGGCAGTCCATTACCTGAAGCTTAATAGAAGTTGGAAGATGCAACAAGACGATGATCTGAAACACAAGGGTAACTCAACAACAGAATGGTCTAAAAAGAAGAAAATATGTGTTTTGGAATGGCTAAATCGGAGTCCAGACCTTAACCTAACTGAGATGCTGTGGCATGACCTGAAGAGGGCTGTTCGTTCAAGGTATCCCCAACATATTGAAGAACTGAAACAGATTTGTACTGAGGAATGGTCTAAAATTCCTCCTCACCATTGCGCAAGTCTGATCAGCAGTTACAGGAAATGTTTGGTGGAGGTTACTGCTGCTAAAGGAGGTTCTACCAGTTATTAAATACAAGGGTTCACATACTTTTTCCAGCCTGGACTGTGAATGTGTTCAATAAAGACAATTGTTTGTGTGTTATTATTTTAGGCAGATTGTGTTTGTCTATTATTGTGATTTAGATGAAGATCAGACCACATCTTATGAGTAAGTAATGCAGTAAACCAGGTAATTGAAAAGGGTTCATAAACTTCTTCTTGTCACCATATACAACCCTGAGCTTCATTTTCTTGTGGGCATACTCAGCAAATCTTTAGAACAGTAAGTGCAACAGGATCAATGAACGATCAACCAGAGTGCAGAAGACAACAAACTCTGCAAATGCAAATATAAACAAACATCAATAAATAACAGAACACGAGATATCGGGATGAAGAGTTCTTAACAGTGAGATCACTGATTGTGCAGACTTTTTAATAATGGGCAAGTGAAGTTGAGGTAGTTATCCCCTTTTCAAGCCGGGTTCAAATCCCACTGCTGCCTGTAAGGAGTTTGTATGCTCACCCTGTGACCATGTGGGTTTCCTCCAGGTGTTCTGGTTTCCTCCAAAAGCCCAAAGACGTACTGGTTAACTGGTCATTGTAAATTGTCCCGTGGTTTGGCTAGGATTAAATTGTGGGATTGCTGTGTGACGCGGCTCGAAACGCCAGAAGGGCCTATTCTGCACTGTATCTGTCAATAAATAAGTTTATTCAAGAGCCTGATGGCTGAGGGGTAGTAACCGTTCTTGAACCTGGTGGTGCAAATCTCTCAGTTATTATTTATTCCCCTTGACGACAGCTTCCCACTATAAATTACATTCCACTTGCCAATTCTACATCAGACTAACCAGACCATCTTTGTCCAGCACAACAAGCATAATGCCCCACACATTAAAATACTGTAGTATTTAACAAAGACACCAGATCTCATGGAGCCCATTGGTACAAGTTTCTGTTGAGCATCACTGTCCGCTTAAATCCTAGAGCCAAATTTGGATGCAGCTTGCAAGCATGTCCGCGGATTCAAGTGGGAATTTTACTCACGTCTTTTCTATTAAATCGCTGAGGATCTAACCTGGGCCCAGCGTATCGATGCAGCCACAAAGAAGGCACGACAGCAGCTGTATTTCATTAGGAGTTTGAGGAGATTTGGTATGTTACCTAAAACACTTGCAAATTTCCACAGATGTACCGTGGAAAGCATTCTGACAGGCTGCATCACCAACTGGAATGGGGGGGGAACGGGACTACTGCACGGGATCGAAGCAAGCTGCAGAGAGTTGCAAATTTAGTCAGCTTCGTCATGGGCACTAGCCTCCGTAGTGTCCAGGACATCTTCAAGCAGTGATCCTCAACAAAGGTGGCATCCATCATTAAGGACCCCCATCACCCAGAACTTGCTCTCTTCTCATTGCTACCATCAGGGAGGAGGTACTGAAGCCTGAAGGCACACACTCAGTGATTCAGGAACAGCTTCTTCCTCTCTGCCATCTGATTTCTGAGTGGACATTGAACCCATGAACACTACCTCGACTTTTTTTTTTGTACAACCTATATAATTTAACTATTTAATAGATACATACACACACACTTGCTGTAATCAGTTCGTTTTCTATTATTATGTATTGCATTGTACTGCTATCGCAGAAACAACAAATTTCACTACATACGCCAGAAATATTAAACCTGATTCTGTTGGAACTAGGTAGAATAATTGCTTGGCATGGACTAGATAGAACAAGGAGCCTGTTATGTGCTCTGGTGTTCTAGAACTCTGCTGTTATCAGAGACGGTGTACAACTGGGTAAGGAAACTGTATCTGCTTAACACATACAAAATGCTGGAGGAACTCAGCAGGCCAGGCAGCATCTATGGAAAAGAGTAAACAGTCGACGTCTCAGGCTGAGACCCTTCATCAGGACTATGTCGGAGGGCAGCACAGATCACAGAAAGGGAGCAGTGAGAGAGGGTTTCAACTGAACCCTCAAAGGGAAGATTTAAACTTCTTCAGGGTAGGCATCCCTGGAAAAGACGTCATCGTGTAGTAGTCGAATCACAAACAAGAGAAAATCTGCAGATGCTGGAAATCAAGGTAATACACACAAAGTGCTGGAGGAACTCAGCAGGCCAGGGAGCGTCTATGGGAAAGAGTGAACAGAGACTCTTCATCACTGTGTCTGCTTATAGCTCGTACTGAAGTGAAATCACTCCAAGGACTTACCTGCTACAGAGAAGTTGTTTAGGGGTGGTAATCCGTGATCTGGGCTCTCGGGCTTCTCCTTGTAGCCAATAAAAGAACCATCTGATTTTAGCAGGAAGTATCTGGGCCTCCATGTTTTAATATATTCACCTGCAAACAGCAAAGGGAACAGATGAGCAAAGTCAGGGCAACATTCAGTGCTCAGGGTCAACTTTCCACGCAAAGGTGTCCCCAGGTGCAACTGCGCATTGAATCTGCTTTGTGGATCAAAACCAGTGTTGCATTCAGACGTGCATCGACACCTGCCCACCCAAGGCAAGACACTGGGTATACGTAAGGCAGAGGTTGATAGATACTTGATTAGTTAGGGCATGAAGGGACGCGGGGAGAAGGCCGAGAGGGAAAATGGGTCAGCCATGATGAAATGGTGGAGCAGACTTGATTTGCCAAACAGCCTAATTGGCTCCTGGTCTCAAAACAGGGTGTAAAATTCACTCAGGCAGATGCTGTTTAGGTTAATGCTCGGAATAATCTATCTACGGCCCAGGAACAGTACAATAGACCAAAAGCTTCATTCAACAACACAACTTGCAAGCTCTGTTATAGGAATGAACACTTTAAAAATAGGGATGAACTCAGCCAGCAAGGCTCTTCCTTCTGACAACGGAGCATTCAATGAGTCAGTGAATGACAAGACAGGAACGGCAGAGGACACAGTGTCTTTTTATACAGCACCCAGAAAGCAATTTTGCATATTAGTACAAATTGGGCAAACAGCAGGTAGCCAATTCTGCCCATCAGTTAGAAGGGGAGAGGGTTACACTCATTTTCAAGGACTCTACAGCTCACGTTCTCAACATTATTTATTGCTTATTTATTATTATTTTGTTTTCCTTTTTGCATTTGCATGGTTTGCCTTCTCTTGCACACTGGTTATCTGTCAGTCTTCGGTTCGATGTAGGCTTTCATCGATTCCTACCGTGCTTTCCTTAATCTGCTGTGAATGCCCACGAGAAAGTAAATTGCAGGGTAGCAGATAGTGACATACGTGCACTTTGATAATAAATTCACTTTGAACAAGCAGAATTCTGAGCTTGTGGCCCAGGAGGCTGAGGTAGTGAAAGCAGAGACGCTGAAAAGATTAGCGGGGTGCTGGAGTGCAGCAGCACAAGGGTGACCAGGTCGCGAGAGCAAAACGGCAGATAGAAGCTGTTCAAAAGGGGCACGGTGTCTCAAGGACAAATTAAACGTGATGAACAACAAGAGATCCGGTGGGCTGCAGCTCTGGGGGTGAAAATGCTCTGTTAATCACGAGAGGCTGAACAAACTTGGGTTGTTTTCTCTGGAGCAGAGGTGGCTAAGGGGAGATCTTTTCTTTCTTTTTAAATCTTTTTTTGGGGGGGGGGGGAGATCTGTTAGAGGTTTATAAGGTTATGAGAGACATCGCGCGGACCCTGTTTCCCAAGGTTGAAATGTCTAACACCAGAGGGCATCCATGAAAGTGAGGGAGGGGGGTAGGTTCAAGGGGGGTGTGAGGGGTAAGGTTTTTTGACTCAGACAATCGTGGATGCCTAGAACGTACTGTCTGGTATGGTGGTAGAGGCAAACACATTACAGGCTTTTAAGAGACTTTTGGATAGGCAGATGAATATAAGGGAAATGGAGGCATAAGGACATTGGGTAGGTAGGAGGGATTACATTTGGGTGATTTTTTTAAAATTTGCTTTTCAGCTGGTTCAGCACAACATTGTGGGCCAAATGGCCTGCTCCTATGCTGTACTTTAAAAAAAACATAGAACAGTACAGCACTTTATAGGCCCTTCAGCCCACAATGTTGTGCTGACCCACAAACCCTGCCTCCCATATAAACCCCCACCTTAAATTCCTCCATATACCTGTCTAGTATATGGACAATCTACTTAAATTGTTTATCCTGATTGACCTATCTACATTCTGCACTCTTGGATACGAGAAATTTAATAATCTTCATTAAAAATGGAATGTTTTGCAGTTTGTTTTTAAAAAGAGTTAAATCAGCTTCTATGTACTCTGTCCTGACGAAGGGTCTCGGCCTGAAACGTCGACTGCGCCTCTTCCTATAGATGCTGCTTGGCCTGCTGCGTTCACCAGCAACTTTGATCTATGTACTCTTCTATGTTTTACGTATTGAGGGGAATGGCCAGACACAAATCATTGGGCTGGACCAATTCGAATACAGCAGCATATTCTGGGTGAAGAGGTACAAAGAACAGGTCTAAATAGATTAAGATGACACTATAGGAGCACCTGGACTGGAGAAGCTTCTTCTGAATACCGAAGGATAAAAGGAGATGGGAATGAAGATGGTTAATATCATGTGAGGCAAGGGCCTCTGGTTTTGTGTGGAGTTTGCAGGTACTCAATTATGACTGTGTGAGCTTCCGAGTGCTCTGGCTTCCTCCTAGGGATCTCAACCTGGCGTCCATGGACCCCTTGCTTAATGGTATTGGTCCATGGCAAAAAAAAAGGTTGGGACTCCTGCACTGGTGGAGAGTCAATGCTTTTGCCGCTGCTTGTGCACCGGGTGGGGGGGGGGAGAGGGGGCTTTGATGTTTTTATCATCCATTCTGTGGGTTTTTGTTTCGTGGCCATCTGTGAAGAGTACAAATTTCAGGTTGTATACTGCATACATTCTCTGATTTTTAATAATGAACCTTTGAAGACAGGAGCAGAATTAGGCTATTCGGCCCATTGCGTCTGCTCCAACATGGCTGATGTACTGATTGGTAAACTTGTTGGTCCTGCAAGTTGCTCCTAGTGTCGGGACAATTGTGTCTTTTCTTGTTAAAAAAAAATTGTATGATTCAATGTTTTTTTCTAGTAAATGCTGCTTATATTATGTCATACCTGCCTTTGATGATCCCACAAGATTATTTTTTAAATTGTGCATGTACTTGTGCAAAATGATAATGAATCGGAGTACTGGGTTAATGGGATTTGCTGAGGGCTGGCACTGATTCGATGGGCTGAATAATCCAAGTCATTAAAACTTAAGTAGTATATTTTCTAATCAGAGCGGTGCAGTGCCGGGTGGGTGACAGTACTACCGTGTGCCTGGAACCTTGTTAGTCTTCTCAGCAGTGCAAGTTATAGCCCGAGGGATAGGTAAGCATTATCAGTCTCTTTAAAAGTTTAAGTCTGACGTTATACTCACCTCGTTTATGAAGCCAACCCTCCTTCACAACTGACACTTCATTCATATTGGTAACCAAGAGAAACTACCGATTCAGTTGAAGGTGGAGGGGAGGCGCCTGCCTAACCCCAACGACAGGATCCGCAGTGACTCGCCCTTCTTCCCCAACACTGCACAGAATCTACGACAGAGAAATGCAAAGTCCGTGTTCAGTATGCACACAGCGTGAGATAAAGTAGCCAGCCTGCAAAAAGTTACAATATACAAATCTGGCACCGGAGACACGCCTTCAGTACCACATTTACTTGGAACAGCCATTGAACAATGGGAAATGCAGGGGAAGTTGACTAGATCCATTCCCACTGGTTGCCAAGCTCAGGTCAGTTGACTATTTTGACCTCAACCTGCAGGCACACTCAAGACATGGGCAGGGCACAGCGTTCGGGCTGGAAGCACTATTGGGGTCAGCTGATGATTTTAGTGGGTTGGGGATTTGGATGGCCGGGGGTAGGGGGGGAAAGGGGAGGTGGTCCGCACTATATACAGGTTTCCCCCGTTATCCGAAGGTAGAGTGTTCCTATGAAATTGTTCGTAAGCCGGAATGTCGTAAGGTGAATAAGCATTTAACATTTATTCATATGGGAAACATTTTTGAGCCTTCACAGACCCAAAAAATAACCTACAAGATCATGCCAAATAACACATAAAACCTAAAATAACAGTAACATATAGTAAAAGCAGGAATGATATGATAAATACACAGCCTATATAAAGTAGAAATACTTTTCTGCAGCACTGTAGCGCAGCAAAAATCTCGCGGAAGCACTCTCGGCGGAAACACTCTCTCCAGTAACCTTTCAGCTATGAAGATGCCAAATCATACCAAATAACACATAAAAATACACAGTCTATATAAAGTAGAAATAATGTATGCACAGCGTAGTTTCACTTACTGAAATCGGGAAGACTCCAATAAATTGCAGTTTCGTCACAGTTAAACACTTGCTTATACAAATAACCACCTGACACAATCGGCAATCGCCTCTGATCTGGGCTGACATTTACGTGCCGGGCGGCACCTAATTAATTAGCTTGTTTATTTCTGCTTTTTTCTTAAAGATGTGCTGGGTGCATCCCGGTTACCGCTGCACCACTGCATTCTTCCCAGCAATGTATCGGTCCGCAGCCCGGAGGTTGGGGACCACTGCTTAAACTATGAAGCTGCCCTCACCTCAGAACCCGATCAAACCACCCATGGCTACCTTTAAATTCCACTTTCGCAACACTTTCATCACCATCGTCCAGAGCTTTCTGTTTCCAGCTTATTAAAAAGACTGACATTTCTCCTTAAGTATAAGAAAACTTAACAGAACACCACGCTTTGTACACCCATCAATCCACTCAAGCAATAGACTTTCCATTTTATCCATTACTGGATGCTGACTGAGAGAGACCACTTTGCTACGAGCAGAACCAACAGTAACATCGGCACCTTTCAAAATTCTCTCTCTCTGCGTATAAACAGTGCGAATGGTGGACGCAGGCAAGTTCAACACGCAGTGTCCTTACTTCGTTCACCACGATCAAAACGCTGAATTATGTCTAGTTTTACACTAAAGTGTAACACCCTTACGAGCTCTTTTAGGCTTTTCCGATACCTTAGAACTCATCTTGCTAACGGATGCACAAAATAAATCGAGATAAAGCACGTGTTTAAGCAATGCCGGCTAGAATGCAGTTCCGGGGGAGGAGCTTGGCTGCTCGGGCGTGCGCTGCCTTTTTTCATAACAGTGAAAACACCTTCTGTTAGCGAAAACAGGTAACTAATGTAGGTCTTTTGTAACGGCGAGGTGTCGCAAAGCGAACGTTCGGAAAACAGGGGCCACCTGTACATGCATATTCTGCACTGTTGTATTTTACTGGTATTCTATAAATGCTTGTTAACTTGTGCATGCGAGGACTGGGTGTCAAGCCGCAGTGTCGCTGGCGCCCGTGTGTTCCGTGTGGCGCAGCATCGAAGCTGGATTTGGTGGTGCCCCGCTCCGCCCCCCCCCCAGAGGAAACCTACGTGGTCACGGGGGGAACGTACAAGCTCCTTACAGACAGCAGCGGGACATTTACAACGACCAACCGGCACGTCGTTGGGACCGCAGGAAGAAAGCTAAGCAGTCACGGGGAGAATGCACAAACTCCTTGCAGATGGAGGCGGGATTATATAATTGCCTTTCAAGAGGAACGGTGCTGGAGGAGGCTGCCACTGCAAGGTAGCTTCGCACCAACTGCAAGAAACTGGTCATCGTTACAACACTGAGAAAAATGCAATCAATTCACTAAGGACCTTGCGCGGAACAAGCACACGCCATCACCCCAATCCGGTGACTTGGGCACCAAAAGTTAATTTAAAAAATGATACAGTTACTGAAGAGATGTGTGGCTTAGTTGGAAAGATCAGAAGCCCACAGAAACAAAAAGTATACACAAAATGTTAGAGATCACAAGAAAAATTCTATATTTTTAAAAAATACGCCATCTTTCAGGCAAGACATGAGACAAACCTTATCTGCTCTGTCAAGAGACAAAAGACTACACAGCATTTCTTCTCAATATTCAAGTCAATACTTATCCATCCACCGACACCAAAACAAAGCACAGTGATCCAGTTATTGCCGTCCTGTGCGTTTTGCTGAATCTTGCTGCCTGCAGATTGGCTGTCATTTCCCATATTGCAGAAGGGATGACATTTCAAAAGTACTTCATTGGCCAGGAAAGGCTTTGGGGCACAGGTTACGCAAGGAGCTATTGAAATCCATCCAAATCCTCCCTCGTTCGTCCTTCTAAAGCAGGTGTTCCCACCCCAGCGTCCACAGACCCCTAGGTTAATGGTAAGGATCCATGGTGTAAAAGAACGTTTCTCTTTGTGAGTGCTCGTGTTTCTTGGGCTCATAGGGGCTCGTGGGCATGTGGCCTAGTGGTTAAGGCATTGGACCAGCGACCTGAAGGTCATGAGTTTGGCCCCAGCTGAGGCAGCGTGTTGTGTCCTTGAGCAAGGCACTTAATCACACATTGCTCTGCGACGACACTGGTGCCAAGCTGTATGGGTCCTAATGCCCTTCCCTTGGACAACATTGGTGTCATGGAGAGGGGAGACTTGCAGCATGGGCAACTGCCGGTCTTCCATACAACCTTGCCCAGACCTGCGCCCTGGAGAGTGAAGACTTTCCAGGCGCAGATCCATGGTCTCGCAAGACTAACGGATGCCTAAGAAGAAGAAGGGGTTCGTAGATAGTGTCTACGCAAGCCAATAGAATGCGATGGTCAACTGACAGGGTAGCCAATCAGGACCGAGGCGAGGAAATGGGAGCCTATACAAACACAAGCACTCCCAGAGGGAAACAACAACTGCGCGCTGAGGTTGTCACCGTCCGCAAACTGATTGCCAAACTCAGCAAACACTGCAGCATCAAACGCCTCATCCCGTGCTACCAACATTCACCGCCGTCAACACATTCTCCTGCAGGGCCTCAAACAACAGCACAAGCAGGTGGGGGGGGGGGGGGAGGAAGTACAAGGTGGTAGGTGTTAGATGAAACCGGGAGAGGGAGAGGGGGAAGTAAAAAGCTGGGAAGTTGATTGGTGAAAGAGGTATGGGGCTGGAGAAGGGGGAATCTGACAGGAGAGGGGAGATGACCATGGAAAGAAGGGAAGGGGGAGGAGCACCAGAGGGAGGCGATGGGTAGGTAGAAGAGGAGGTGAGAGGGAAATGAGAATGGGGAATGGTGACCAGGGGGGCAATTACTGGAAGTTCGGGAAATCGATGCTCATCCCTCCCCTCTCTCGCAGTTTCAGCCATCACCTACTACCTTGTACTCCTTCCTCTCCACTTTCTTACTCCGACTTCTTTTCCTGTCCTGATGAAGGGTCTCAGCCCCGAACATCAACCGTTTACTCTTTGCCTGACCTGCTGAGTTCCTCCAGCATTTAGCGGGTGTAGCTTTGGGTTTACAGCGCCTGCAGGCATGAATCCTCAATTTATTTCCCCTGTACGGCCCACCGCTCACCTACACACCACAGGCATTCCATGTGGCTTTGGGATGTGGGAGAAAGCCTGCACAAACAAAACACAAACTCCAACAGCTAGCACCAGAGGTCAGGATTGTATCCGGGTCACTGGAGACGTGACCCAGGGCTACCTGGGCCTAGCACCCCAGGACATTTACAGGCAATGGCCGGTATTAATTACATGAAGAGGTCACTACATAGCCTAGAGAGTTTTAGGTAAGGCTGTATTACAATACATTGTGAAATAGTGTCAACAAACACTGAACTTGGGCAATAACGTGACCACGAGTGAAGCAATGTGGGAGGGTTTCGATCTGGATACACAGGCAACGTTGGTCGAGACTACTCTGAAGCCCTTCGAGCACACCCTGTGACAGGGCAACAGACGTCCATTCTAAAGTTACCTTTAAAACTGGCTGATGCGGACAGTGTGAAAGGGTGGGTGCTTGTGGACTGAATGAGCTGGAAGTCACGGGTAATGTGCTCGAGACGTTATCTACAGCACCGGGGTTTCAGCAACAGGTTTAAACAGAAACCTTGTGAAACGTCGACACTTGCCCACCTGTAATTGTAAACACTCTCAAACAAAGCCGCAGGTTCCGTTGGAGAGATAGCCAGTCGTACCTGTGGGAGAAACTCAGGTCAGTTAGCCTCCATGGAGGGGAACAAACGGTTGACATTTCGGGCTGAGACCCTTCATTGGGTCTTGTTGCACTGAGAGGTTCGTCCCCTTTGTTACGTTGACTCTTCGGTACTTGAGACCCTTCAAGTCACGTCAACTATTTGTTCATCTCCAAGGATGCCCCCTGGCCTGCTGAGTTCCTCCAGCACAGAGGAAACTCCAGAGACAGAGACCAACACAGAGGTATCTCCTTCTGGGATATTTACCCATTTAAAGGGCATTCTAAGAGAGGTGTCCCGCGTCCCTGGTTTGCCTTGCTTATCAGGACGATTACAGGCAGGGAATGGAAAGAGCGCAGGGGAATAGGGACGGGGAGTTCAAATTAAAAATAATGCATCTTCTGAAGATTCAGAGTATGAAGACATTCTGATTGACTATTCATTTTTAAATTCTGTGTTTCTGTGATATCATTCTGGAGGAACATTGTATCATTTCTTAATGCATGCATTACTAAATGACAATAAAAGAGGACTGCGTGTCCTCATAATCTAATCTAAAAGTTCCTGAACCATCAATTTAGAGAAGATGTTTTACGAGGATACGTTAAGCAAGCCAGGACCAGTCCTGCCGAAGGGTTTCAAGCCCGAAACATCGACTGTTCACTCTTCTCCATTGATGCTGCCTGGCCTGCCGAGTTCCTCCAGCATTTTGTGTGCGCTGCTCGGATTTCCAGCATCTGCAAATTTTCTCTCGTTTCCGACTTCTCTTTCGGAGTAAAGGAGGAGGGTCACTTGATGGAGGTGTAGAGGTGGGAAGGAGTGCACAGCGTGACAAGATAGAGTAAATAGCCAGAGTCTCATCCCCAGCGTGGAAATGGCTAATACAAAGGACATAATCTTAAGGTGATTGGTGGAAAGTATGTGGGGAGTGTGTGTCAGAGGTTAAGACTACGCCCACACTACGCCGGATAATTTTGAAAACGCTGGTTTCGAGTAAAAACGACAGGCGTCTACACTAGGTGTTTTTCAAGATATCTCTGTCCACACCAAAACGGATATTTGGGCGAATCTACTCCCACTGGGCATGCACAGACACACCTACAGAAAACAAGCCAAGAGGAAACGGTATAGTTATTTATGTTTCCGCGGCAGCGTTGTGCTATTTCCATAGAATAAAAGTAGAGCACCAACAACAGCAAAAGCAAGTTTTCGACAATGTCTTCGAGGAATACAAAGAAAACCTCCGCTGGAAAAATCAGACCAGACTTCTCCATTTCAACAGACAATGAGGTCGAGCTGTTACTGCGAGTTACTAACGACTACAAAGTCAGCAAAGCAGTAGAGATGTTTAATTCCAAACAAACTATTAACGTAGACAATAAAGTAAACAACACACGCATGAAGCCGACCTCTACCCAAGATCAACAAGAGAGTGGAATCTTCGGCTGCGAGACCTGTGCAGTATTTCTGACATTAATATTTTTAGAATAGATTCAATCAAATCAATTTAGGGGATCCAGTCAAAAAAGCTCATTTTACAATTTAACTCCCACGCCGTTCACACCGACTGCACGTTATAACAGTGGTGGTCAGTCAGCGACAGTGCCGGCCTGGAGACCCCGGGGTACAGGAGATCGAGGGTACGACCGCCGCAGACTGGGAGACCGGAGGGTATGGGCAGAAGAACAGAGGATGCAAACAGAGAATCCGAGGGGACCAGCTTGAAAGCCACCTCCAGCTTAAATTCCATGTGGAATATTTTGGAGGACCAAGAACAGCCGTCCGGCAGCGCTTGCACAGTCCCAAGCAGAAGCAGAAAAAGCATTGTTGTTGTGGTGTTGTCATGACAACGTTTTAAAATCTCTCCGTTTACCCTGTACACACTACAACGCGAAACACTCGTTTTCAAATTTACACACACTGGAGAGTGTTTTCGAAAATCTCCGTTTTCGGGGGATGAAAACGCCAGTTCAGTGTGGACAGAGGGTCAAAACGAAGAGAAAAGGCTTTGTTTTCAAAATTATCCGGCGTAATGTGGACGCAGCCTAAGTTCTTTACACAGGGAGTGGTGAGTGCATGGAACGCCCTGCCAGAGGAGATGGCAGTGGACGTTGAAGAAATTCTTAGGTTGGCACATGGACAATAGAAGAATGGAGTTATGTAGGAGGGAAGGGTTAGATTGACGTTAGAACAGGTTGAAGGGTCAGCACAATGTCGTGGGCCAAAGGAGCTCTCTGTAAGGCAGGGGTCCCCAAGCTGTTTCTGTACCACGGACCGGTTTAATATCGACAATACTCTTGCAGACCGGCCGACTGAGGTGTGGGAGGGTGTCCAAGTAGGGCTAAACTCATCTCAACATGTCTTTTACAGTTAGGGTTGCCAACTTTCTCACTCCTTAATAAGGGACAAAAGTAGCAGTCAAATCCCGGGACACTTTACCCCAGGAAAGACTACAATGACCATGAAGCCTTGCGCGGGCACCTGTGTGCGCGTGCGTGATGTGCTGATTCTTCCCCCATAGATCGGTTTTGTCTTCACCTTCCTGACTATACTGTACATGCATTATTTCTACTTTATATAGGCTGTGTATTTATCATATCATTCCTGCTTTTACTATGTGTCAGTGTTGTTTATTTTCAATTTTATCTGTTATTTGGTATAATTTGTTAGGTTATTTTTTGGGTTTGGGAACACTCAAAATTTTTCCCATACAAATTAATGGTAATTGCTTCTTCGCCACATGTCATTTCAGCACGAAAGGTTTCACAGGAACGCTCTACCTTAGCGGGGGAAATACGGGACCAACCAATTTAGCCTAATATACGGGATGTCCCGGCAAATATGGGACAGTTGGCAACCCTATGTTCAAGTTCAACAGTGCGTGACAGGGAATGAGGGAAGGTGCAGCTGACTCATATCGTTTCCTCGGCCCGGTACCGGTCCGCAGCCCAGTGGTTGGGGACCGCTGCTGTAAGGAGTGTGTACCTCCTCTCCATAGTCCAGAGGCATAACAGGTAGGTTAATTTGTCATTGTAAATTGTCCCAGTTGTCAGGGGTTGCTGGGCAGTGCAGTTTGAAGGTCCAGGAGGGCTTATTCCAAGCGCATCTCCAAATAAAATAAACATCAAGTATGGGAGGGATCTGAGGAGTTGAGACTCATTATCTATGTCACTCGAGGTGCAGATGCTTTTAGCACAAATACGCTGATTAAGCTGTTGAGAGAACACACAAGCATCCTGCCAAATGCAAGAGCTGCCGATTAATCGACTAAAGCCCAATTCACTGTTCCATTTTGCCTGCCCAGAGATGCAAACAGCCGTAAACAAATCTGGGATTGAAAACGCCGGGGTCTGATCGTGATGCACAATGCATTAAAATGCTAAAAATGGAAGTGGCTTTCTGCTGAACAATGACTCACTCTTTCAGTGTGACACACTCCTATTACACAGAATTCAACCACAGCTTCCAGTTCAATTCTGATGGCTTTACATTGAAACGTCCATTTGTATCGTGCCTTTTACCAACCCAGCAGATCCAAAAAGCTCTTTATTTCTGTCTTTAGCGATACAGCCCTTCCAGCCCACCGATTTAACCCCAGTCTAATCACGGGACAATTTACAACGTACAATTAACCTACCTGGTAGGTTTTTGGACTGTGGGAGGAAACCGGAGCACCCGGAGGAAACCCACACATTCCACGGAGAAGTCATACAGACACACTTTACAGAACGGCGGCAGAACTGAACGCATCGCCAACACAACACTCTAGTAGCATTGTCAGATGTGTTTAGGATACTTGAGTCGAGTTCCTCTCTGCACCTTGTGGCACATCGGGCGATAACCTTGCTGTTTCTTTAGCATTTGTCTGTTTAATTTCAGAAAGAGGCCGAGCTGCTAGCTCCACGCTCAACCCAGAAAACATGCAACGAGCCGGTCAGATTCGAACCTGGGACTTTAGGATACGTGGGCTACCAAGTCAAGGGCAGCATCAAACGGTACACAGCAAAGACCTTTAGCAGATATTTTTGTGCTTAAAATGTTAATTTGTTGGCGCGTGGCCAAGTGGTTAAGGTTCGGTCTAGTGATCTGAAGGTCGCTAGTTCAAGTCTCAGCTGAGGCAACGTGTTGTGTCCTTGAGCAAGGCACTTAACCACACATTGCTCTGCGATGACACCGGTGCCAAACTGTATGGGCCCTAGTGCCCTTCCCTTGGACAACATTGGTGTCGTGGAGAGGGGAGACTTGCAGCATGGGCAACTGCTGGTCTTCCATACAACCTTGCCCAGGCCCGCGCCCTGGAAACCTTCCAAGGTGCAAATCCATGGTCTCATGAGACTAACAGACACCTATAAAATGTTAATAACAGGAACTACCACTAGTGCCCCGTTCTAACCGGAAACTGATTGGGAGCATCTGATGCCATCGAGGGCGGGGGTGTTCGCTTTGACATCCGAAGAGGGCATTTCAAGCAGTGAAACACTCCTTCAGCTCACAGTAGAGTGGGACTCTGTTTAACTGCACTTAGTATCTAGAGTGGGATTGAAACCTTGGCCTCAGAGGCGAAAGTAGGGCTTTGAGGCCTTCAGTAAGAAACCCAAGAAACGCTTCAATTATGTTGCGAACTGGTCACAAACGCAGGAATCCCAGGATAAACCAAAGGAAATCCACACGATATTCAGGGTACCCACACTAGCAGTGTGACCACTCGAGTTGAGCATGTTCTCCTCAGGGCTTGCCTATTATTTCCTTAATGCCTATGCGTGACTTTGCTCAAGGCGGGAAGAAGGCAGACTGGGGTCCAGGTCCAGTGGCAGAGTACAAGATGACTGGGGGTCTTTTCAGTGCTGTCGCCTTCCTCCGCCAGAAATGCCGCTGTGATATGTCACCATCTTGCGCCAGCCCCGCCGATGCGGTCTTGGTTGGTTTGCCTTGTCTGGCACTTTACCACCATGGGTGACCCTACCAGGGCTAAACTCCAGGCGGCATCGCTCTTGGGATCTCAGGACCTCTTCATCGCTCAAAATGACGATCCGCAGAGATAGCCACAGGACCCCAGGATAGAGAGCGCAAAAAAAAAAACAATCTCGTGTTGGAGAAACTGGAGCAGGATTAGTCCTGCTTTGAAAGACAAAGCAGCCACCCTCGTAATCACCTCCACATTCCCAAAGCCACAGCAGACCATTATGAAACCCAAGGGCCGTGACGGGAGGACGTGCGGTTCGGCACTGAACAAGCCGACACTCTTTGGAAGAGCAACACACATCAAAGTTGCTGGTGAACGCAGCAGGCCAGGCAGCATCTCTAGGAAGAGGTACAGTCGATGTTTCAGGCCGAGACCCTTCGTCAGGACTAACTGAAAGAAGAGCTAGTAAGAGATTTGAAAGTGGGAGGGGGGAGGGGGAGATCCGAAATGGTAGGAGAAGACAGGAGGGGGAGGGATGGAGCCAAGAGCTGGACAGGTGATTGGCAAAAGGGATGTGAGAGGATCATGGGACAGGAGGCCGAGGGAGAAGGAAAGGGGGGAGGGGGGAAACCCAGAGGATGGGCAAGGGGTATAGTCAGAGGGACAGAGGGAGAAAAAGGAGAGAGAGAAAAAGAATGTGTGTATATAAATAAACAACGGATGGGGTACGAGGGGGAGGTGGGGCATTAGCGGAAGTTTGAGGTCAATGTTCATGCTATCAGGTTGGAGGCTACCCAGACGGAATATAAGGCGTTCCTCCGAGTGTGGCTTCATCTTTACAGTAGAGGAGGCCGTGGATAGACATATCAGAATGGGAATGGGATGTGGAATTAAAATGTATGGCCACTGGGAGATCCTTTGGAAGAGGTAGAGGAATGGAGAGGCCTAGTTGGCTCCGGAGGCAGTCAGATGGTTGCAGATGATCACAACTGAAAATCTACAGCAACACACACACACAAACACACACGCACACACACACACACAAAATGCTGGAGGAACTCAGCAAGTCGGGCAGCATCTACGGCGGGGAGTAAACAGCTAAAGTTTTGGGCCAAGACTCTTATCAGTTCTGACAAAGAGAATTGGCCTGAAACCGAATATTTGTTTCCCTCTATAAATGTTAGACTACTTGCTTAGTTCCTCGAGCATTTTGGGAGAGTCGCTGAAGGTCAGTGGTTAGTGCGACACTATTATAGCTCGGGACATCGGAAAGAGGAGTTCAGTGCTGACGTCATTAGTGTGGAGCCTGTGGAATGCCTGGGTGCTCCGGTTTCTTCCCACCACAGAGGTGCTGGCTGGGAGGTTAATTGTAAATTGCCTCATGATTAGGCTAGGGTTATGTTGGGGGTTGTTGGGCGGTGTGTCCTGAAGGGGCAGAAGGGCCCGTTCTCCGCGGATCTCCAAATAAAATTGTAAAACGATTTCCAGCACCCGCAAAATCCCGTGTTTGAAAATGCAGTGCTCAACTGGCAGAGTAAGCTCAGATCCTCATCTGCTGGCTAGAATATACATTTAAAAAAATCACACCCTAAAACAGACAAACCAGACAGCCCAGCTCTCTATGTTCTTAATCCTCTACATGGCAAAAAGAGGAAACGCAATGTGTTTTCATTTTCTAACAAGTCACCACATCCTTTGCAGTTCCTGAATTTAACGCATCAAAAAATTGCAAAACCTTGCTATATAAAGCACGGCACAGAAGGTACAGCTCAAAATGCGGGCTGTACAGCAGGCCTGGAAAACAGGCCCTACAAAACACTTGCATCTGCACGGCCTCAAACCAACCAAACTTCTAAATTCTCCACAGAATCACGATAAAAATCACTGATATTTGCCCAGCTGAGCAAATATTTTGAACAATGTTGATTTGAAGGTGCATCATGGAGGGACGTCGTGTGTATGGCCTTGGCAGCTGTAGGTGTGAAAGGTTCAGAGATCAAATCGGAGCACAGGAACTACAGTTCATTGCCACAGGTGATTGTGGAAGGGTATATTTAAAGCAGAGGTTCATAGGTTCTTGAGTAGCAAGGACATCAAGATTATGGGGAGGAGATGGTGTTGAGAGGGGTAATAAGTCAGCCATGTTGGAATGGTGGAGCAGATTCTACAGGCCAAGTGGTCTAATTCTGCTCCTAGGTCTCATAAGGGCTGGGAAAGATTACAGAAATAAGCTGAAACAACAGGAATTCTGCAGATGCTGGAAATTCAAGCAACACACATAAAAGTTGCTGGTGAACGCAGCAGGCCAGGCAGCATCTCTAGGAAGAGGTGCAGTCGACGTTTCAGGCCGAGACCCTTCGTCAGGACTAACTGAAGGAAGAGTGAGTAAGGGATTTGAAAGTTGGAGGGGGAGGGGGAGATCCAAAATGATAGGAGAAGACAGGAGGGGGAGGGATGGAGCCAAGAGCTGGACAGGTGATAGGGATACGAGAGGATCATGGGACAGGAGGTCCGGGAAGAAAGACAAGGAGGGGGGGAACCCAGAGGATGGGCAAGGGGTATATTCAGAGGGAGAAAAAGGAGAGTGAGAGAAAGAATGTGTATAAAAATAAGTAACAGATGGGGTACGAGGGGGAGGTGGGGCAGTAGGGGAAGTTAGAGAAGTCGATGTTCATGCCATCAGGTTGGAGGCTACCCAGACGGAATATAAGGTGTTGTTCCTCCAACCTGAGTGTGGCTTCATCTTTACAGTAGAGGAGGCCGTGGACAGACATGTCAGAATGGGAATGGGATGTGGAATCAAAACGTGTGGCCACTGGGAGATCCTGCTTTCTCTGGCGGACAGAGCGTAGATGTTCAGCAAAGCGGTCTCCCAGTCTGCGTCGGGTCTTGCCAATATATAAAAGGCCACATCGGGAACACCGGACGCAGTATATCACCCCAGCTGACTCACAGGTGAAGTGTTGCCTCACCTGGAAGGACTGTTTGGGGCCCTGAATGGTGGTAAGGGAGGAAGTGTAAGGGCATGTGTAGCACTTGTTCCGCTTACACGGATAAGTGCCAGGAGGGAGATCAGTGGGGAGGGATGGGGGGACGAATGGACAAGGGAGTTGTGTAGGGAGCGATCCCTGTGGAATGCAGAGAGAGGGGGGGAGGGAAAGATGTGCTTAGTGGTGGGATCCCATTGGAGGTGGCGGAAGTTACGGAGAATAATATGTTGGACCCGGAGGCTGGTGGGGTGGTAGGTGAGGACCAGGGGAACCCTATTCCTAGTGGGGTGGTGGGAGGATGGAGTGAGAGCAGATGTACGTGAAATGGGGGAGATGCGTTTAAGAGCAGAGTTGATAGTGGAGGAAGGGAAGCCCCTTTCTTTAAAAAAGGAAGACATCTCCCTCGTCCTAGAATGAAAAGCCTCATCCTGAGAGCAGATGCGGCTGAATAAGCTGAAGTGGGTCTGTGTTGAAGAGGATGGTGTCTGGACATTACTTGCATTATAAGTATGAGACAATGAGACAAAATAACCCCATTTATGGAAGAAATTTTCTTAGCAAGTAGCAAACACTTGTCCAAAGCTCCACTTCCTTTCAATATCCTTCAAAACACCATTGCCTCCCTAGTTGATTAGGCACCACGATAAACGGGCCTAAGTTTGCATCCAGCCGCAGCCCCAGACCCCAAACTCACTGCTGGGTCACAGAACCACGGTGACACTGACGAAACCATTCCTTAAATCACTGTAAAACTCCGCCCTGGACGGCCCCAAGCCCGGCTGCGAAAGAAGGGGGACTGGGTGTGGGTTTAGCAACCCCATCCCATAAACACCAGAGCTTCAGAAACACCAACAGAAGCTGCAAAGGCCTCGATTCTGAGAGAGGAGGGATACACCAAGGGGGCAATGTCAGAGTCTGGCCCAGGACAGAGGACTCTGGACACTGTGGGCGGCCGATGCCCCTGTAGGGGTGATGGGCTTAGGGCACCGTAGACATCCCACAGTTCCTGCGCCTATACGGAGCAAATGGACCACAAAGGTTTTACTAGCCTGGATATGTTAACGGACACATACTTGTCCACTACTAATGCAGCGCCGAAATCTCCCACCCGACTGGCTCAATTATGTGCTTCTGGCTCAGGCTTGTACCCAAAACCCAATCACTTACGCTAGAGCCGTGTGACGCTTTCACAGTCAGAAGCCCAACACTCAGTACACGCACACAGCCAGGGGAATGGCGGAAACGTCTCAGTCATAAAGCAGTTAAGTCTTGATAATGAAGGATCTCGGCCCAAAATGCGGGCTCTTTATTCCTCTCCATAGATGCTGCCTGGACTGCCGAGTTCCTCCAGCATTTTATAAGACCGTAAGACATGGGGGCAGAAATAGGCCATTCAGAGCTGGAGTCCCCAAGGCAGTCCTATATTGAGTTAAACACTGACTGGCAACTCCTGCGACACTGCTGGTGCCAAACTGTATCGGTCTCTGCCGTTCCTTTGGGTTCATCAGATGTGTGGAGAGGGGGAGCTTGCTACATGGGCAACAACTTGCTCTCCATATCGTACTGCCCAGGCTTGCGTATCTAGACAGCTAGGACACAACATCCACTGACGACCCTGACAGAGGCCTTCAACAGGCCCAGAGCCACCAAGAGCTCCTTGAACATGAACCCTTTCATTCCCGGAATAATTTTCCTGAACCTCCCCTGGACTCTCTCCAGTGCCAGCACATCTTTTCTTAGATAAGGGGCCCGAAACTCCTCACAATACTCCAAGCAACCTATAAAGCCCATCGCTCTATGTTCTCATCAGAATCTCCATAATCTTCCAATTGTACCAAGAGATATCATCAGACGTTATTTTTCCTGAAGGTAGTTTCTGAAAGGTGAACTCAGGTGAGCATTCTCAGCGGAATTTTTTAGCTCACGGCACATTTAGCATGGAGTCATTAAATGCAGATCCCTCCATCACTCAGTAATTAAGTCTGGGAGAGGGAAAACCTATCATGACTAATCCATCAGTTCAAGTGAACCACAACAGTTAAGCGTTTAACTCCAAGCTGGCTCACTATTGAGCTGAATATTAAGTCTTCAAAATTTATAACTTCCAACAGAAAAATAAATCAGACTCTTAATCCCAACATGAAGTATTTGAGTCTGAGTTGTCCCTGTTGGCCAGTGTTGCTAAGGCTGTTGCATTTTGTGTGCGCTGTTCTAGATCTCCAGCATCTGCAGAATCTGTCACTAATAAAGCATTTTCCAATGGGGAGGGATGCAAGGAGAGTGATCTGAGCAGGAAACACGAGGCCAGCAAATACTTCCATTTGAAGAAACTCAATCACAGAAACTCCCACTACCTCGACAGCTTCAGACTTGGTCCCATTCACAAAGATCAGCCAGACGGCTTAAGGAAACCTATCTGGGTTAGTTCAGTTCCACTCTGGCGACCCTCCCCCCCCCGGTACGCACCCAAATTTCAAGTCGACCACCTCAAATCCAGCAATCAGTAATCCGGTTCCACTGCTGGGTCGGGCATCATTTTCACCAGCCTAATTTCAAACTTCCTGCATCGCCATGCCAACCTGCTTTGGTGGCGCCATTAACAAAATCAGCTGTTTGCACGGTTTTTAAAAGCAGCTGTTCCTCTGTTATTCTGCATTTATTTTTATAACTATGGTTATCTAGCTCAAGTCGAGTCTTCATTGAATAAAGGAAGTGCTTCTCGTGGTGTAAATCGCAAACACCATACATTATCTGTACAAGATAAGGTGGAAGTTCTGAAAAGATTTGGCAGTGGTGTGTCTGTGAAAAGCATTTGCGACTTGTATAATGTTGGCTCTTCTACAGTTTATGATAGAAAAAAACAAAAAGAAAAGTTGCTCCTGCTCGTTGCTGTCCGCAAATCAAATAAAAAACACAGGCACGCACGATGAAAAATGGAAGATGCTCACAATGAGATAAAGTTCTTGAAGTGGTTTAAACTCTGCGTCAGCGAAGGTGTAGAACTGTCAGGAGAGATGATGCAGGAACAAGTGAAATGACATCATGAAGGGATAGAACTGGATTACGAGTATGATTTCAGTGACACGGCATAACATTTCATGCAGTGTGGGATGAAAAAGCGGTCAGCAAACAAGGGAGAAGCTCCTGCGCTTGTTGATGAGTTCACTAAGATAGATCGATAGATACTCTGTTGATCTCAAAGGAAATTAGTGTCACAGTAGCATTACAAACGTTAGAAGAGAAGTAAGAAAGAATTTACAAAATAAGTTACCTTAAAAATAAAACAGCTAAACAGAACTCTGGTAAACAGAGGTTAATAACAGTCTAACAGAAGGGAGTCATTACTGACAGGAGGTTGACTCATTTTAGAGCCTGATGGCTGAGGGCAAGAATGACCTCATATAGCGCTCTTTGGAACAGAAAAGTGCTTCTCTGTTCAGCCAAGGTGGCATGCAGAGGGTGAGACACATTGTCCAGAATTGCCAGAATTCTCTGGGGAGGGTCCTTTGTTCCACCACAGCCTCCAGTGTGTCCAGTTAAACAGAGCCAACCTTTCCAATCAGTTAATTAGCCTATTAAGTTGTTTCTGATGAAAATTTAAGTCCCAAGCAGGTCTACAACGTGGACGAAACTACCTTATATTGGCGAACATTGACGACACAGGATGCAGGGTAACCAACAGGTTTCTGAAGCATCAAAAGTTCGTGTCACTGCATTGGGCAACTAACGTGGCAGAAACCCACAGGTGTAAATTGTTAGTTATCAGCAAAAGTTTACGTCCTGGAGCTTTCATAGTTATGAAGCAGTACCCGGTAACTTGTCGCAGCCAACAGAAAAGGTTGGATTACAACTTACATCACATTGGAATACTTTGAACATTACTTTGTTCCAAAAGCCCGAGCTCACTATGACACTTGGTCTGGATAAAATTCCTAAGATAATGCTGATTTTAGATAACTGCTCTGCGCATCCAAAAGCAGAATGCTTGTTGAACATGTCAGGCTGTGGCCTCCCCTACTGCCGTAAGGAGGCCACACTCAAGTTGGAGGAACAGAAACTTATATTCTGTTTGTCCATCTGGGTAGCCTCCTACCTGATGGCATGAACATCAATTTCTCAAACTTCTGGTAACTGTTCCCCCCGCCTTCACAATTCCCCATCCCCGTTTCCCTCTCTCACCTCATCTCCTTGCCTGCCCATCACCTCCCTCCTTCTCCAGCCCTTCATCTCTTTCACCAATCGACTTTGTAGCTCTTTGCTTCACCCCTCCCCTGGTTTCACCTAACACCTGCCACCTCGTATTTCTTCCTCCCTTCCCCCCACCCTCTTACTCTGACTTCTAAGCTCGTTTTTTTTCCAGTCTTGAAGAAGGGTCTCGGCCCAAAACATCGACTGTTTACTCTTTTCCACAGACGCTGCCTGGCCTGCTGAGTCCCTCCAGCATTGTGTGTGTACTACTTCGATTTCCAGCACCTGCAGATTTTCTCATTCGCTCTTGTTAGAAGTTAACATTTACAGTATCTACCTGCCACCGAAGTGTACGTCATTAATTCAACTGCTGGACAATGGCAATATTATACCCCTCGAAGGCTAAATCTCGCTCCCTGTTTATGAGGCGGCTACTGAGTGCAGTCGACTCTGGCAGACCAGGACAGGACTTGGTGAAAGAATTGCTTTTCATTTGTCGTGTCTTTTCTTTTCATTATTCAAGGCAGAGATGATTATCAAGGGGGTTATAGGCGTTTGTAATCCTAACCTAACCAGTGATTTGGCAAAATAGTGCCAGTGTACACTGCTCCCTCAGTTGACACGTTCAAGATAACCCACAAAAATGGCGGGTAGTGCTCTGCTCATATGGTGTCCCTCACTTTCTACGAATGTCAGTGATTTCGGAGCATGGTATTGTGGTTCTGCATTCATGGTTTGGACTACAGCGTTTATGGACTATGAAGTTTTTCCGACCTATAGTTTTTATATTGTGTGTGTTTTTTTTTATTGTTGTGCGAGGGGAGGGTGTTTGGGGATTGATGTTCTGTTAGTATTTTTTGTGTGGGGAGATTTGTTTTGGGGTCAGTGCTCTTATTCCATTTTGTGTAAAGGAAGGGAGGGGTTTTGGGGGTTGATGAACAGCATACCGTTCTTTTTGTACCGGATGGAAGGGGGGTGGACTTAATGTTTCCCTCCGAATGACTTTCACGTTTTTTGTTTCGTGGCTATCCGGAGAAGGCAAATTTCAGAGTTGTACATGCTTTGATAATAAATGAACCTTTGAAAATCACTAATCTGGTACTGCAGATGTCCCAATCATTCTGGATTTGTGGTGGTCAGTTCAAATTTATTCTACCTCAGGTTCTCCCACATCTCAATCCTGCTTCTTCAGGCTGCTGGCTCTCCCAGCAGAAACAACTGAGGAAAGCTTATTGCCATTTAACTAGCTACAGTGAAATGAGACATTTCTCTGAACCAGGGTATAAATGCGACTACACATAACACACACAACATACCATCACTTATGAAGGGAAGGATAAAATTTACAGATGAATCATGAATAAATTACAAACTGGTGCATAAATTAAATATTGTAAAGTACAGACCAGATTAACCAGTGACACTTCGAATGCGATGCGGCAGGGAATTCAGAAGCCTAATGGCCTGGGGGAAGAAATTGTCTCCCATCCTGACCATTCTTGTCTTTATGCATCGGAGTCTCCTGTCTGATGGTAGAAAGTCAAAGAGGATACTGGATGGATGGGTGGGATCTTTAATAATACTAAGGGCCCTGCGGCACGCAATGCTCCTGATAAATGGCCCCAATGGATGGTAGGGAGACCTCTATGATCTTCTCAACCATTCTTCCCTAAACCCCCTAATAACATCAGATCCTGGGTTGGTGGAACCTCAGACAAGAGAAAATATGCAGATGCTGGCAATCCAAGCAACACACACAAACCCAGCTCCTTGGCTTCTTTTCTCCAATCCCGCCGAAGGGTTTCGGCCCGAAATGTCAACAGTACTCTTTTGCATAGATGCTGCCTGGCCTGCTGAGTTCCTCCTGCACTTCGTGTTGTGTTTAGTGGAACCTCAATGTTCAGGCATGCTTCTCAACGAGTTTAAAACATTGGAAGCAGTTGCCTGTGCTGGGTATTCAGGGTACTTTTTTTTTTTGAGTAAAATGCTTCCCATTTTTCCAACTCCCTTCGCCTCCTACTATTCCTGGTAGCTAAGTCATGTCCTGTGCCTCGTCTGACTCCAGCCATTCTTTCACGTTGTTGTCCTCTTGCTGTTTAGACACAGCCCAGACACTAGCATCAGGGTTTGGCAAAAGCAGAGACCGATGCAGTTTGGCACCGGCAGCATCGCAGGAGTTTCCAGCCTGCGCTGAACCCAACACAGGACTGCCTGAAAGACTCCATCCCCTCGAGGTTTACTCCCGAAGCCCTCCCCATGAGTGGGTACGGCCGCAAAGCAGCGGAGGTTTTGAGATCAGAGTTTTCCCTTCTCCTAAATGACAGGATGAGCCCCCATGTGCCTGAAGCAACTGGTTTTAAGATGCCAGTAACCTGCCTTTGCCCCCTTCATCATGGGTAAAACTTTCCCCACCACTGAGCACATCTACAAAACACCGTCACAGGAAAGCAGCATGACAGACATCCCACCTCTCCCGGAAGTTCCGGGAGTCTCCCGCATATCGATAGTGGCTCCCTGGCGCCCAGATATTATATACAATATCCCAGAAATAGATTTTTTTGAGTGGGAGAGGGAGAGGGAGAGGGAGAGGGAGAGCAAGCAAGCATCCTGATTGGTCTCTCTTCGTGCTAAGAGTGGCGAGGAAACGATATGATTTGGTGATAAGAAACGATACGAGTCAGCTGCACCTTTCCTCATTCCCTGTCATGCCCACTGTTGAATTTTAATGCACGCGAGGTCATCCGTGACCCAAGACGTACAAAGGAATGGGTCTGTGACCCATTTGCAAATGTCCCTGGTGAATCACCCATGTCAGCGCGGGAAAAACATCAACTCCTCGAGCCTGCAAATGACAGCGGGCTGAAAAGTATGTTTGACATAACATCTCTGCCGGCATTCTGGATCAAAGTCAAGGTTGAATATCCTGAGATAGACACAAAAGCAATGAAAACGTTGCTTCCATTTCCAACATATCTCTGCAATGAATGCAATGAAAACTAAATTGCGGAATAGGCTGGACATAAAGAACCCCCTTCGAGTATCGCTGTCTCCCATCACCCCTCGATAGGACCGTGTTGCTGCAGGAAAACAAGCCCTGGGCTCCCGCTGATGCAGCGGTATTGGTGTTGCAATTTTATATATTCATACGAGGAAAATATGTGCTGTGTGCTTAATATCCGAACGTTACTTAAAATGTTATGATGCTATTGACTTATAATTCGGTGGTCCCCACCCTCCAGGCCGCGAAGAATACAGCAGTGGCCGGAACACACCCAGCACATCTTTAAGAAAAAAAGCCAAAATAAACAAGCTAATTAATTAAGTACCGCCCAGCACATAAATGTCGGCCCAGATCAGAGGCGATTGCCGATTGCGTCGCCTCTGATCTAGACCAACAGTTACGTGCTGGGTGGCACCTAATTGATTAGCTTGTTTATTTCAACTTTTTTTCTTAAAGATGTGCTGGGTGCATCCTGGCTACCGCTGCATGCTTCGCGGCCCGGAGGTTTGAGACCACTGTTATAGACTTATGACTACATTCATGCGAGGAAAATATGCACCGTATGTTTAACATTAAATTCATTAGATAAAGCCCTTTAGAAACGAAATTGAGTGTATCAGCCACTTGCAAATGACTTATAGTTGACTTATCACCTATATTCCAGTCGCATTCAACACCCACCCCACCGATGTCGGCCGGTCCGCAAGAATATTGTCAATATCAAACCGGTGCACGGTGCAAAAAAGGTTGGGGACCCCTGATTTAAACTAGTTGGTTAGCTGCCAAGGAGCTATGCTATTGATGTCCTACGTGATGAGGCCAAACTCCCTGTCGACTTGCTTAAAGTTGAATTGAATAAACATAATAATATAAGTACATATTTTTAATGTCACATTTGCTGCATATACCCAACTTGGTTTACAGATTAGACAAAATCACTTAATGAAGTATTACATACACCCTTGGAGGTCGACCGGGGGTGGGGGTGATATGGGGTTGCGGGGGGGCGGGGGTGCTACCTCCCTGAAATAAGTTTTGCAGGGTGGGACGTCTGGCATGCACCATCAGGAACTCCTGCCAGCCAGGGCATGTTCTCTTCCCACTGCTGCCATCAGGAAGGAGGTACAAGAGCCTCAGGACTCGCACCACCAGGGTCAGGAACTGTTACTACCCCTCAACTGTCAGGCTCTTGAACCAGAGGGGATAACTTCACTTGCCCCATCACCGAACTGTTCCACAACCTGGAAAGGTGGTCTCACTTTCAAGGACTCTTCATCTCATGTTCTCAATATTTATTGCTTATTTATTTCTTCTTCTGTATTTGCATAGTGTGTCATCTTTTGCGCATTGTTGTTTATCTGTCCTGTTGGGTGTGGTCTTTCATTGATCTGAGGACGGTTTTGCATTTTCTGCGAATGCCTGCAAGGAGGTTAATCTCATGGTGGTATACGACAACACACGTACATCCTGCTGGGTGCGGACTTATCATTGATTCCATTGTGTTTTTGTATTTTTATGAATACCAGCAAGATTTACTGAATATACCCACAAGAAAATGAATCGCAGGGTTGTATATGCTAACATATATGTACGTTGATAATAAAATTTACTTTGAACTAAATTAAAACTACTTGTTATCCAGGTAGATCAATGAACAGTTTTTTTTACCACATCCTTCACAGTCTGTCGGGGCAGCGGGGGAGAAAAAAAAAGTCTAACTATATTTGAAAAGAGAAAAGGGCCAGAATGGTTTAGAAATAATTCAAGAGCCCAGGCTCCTGGCAGCTGAAAACAGTTGAAAAAGTTATTGATATAGACCCTCAGAAGTGTGACAAATATGATCAGACATCTTCAGTAAACAAGCAGTGAGCTTCAAGGATTAAAGTCAGCTAGCAGATGACATCCCTCCAGTGGAGTTTGTCTATCTCAGACATTCACGGCTCTGGGCTTGTACTCGCCAGAGTTCAGAAGAATGAGGGCCGATCTCACTGAACCTATCGAACATCGCAAGGTCTGGATCAGGAGTTCCCAACCTGGGGTCCATGCACCCCTTGTTTAATGGTATAAAAGAGATTGGGAACCCCTGACGTGGATAAGAGTGGATGTGGAGAGGATGAGTCTATGAGGGAACAGCCATTCAGGACAGAGATGAGAGGAATCTCAGAGGGACGCAGATCTGTGGAATTCATTGCCACAGATGGTTGTGCAGGCCAAGTTACTGGGTATTCGTAATGCAAAGGCTGTTCGATTCTTGATTAGTCAAGGTCATCATTTCCTGTCAGTCACCTTATGTACAGCCTAACATCACTTTCAAACAATCAATGTATATAGGCTATGTATTTTAATTTGTGTTTTTTTTATTATTATTATTGTTTTCTTTATCTTTCGTCCTCCAAGAGGACCACAACCTTGTTGGGAGATTTGCGTGCCTCAATGACCTGCAGAGCTGAATTGGTTGTGCTTTGACTCTTGGTAGGGTCACCCATGCCAAACAGGTCAAAGACTCCAAGCCAGACCAAGCACCGGTCCCTCCAGGTACAACCCTGTTTGGTCAAAACAAAACTGTTACACAAATAGCAATGAAGAATCCTTCTACATCGGAGTGCGACCGCATTCCCGAGTCTCCAGCCAGGACTTGCATGACTGACAGCGGTGAAAACCAAGGGGAGGTTACTGGCATGATGGAGGAAGCCCTGTACACCGCCAAGATCAAGACCAGACGGCCAGGGACAGACAGAGGTGGAGGACCTTTATTGCTACCCTAAATGCCAGCAGCGTAACAGGCAGTAACAAAGATTATGGGGAGAAGGCAGAAGAATGGAGTTGAGAGGGGTCATAAATCAGCCATGGAGCAGACTCGATGGGCAGAATGGCCCGCGTGCCTCCTCTCCTCACTGCGCCCACCATCCCTGAGCTGCAACAATCATGGTCTACATTGAGCCGAGCAGATCAGGGAACGCTGAGCAGCCTCACTCGCCGAGTCCGTGAGGCTGGCCCGCCCTCCCAGCGCTGCTTCCAGTCCAGTCCATCGCGGGCAAGGACCACCCCCACTTCATTGAGCACATCGACGTGGGGTGCTGTCGCAGGAAAGCAGCACCCATCAGCAAGGACCAAAACTATCCAGCCCATGTTCTCACCTCGCTGCTGCCATCAGGAAGGTGAGACTGCGGGCCCACACCACTAGATTAAGGAACAGTTATTACCCCTCAAGATCAGGCTCCTGAAAGGGCTCACCCCATCACTGGATTGTTCCCACAACCTATTAAAAGGCATCCGTTAGTCTTGCGAGACCTTGGATCTGCGCCTGGAAAGTAGTCATAGTCATACTTTATTGATCCTGAGGGAAATTGGGTTTCATTACAGTTGCACCAACCAAGAAAGTCTTCACTCTCCAGGGCGCAGGCCTGGGCAAGGTTGTATGGAAGACCAGCAGTTGCCCATGCTGTAAGTCTCCCCTCTCCATGACACCAATGTTGTCCAAGGGAAGGGCATTAGGACCCATACAGCTTGGCACCAGTGTCATCGCAGAGCAATGTGTGATTAAGTGCCTTGCTCAAGGACATAACACCTTGCCTTGGCTGGGGCTCGAACTCACGACCTTCAGGTCGCTAGTCCAATGCCTTAACCACTTGGCCACATGCCCACACATTATCTAGGCAACGCCCTGACAAACGTACAGACAGGATAGGCAGCTTCATCGGGGTTCCCAGCCCGAATGGCCGACTCTATTCCTCTCCATAGATGCTGCTTGACCTAAGTTCCTCCAGCATTTTGTGTGTTATTGCCTGTGCAATGAGAAACAGAGCAAGTTAAGCCTCTATCCCCTTTAATTTTGGAGAATGAAACGTATTGGAACAGATTTCTTCAATAGTTCAACAGGGGAGATGGGGAAGACGTTTACACAATTGTCAGCAGATGCTGGGCAGTGTGGTTCAAAGGGCCAGAAGTTCAAAGTATATTTATACACTGTACAAGCTTGAGATTCATCTCCTTACATGCACCAAAAAACAAAGAAATCTCAAAATAATCATTAAAACAGAAGACCGAACACCCAATGTACAGAGAGAAAAAAAATCCTGCAAACAATGAAAGCAAGGAAACAGCTTCAGAACTGAAGATTTATGAAAGCCAAGAAGCCAGGCACCACCGCAGCCGTTGCAGGCCACAGCCACAGCTCCACACAGAGCTGAGTAAACGTCGTGGAGCAGCGAGCAGAACTGGCCCAGTCCAGAGCCACACACAAAATGCTGGAGGAATTCATCAGTGGGTCAGGCAGCGTCTATGAAAATGAAAGAACAGTCGCCGTTTCACACCAGGACTTTCCCCCTTCCTTTCCAGTTCAGATGAAGGAGCTCAGCCCAAGATGTCAACCGTTTACTCCCCTCCATAGATGCTGAGTGATGTGCTGAGTTCATCCAGCATGTCACCAGTGCTGCCCTGGATTTCCAGTATCAGCAGAATCGCAGAGCTCAAGAAATCCAGAATTAGGCTTCAGTCAGATAGCGTCCAAAACTGAAATGCAGACACACTTCACTCGGAAAGTGATAAATCATTAACATTATGTCCCAGAGGCTCAGGAGGCTTATTGCATTCAAACAGATCAACATAAATCCAAATATTGGAAATAAGGGGAACAGTAAGTTCAAGGCAGAAGACGAGCAATGATTCTAAATGGCAAATGTCCCACTCTCGGTCCTACTTGTGTACTTGGGAACACTTTGAAGAATGAGGAATGGGCCTTTAGCAGCATTAAACTACTTCAGATCAGAAATTATATGAAAATAATTTATTCACATACTGTGGAGAGCATTCTAACTGGTTGCATCACTGTCTGGTATGGAGGGGCCAGTGCACAGGATCAGAAAAAGCTGCAGAAAGTTGTGAACTCAGCCAGCTCCATCATGAGCACCAGCCTCCGTTGTATCCAGGACGTCCTCAAAAGGAGATGCCTCAGAAAGGTGGCATCCATCATTAAGGACCCCCATCACCCAGGACATGCCCTCTTCTCACTGCTACCAGAGAGGAGACTGAAGACACACTCAACATTTCAGGAACAGCTTTTTCAACCTCCGCCATCAGATTTCAGAACTATTGTTTCCTCTCATTTTCAGAATCAGATTTAATATCACTGGCCTATGTTGTGAAATTTGTCATCTTTGTGGTAGCAGTACTGTGAAATACACAATAATAAAGGAAAACTGAATCACAGTAAGTATATACAAACAGTGCAAAACTAGAAATAAGTTGTGAGGTAGTGTTCACGAGTTGAGTTACAGGGAAAGATTGAACAGGTTAGGACTTTATTCCTTGGAGCGTAGAAGAATGAGGGGGGATTTGATAGAGGTTTATAGAATTATGAGGGGGAAAGAGAGTAAATGCGAGTAGGCTCTTTCCACTTAGATTAGGAGAAATAAATACAAGAGGACATGGCTTTAGGGTAAAAAGGGAAAGGTTTAGGGGGAACATTAGGGAGAACTTCTTCACAGAGTGGTGGGAGTATGGAATGAGCTGCCATCTGACGTGGTAAATAAGGGCTCACTCTTAAGTTTTAAGAATAAATTGGATAGACATATGAATAGGAGAGGTCTGGAGGGTTATGGACTGGGAGCAGGTCAACGGGACTCGTGGAATAAAGTTTCGGCACAGATTAGAAGGGCCGATTGGCCTGTTTTCCTGTGCTGTAGTGTTCTATGGTTTCACTGTCCATTCAGAAATCTGATGGCAGAGGGGAAGAAGCGGTTCCTGAATCGCTGAGTGTGTACCTCCTCCCTGATGGTAACAATGAGAAGAGGGCATATGCTGAGTGATGGGGGTCCTTAATGATGGACGCCGCCTTTTTGTTTTTGAGTCTTCTCTCCTTGAAGATGCCCTGGAGACTACAGAGGTTACTGGCCATGATGGAGCTGACTAAATTTACAACTCTCGGTAGTTCATTTCGATCCTGTGCTGTAGCTCCCCACCCATCAAGACGGTGATGCAGTCAGTATGCTGTCCACCAGATACCTGTAGAAATTTCCAAGTGTCTTTGGAGAAATACCAAATCCCCTCAAACGCCTAATGAAATAAAGCCACTGTCGTGCCTTTGCAGCTGCATCAATTTGTTGGGCCCAGGAGAGATCACCAGAGATGCTGACACCCAGGAACTTGAAATTTCTTCTTGCACTACCTCTTTTTTTTAAAATACATAGATATTTCAATTTAGATTTTTATTATATATTACAATGAACTGCTGCCACAAAGTTAACAAATTTCACAGCCTAGACCAGTGATATTAAACCTGATTCTGAAAATAAAGCAGAATTGAGGAACTTCAGCTCAGTTACAATCTAGCCTCAAAAATACAGAATTGTTCTAAATAAAGGCAAGTTGTCATGTTTGAAGCGCATAAAGAGGAAGAGCAGTAAAGAGAAATTATCACCCAATGTGAACCAAGTGAGCTATGTCAAGTTCCTGGGAGTCAATATCTCTGAGGATCTGACCTGGTCCCAACATATCGATATCACGTATCAATCAAGAAGGCAAGACAGCAGCTGTATTTCATTAGGAGTTTGAGGGGATTTGGCCTGTCACCTAAAACACTCGAAAACTTCTGCAGATGTACCGTGCAGAGCGTTCGGACTGGCTGCCTCACTGTCTGGTATTGGGGAGGGGGGTGGGGGGCTACTGCGCAGGATTTAAGCAAGCTGCAGAGTGTTGTAAACTCAGCCCCATCATGTGTACCAGCCTCCATAGTATCCAGGACATCTTCAAGGAGTGATGCCTCAAAAAGGTGGTTATTAAGGACCCCCACCTCCCAAGATATGCCCTCTTCGCATTGTTACCGTCAGGAGGTACAGGAGCCTGAAGGGACACACTCAGCAATTCAGGAACAGCTTCTTCCCCTCTGACATTCGACTTCTGAATGGACATCGAACCCGTGAACAGCACCTCACTACTTTCCTTTTCAACTGTTCTTGCACTATGATTTTTAAATTTAACTATTTAATATAGATATATACTTACTGTAATTGTTTTTGTTCCATATTTATAATGTATTGCATCGCACTGTTGTCACAAAGTTAGCAAATTTCACGACATTTGCCAGTGATATTAAACCTGACTCTGGTTCTAAACACTGACAATTTAATAGCTCTAAGTTTTGCGGATGCTGCCGCATGCCACAATGCTCCTCCAGACCAAGGTGCACAACACAGAACATACAACTCACACGCAACACAAGGTAATATTACCACAAACTGACAGATAATGAGGTGCATTTACCACACATCTCGAAAAGCAAACAACATACAAACTCCACTGACACTTCACACATGTGGTGAGACCTGGGTGGTGGCCGGGAGTTCAGTTAGTCTCACAGTCTGGGGGAAGAAGCTGTTTCCCATCCTAACAGTCCTGGTACCTCCTGCCTGAAGGTGGGGGGGGTCAAGGAGGCCACTGGAGGGATGGGGGCACTGACTACGCTCAGGGCGCTGCGATTAAATATCTCGGAAGATAAACACCCTAAGCAGTTAGCACGTCACCACCCTTCAGATAATCAGGGCCCTACTGAACTAATCCTGCTGTGCCAAGGTTCCCACGAGGCTGGATTATTTTATGAACAATTTCAAATCTGGCGCATTGAAGCAATCATGAAGGCATGCCATTGGCAAGACTTCATTCGGAGTTTGAGAAGATTTGGGATGTCAAAGGCGCTACAAATTTCTACAGATGCGCCACGGAGAGCAATCCGACTGGTCACATCACCGCCTGGTGTGGAGGCTCCAATCAAAGCTCATTCCCACCCCCGCCCCGACCCTCAGACACGAGGCACCGTAGCACGAGAACAAGGACCGTTAGCACGGGAAGCAGCTTTCCCCTAGGCCGGGAGACTACTGAACTCCCAGCCACAGCCCAGGACTCACAGTTCAAACGCCAGTAGCATTTGTACACTGTTTATTTTTTGAGATGTGTGGTAAATGCACCTCACTATTTGTTCATTTGTGGTAACAGTACCTGTGTTGCGTGTGAGTTGTAGGCATTGTGCTGTGCACCTTGTTGCTTTTGGTGGTGTATGTGCAAATAGTTGAATGACAATAAACTCGAGGTTTTTGGGGGGGGGGGTGGCTGCAGAAATCTGAGATATTTAATGGAAAGAGAGTAGGCATTGTAAAGCAGCCACATCCAGCCTTGCATGACTTGTTGAGAACGGATCCCCTTTTGCCTTCAAGCTGGGGAAGTGTGTCTGTGTCTCTGACTTGTGGACGGAAATAAAATCTCAACTTCCTGTTTACAAAGTGCAACCAGGTTTTCAAATTTTTTTTTAAAACCCAAAAAAGTTTTTTTTTGCAGTCCTGAAGGGTCTCTGCCCGAAATATTGACTCCCAGTCCTGACAAAGGGTAGACTCTCTATTCCGTTCCACAGATGTGGCCTGACCTCCAGCGTTTTTTGTGTTACTCTGGGTTTCCAGTACCTGCAGAATTGCTGGGGTGTTTTTTTTTGCAAGTCATTTGGAATTGCCAATTTGAATGTCTTAACCACAGGCTTATGTGTTCTAATAAGTAGAGGGGTAATCGAGTCCTGAACAGCACTAGAGTCTAGGGACAACCAACAACCATACTGATCCACAATGGAACTGGTCAGTGCAGGCAGTTTTATAGTCGCCAGGGCTGGTGGGCTTCAAAAACAAGGGGGGTGGGGGTGTTGTAATAAACGTCACCCACTCTCCAACAGAGCTGCTCAGACCTTCAGACACGGGTACACTGCCCTGCGGCCGACAACGCTCTCCTCGCCCCGCTCGACCGGGAGGCGTGGAAATCAAAAGGCACTTCGGCGGCAGCTGCTCAGAGACTGACGCTGGCTAAACACGCAAAGCAAACACTCCAAAGGTCTGTCGGGAGGCAAGGTCATCCGCGGGGGCACTTGGAACAAACAAGAGGCAGCAGCAGGGTTGGGGGAGTGGGGGAGTGGGGGAATGGGGGTGGGCAGCCGCCGCTGTCTTCATTCACACACCCTGAAGAAAGGAGGGCTAGGTACCCAGATTCATGACAGGAGCAGAGCCGAAGCAAAAGGCATTGATGTGACAGATGTCTCCCCTCGGCAGGCAACAAGTCAGCTCAGTGGGTAACAGCCGCTTCAAGCAACAGGAGGTTGTGGGATCAAGACCCAATCCACAAGGCCTTGTCTACCCACGTCTGACACAACCTCAAAACCTTGCTCCTGCCAATTTCAAGAGTCAAGCTACATCATCTGTATGAAAAAATTCCCTCATTGCTAGAAATCAGTTTTTATTTATTTAGAGAAAAGGTAGCTGCACCACCCGATTTAACCCCAGCCTAATCACGGGACAATTTACAACGACTAATTAAGTCTTTGGACTGTGGGAGGAAACCAGAGCACCCGGAGAAAACCCATGCATTCGAAGGGCGTACAGACTCCTTACAGATGATGTCGGGATTGAACCTGACGTCTCCAGCTGTAATAGCGTCGTGCTAACCGTTACGCCGCCCAGATATCAAGCCATGCTCAGCCAGTTCGGACCTCCAGATCACCTCTAATACAACCACCTCGCTGTCAGCGTCCTCCGCTACTGAGGCTCAACCCCTGGAAATCCTTCCCAAAAATCTCATGTGTTTTTTTTGTTTAAAAATCAGCCCACCCACCCCACCCCGCGGGCCCATTTTTGCCTTGGTACTTGGTACTGGGCAAGCTGAGCGAGAGCTGTTTTGTTTGACAACATCTCTGAGGCACTCGAGATATTCTGCCACCATCCTGGGACGCACGAGTAAGGCATTCCAGGAGCTGCGGTGTCGTATGGCTGGAATTCCTCTCTGACGTGGGCATTAAAGATAGCAGGATTAGCTCGAAGAGCAGGCCGCTCCCGTGACAGAGCAGAATCAGATTTAATATCACCGGCATATGCCGTGAAGTTTGTCATCTTTGCAGCAGCAGTACAATGCAATACGTAATAGTGAGTTACAGTAAATATATGTTAAAGAGTTACATTAAGTAATGCAAAATTAGAATTAGTGAGGCTGTGTTCATGGGCTCCATATCCATTCAGAAACCGGATGGCAGAAGGGAAGAAGCTGTTCCTGAATCATTGAGTTAGTGCCTTCAGGTTTCTGTACCTCCGCCCTGATGTAATGAAAACAAGGCACAAAAACCTGGGTGGTAGGGGTCCTTAATGATGCTTCGCCCCCTCCCATACCAGAGGGTGACGCAGCCAGTTAGAATGCTCTCCACAGTACAGCTGTAGAAATTTGCCAGTGATGGTTGTTCCCTCATGAAAGCACAAATAATAAATGCAGAGGTTACAGTGGAACATGTGGTCACAGAAGCATGGAATCGTACAGGCCCACTTGGCCATGCTGACCACGACATCCATCTCCTCCAGTCTCATTTGCCCCAGTCTCTATCATTCTCCTATCCTATCCAAATACCTGTTCAGATGCCTTTTGATGGAGCGTTTGATGGTTCTGGGCCTCTACCCACTGGCAGTCAGAAGAATGAGGGGTGACCACATTGAAACCTATCAAATGGTGAAAGGCCTTGATAAGAGTGAATGTGGAGAGGAGGTTTCCTATGGTGGGAGAGTCCAAAACCAGGGACACAGCCTCAGAATAGAGGGGCATCCTTTTAAAACAGAGATGAGGAGAAATTTCTTTAGTCAGAGGGTGGTGAATCTGTGGAATTCGTTGCCACAGGTGGCTGTGGAGACCAAGTCATTGGGTATATTTAAAGCAGAGGTTGATAGGTTCTTGTTAGTCAAGGCACGAAGGGATGCAGGGAAGAAGGCAGGAGATTGGGGCTGAGAGGGATAATGAATCAGCCATGATGAAATGGCGGAGCAGACTCGATGGACCAAATGGCCTAATTCTGCTCCTATATCTTTCGGTCTTAAACATTGTAAATGCAAGCATCTCCAGCACACTGACATTCACCACCCTCTGAAAAACTTAAGAGTCATAGAAAAGTACAACACAGAAACAGACCCCTCAGCCCATCTAGTTTGTGCTGAACCATTTGAACTGCCTACTCACATCAACCTGTACTCCATGCATCCATCAATACCCCTACTACCCATATACATATATCCAAACTTTTGTTTTTAGATTTAGGGCACATAACAAATAACTTCAGCCACCAACCTTCAAACCTGACTATGCACTGTAGGTTAAATTTAAAATGCAGCTCTGGACTATGGGCTCCTAAAAGCCGTGAATCACAGTTCATGGGAAGACCAGACAATGCTGATTAAAATGCATTTAGGTGTCTATGGTGTGGGTGCGAAACAGGTGGTGTGAAGTTTGCTTGTAGTTCAAAGAAAGCATTGCGGATACATTGTAAATATGGAATTGTCCTTTGATCTTTGGCACATAAAACGTTGTGTGGTGTTTGGTCGAGCAGACCTCTTTCTCCAAAAGGGTCTCAATACGATCAAAAATCAAATTAAATCAGGTTTAATTGTCACTCAACCATACAAGGATACAGCCAAAGTTTTGATTGTTTGCCAATTAAAGCAACAAGGGAGATTGAAACATCGAGGCCAATGGAGAAGGTGAGCGTTGGCTGCCTGCCTTTTGATCGCTGGTGGGATCACTCTGCTACAGAGAGTGGAAACTGCCTTTTGATCTCTGGGGAAAGTCGCTCTGTTATGGAGAGGAGAGACTGCTTTTCGATCGCTGGTGGGATCACTCTGCTACAGAGATGGAAGGGCCTACCACTGTGCCTGAAGAATGTTACCCAGGTTTTCTGCCTTTCTGGACGTGGACTTTGACTACAGACTTTCTTTTTCCCCAGACTAGTTTTCTAAAAAATATTCTATGTATTTCGCCTGATCTTTCTCATTTTGTGTGCGGGGGAGGGGGATTTGGGTGGACTGATGTGCCAGCTCAGATTTTGTTCTTTTTGTGTGGGGAGTAGCAATGTGAGGGTTCATGATGGTGCGGCCGTTCTTTTCTTTCCTGGTTTCGTGGCTATCTGGAGAAGAAGAATTTCAGAGTTGTATACTTTGACATAAATGAACCTTTGAAATGTTGAAATTGAGCTCGCATGCATCACTTGCGAAGACAGCTCGTTCCACACTCTCACGACCCTCTGAGTGAACAGGTCTCCCCTCACACTCCCCTTAAACTTTTCACCTTTCATCCTCTAGTCTGACCAGTGATCCTAACTGCGCCCTTCAGTTTTACAAACCACTGAAAAGCTCAGCTGCCGACATTTCAGCAAGAATCAATACAGCTCATCCGATTTCATTTTGACTACAGCTCTCCAGTCCAGTCATCGTCCTTGCGATTTGCGTGACTGGTTCTTCTTTTTCCCCGCTCCTCTGATGGTCTAGTTGTGTGCATGTGCGAGTGGTGGGGGTGGGGGCTTTCTTTAAATGGGTTCTGTTGTGCTTGCGGCTATCTGCAAGACGGCAAATCTCGAAGTTGTATAGTGTATACAGACTTCGAACCTTTGAACTTGGAACTCTGAATCTCTTCAGCACTCCCTCTTTGGCGTACTTTGTTTATAGAGATAAAGCAGAGTAGGCTTTTCCAGCCCTTCGAACTGCACTGCCCAGCAACCCCCGACAACCCCGATTTAACTGTGACCTAATCACAGAACAATGTACAATGACTAATTAACCTACCCAATACATCTTTGGACTGTGGGAAGAAATTAGAACACCCAGAGGGAAGTCACGCATTCCACGGGCCTCCTTACAGAGGACACCTGGACTGAACTCCGAGGCTCCACGCTGTAATAGTGTCACACTAAACGCAATGCTGTGAAGTGGCAGCCAGAACTGTACATAACACCAAAGGCGGTAAAATCCATGTGTTGCCCAACAGCAACGTGACCACCCTAGTCTTATATCTAATATAGCAAGCATACCAAACGTCTTTTCCAGTATCCTATTCACCTGTTGCCACTTTCAGAGACCTAAGAGCTTGCACTCCAAGGTTTCTGTCCCGAGGTCATTTACGCCCGAGCAGGACTCCAGGGCGCCATGCTAACAGTGGTTAGCATGGCGTTTTCCCTGCTCAGGGTGTCGGAGTTCAGAGTTCAATTCCAACATCATCTGTAAGGGGTCTGTACTTCCTCCCCATGGAATGAGTGGGTTTTCTCCGGGTGCACCGGTTTCCTCCCACAGTCCAAAGACATACTGGTTACTAGGTTAATTGGTCATTGTGACTTGTCCCTCGATCAGCTCAGGGTTAAATCGGGGGTTGCTGTTTGTGGGCACGTGGCCAAGTGGTTAAGGCATTGGACTAGCAACCTGAAGGTCGTGAGTTTGAGCCCCAGCCGAGGCAGCGTGTTGTGTCCTTGAGCAAGGCACTTAATCACACATTGCTCTGCGACGACACTGGTGCCAAGCTGTATGGGTCCTAATGCCCTTCCCTTGGACAACATTGGTGTTGTGGAGAGGGGAGACTTGCAGCATGGGCAACTGCTGGTCTTCCATACAACTTTACCCAGGCCTGCGCCCTGGAGAGTGAAGACTTTCCTGGCACAGATCCATGGTCTTACAAGACTAACGGATGCTGTTTCACAAAGGCCCAATCTGACCTGTACAGCATCTCCAAATCAAAATAAAATTCGACCTCCCAATGTGCATTTCACACTTGCCCAAATTAAGTTTCATCTCCCACCGCTCCACCCAACTTCCCAGCTGGCCTGATCTCTAGACAAATTTCCTCCCCATCTACAACTCCTCCAACGTCTGTATGGTCAGCAAATTTAATCAGACCACCTTCATAGCCAAGGTCCCAGCACTGATAGTTGCAGTACCCCATTGATAAGATTGCCAGGCAGAAAAACAGCCCTTGACGTCTACCATCTGCCCATACCCAGCTAATTGTGGATTCCGATTGCCCGCACTACTCAGATCCCTCGTGCCTTAAACTTCAGGACCAGCCCACTTGTCAAAAGCCTTAAAGCCCCTGTAAATCACATCTTAGTGTACGTTGAGGGATTTCCTCATTTTGCTGTCAGTTATCGTGAAAACAATTTAATGCAGAAAGTAACACGAGATCAGGGGTATGGTGGTCAGTGTAATGTCACAACAGCACCAGCACCCTGGGGTCAATTCCGCTACTGTCTGCAAGGAATTTGTACGTGTTGGATCTGACTGTTTAATTCTTAAAATGCTGTTTAGTTCTTAGATTACTGTTTAATTCTTAGATTACTGTTTAATTGCCATTTTATTTTCAGTTTAATAATTAGTTATCCACTTGTTTTTTATGCAAGTTTAACATACCTCTCTCTAGTGGTTATCCAAAGTACAATTCTGGAAAGGTGTGGAAGTTCAGTTGTTCTGCATTATTTGAATAAGTTCTTTCTCATAGGCTGACTCTTATCTACAAATCTGAATGGAATTTTACCTGTCTCTAGGATAAAAACAGAGGCTCAATGCTGGATGCCAACTTCGCATCTTAGCCTCAGGAGTGTGGAGGCTCAGCATGTTATCGAAAACCTTGGCAAACTTCTACAGATGCGAAGTGGAAACTGTGCTGACTGGCTGCTTTACGGCCTGGTATGGGAACACCAATGCCTTTGAGCAAAAAATGTAGTGAATTCAGCCCAGTATATCATGGGGTAAAACCTTCCCAACCATTGAACACATCTACATGAAACGTTGCCGTAGGAACGCAGCATCCAAAGATCCTCACCACCCAGGCCATGATCTTTTCTTGCTGCTACCACTAGGTAGAATGTACAAGAGCCTCAGGACTCACACCAAGTTTAAGAACAGTTACTACTCCTCAACAATCCGGCTCTTGAACAAAAGGGGATAACTACACTCACTTAAGGACTCTTATCTTGTTATTTCAAGCTCGTTATTTATTGCTATTTATTATCTGCATTTGCAAAGTTTGGTTACAGTCTACAGTTCCTGATGTTCACGGTTTTCAGATCTTGTTTACAGTTACTGTTCTATAGATTTGCTAAGTACGCCCACAGAAAAAGAATTTCAGGGTTGAAAGCAGAAGCTGATAGATTCCTAGCTGGTCGGGGCGCCAAGGGATATGGTGAGAGGGGTGTATGGGGTTGAATGGGATCCGGGATCAGCCATGACGGAACGGTGGAGCACACTTGATGGGCTGAATGGCCTAACTCTGCTCCTGCATCTTATGGTCTTATATGGTGACATGTATGCACCCTAATAAATTTTACTTTGAACTTTTGAACCTCAGCCTCTTTCTTGTCTTTAAGCCGTTTCCTGCTACTAGCTTCTGCTCCTGTTTCCTTTGCTCTGTCAGCACTCAATAAAACGATCGTGAAGCGACAAGTTTTGAGCCTCTTTACTGGCCTGTGGAAGATTTTTGGATCGAAAGGTCAGAATCCAACATGCTCTCCCCCGTGGCCGCATGGGTTTCCCCCGGGTGCTCCGGTTTCCTCCAGCAGTCCAAAGACGGACCGGTCGGTTGGGTGATTAGTCACATCGGTATAACTGGGTGTCACAGGCTCGTTGGACCAGAGGGGCCTGTAACCATGTTGTCTCTCAAGTAAATAAATACCACAGATACGCCAAGCAGTGCAGGCCAACGTTTGCCTCTCCTTCACCCCACCCCATCAGCCTAGACTTCGAATCATTTCTCCCTCAGGAAGATGCCTCCAAATCATTGCTACTCCTATACAAATACCACCTTCAACAAGCCCCTAAATCTCTATTCAATAACTACACCCGTCCTATTACAGACCCAGTAACCACACAGGCAAATTACCGCGGTGCAGTCTGTGGGCAGACAGGAAAGGCTCTTTAAGGACCTCTGCAAACCTATTTCTCCAGAGAGAGAGAGAGCTCCAAGGATTTCCTGAGGCCGAGCGCTGTGCGCACTGGCAAGGGGAATTAAGTGAGACACAGAGGCAGCACGCAAAGTCTTAATTAAATGGGGAGAGAAGGTAGAAGCTATCCAATGGGATGGCACGTATTAAGGAAACCAGACTAATCCCTCAATGGGGTGAATATGCAGGAGACCTGTTATTTTCCTCAAGTACCAGGTCTTCATAACAATTTTCACTGTACAGTGTTTAACAGAGTCATGTGTCAGAGCGCTGAAACAGCTCCTTCTGCGTACTGCCCATATACCCACCTACACCAGTCCCACTTGGCCGCATTAGATCCATAGCTTTCTACACCTTGGCAAGAGAAGAGCTCTTCAAAGTACTTAAATGTGCATCACAACCAGGTTTAATATCACCGGCATAGGTCATGAAATTTGTTAATTTTGCGGCAGCAGTACAATGAAATACATAATCATTGGAAAAAAATGAACTAAAATATTTAAAGTAGTGCAAAAAATAAAATGAATGACTTTCTATTTCTGCTTTTGCACTACGTAATTAATTTGAATATAGTGTTTATGGGTTCAATGTCCATTCAGAAATCTGATGGCAGAGGGGAAGCAACTGTTCCTGAATCGTTGAGCGTAGCCTTCAGGCTCCTGCATCTCCTTCCTTTTGGTAGTAATGAGAACAAGGCATGCCCTCTGGATGAAATAATGTACCCTTAGACCCCTTCTAAAGTTCCTATCTCCCACCTTAAACCTATGCCCTCTTGTCTCTGATATTCCAACTATGAGAAAGTTTCAATACCAATTCTCAATTTCCTCCATAGAACACCAATTCAGTCTTTTTGCAGCTGAAGTGATCCAATCATGTATGCCCAAGACTTTTGCACAGTACAGTAGTAATTTTATGATATATTTGAGTGATGATAAACCTGATTCTGATCTGGGTCTCTATTGTGGACTGAGAGTGGGAAGGGGGCAGGGAGAGGGGAATCACAGTTGGGAGAAGGGGAAGGGAGAGGGAAGCACCGGAGAGACATTCTGTAATGATCTAAGAAACCAATTGTTTGGAATCAAGTGACCTTACCTGATGTCTCAGGGCTTGATATGTCTACACCCCTACCACCGCCTCACCCCTGGCACTCCTCCTCTGCCAACTGTCCCCACCCCTCCCGCGACACTCCACCCTCACCATTCCCAACATCCTTTGCTCCCACCAGATGTACAAACTTGCTCTCCACTCCACATTGATAAACACAGTACTGTGTAAAAGTCTTAGGCACTATATAATCTGTCTGTCTAGGTACCATATCCGATGTGGACTTTGGTGACCATGGTTTTCCATATAGATCTATCCTTCGTTTTTTGGATGACTTCCATTTCCTCGATGTGTAGCCACCTGGCTATGCTTTTGATGTACATAAGCCGAGATCTTCCTCTAGGTTTGCTCCCCTCAATCTTTCCAGAGAGTATGAGTTTTTCTAGTTCATCTTTCTGCATGATGAGTCCTAGGAATCTGAGTTGACTTTCTCTTACTGTTGGTATGAGTGATCGAACTACTTGGGCTTTTCTGAGAACTTCTTCATTCGATGTGTGTGTGGTCCATGATATTTTTAACATTCTCCTGTAGAACCATAATTCAGCTGCTTCTAGTCTCTTTTCCATTGCTGGGGAAATGGTCCAGTATTCACTTCCATAAGTCAGGATAGAATAAATGTAGCAATGCAGTATTCTGTTTTTAGTGTACGTGCTCATCTTTCTGTCTGTTTATATGGTCTTCATTTTTTTGAAAGCTTCTTTCGCCATTGTTATTCTGTATTTGATATCGGTGTCGCACCTGCCATCACTTGTTACTAGGCTGCCAAGATATTTGAATTTGTTGACTTGTTTGATGTTTGTATTTCCGATCTTGATCACACTTTGTGGGATGTTTGTCTTTCTGGAGATGACCACGCTTTCTGTCTTCTTGGTGTTGATTGAGAGGCCTCTGCGATTACTTTCTGCTGCCACGATAGTGAGTAAACATAGAAACATAGAAAATAGGTGCAGGAGTAGGCCATTCGGCCCTTCGAGCCTGCACCGCCATTTATTATGATCATGGCTGATCATCCAACTCAGAACCCCGCCCCAGCCTTCCCTCCATACCCCCTGACCCCCGCAGCCACAAGGGCCATATCTAACTCCCTCTTAAATATAGCCAATGAACTGGCCTCAACTGTTTCCTGTGGCAGAGAATTCCACAGATTCACCACTCTCTGTGTGAAGAAGTTTTTCCTAATCTCGGCCCTAAAAGGCTTCCCCTCTATCCTCAAACTGTGGCCCCTCGTTCTGGACTTCCCCAACATCCGGAACAATCTTCCTGCATCTAGCCTGTCCAATCCCTTTAGGATTTTATACGTTTCAATCAGATCCCCCCTCAATCTTCTAAATTCCAACGAGTACAAGCCCAGTTCATCCAGTCTTTCTTCATATGAAAGTCCTGCCATCCCAGGAATCAATCTGGTGAACCTTCTTTGTACTCCCTCTATGGCAAGGATGTCTTTCCTCAGATTAGGGGACCAAAACTGCACACAATACTCCAGGTGAGGTCTCACCAAGGCCTTGTACAACTGCAGTAGTACCTCCCTGCTCCTGTACTCGAATCCTCTCGCTATAAATGCCAGCATACCATTCGCCTTTTTCACCGCGTGCTGTACCTGCATGCCCACTTTCAATGACTGGTGTATAATGACACCCAGGTCTCGTTGCACCTCCCCTTTTCCTAATCGGCCACCATTCAGATAATAATCTGTTTTCCTATTTTTGCCACCAAAGTGGATAACTTCACATTTATCCACATTAAATTGCATCTGCCATGAATTTGCCCACTCACCCAACCTATCCAAGTCACCCTGCATCCTCTTAGCATCCTCCTCACAGCTAACACTGCCGCCCAGCTTCGTGTCATCCGCAAACTTGGAGATGCTGCATTTAATTCCCTCATCCAAGTCATTAATATATATTGTAAACAACTGGGGTCCCAGCACTGAGCCTTGCGGTACCCCACTAGTCACCGCCTGCCATTCTGAAAAGGTCCCGTTTATTCTCACTCTTTGCTTCCTGTCTGCTAACCAATTCTCTATCCATATCAATACCTTACCCCCAATACCGTGTGCTTTAAGTTTGCACACTAATCTCCTGTGTGGGACCTTGAAGTAGTTCTTGAAGTTTTGTTTCTGAGTCAGCTATTAGTACGATGTCATCAGCATATCTGATGTTATGGCCTCCAATTGTGAGTCCTTTGATGTCTTTGATACTTCCCAGGATATTTTCACTGTACAGGTTGAAATAAGTCTGGTGAACAGACACAAGCTCGCCTGACTCCTCTCGTGATATTCACATACCCACTCACTTCACCTTCTATTCTGATGGATGCTGCCTGGTCACAGTACAAGAAACTTCTTTACATATATAATATAAATACTATATATGCACAAATAAAATACATATATAAATGCATAAATAAAATACATAGACTTACATATACCTTTATAAATAATATATAATACATTGAAATATAATATATGCCTAAGGCTTTTGCACAGAACTGGATATCTTGGTGAAACTCCTCTGCATCTCTTTGCAGCACACACAGAATAATGGGCTTCAGGGTATGAAAAGTTACACACAAACAACACCCAGCATTTAGGACTCACTACAGTAACAAATGCATCTGCTGTCCACGTGCAGTAAGTGACCGGAATAGATTAGCAGAGGGAGAGAGCGGGAGGGAGGGAGAGAGCGAGAGGGAGGGAGAGCGGGAGGGAAGGAAGGAGAGAGGGAGGGAGGGAGAGAGCATTTTTCACTCAATAAAACAGAAAATGTTATGATTCAGTTGGACAGACAGCATCTGTGGGGGGAAGAAAAAAAAAGAGGGGTGAAGACTCCTTCCCCCTTCCTTTCCTTTCCTGATGACAGTCTCGGTCTGAAACGTTAACTGTTTATTCCTTTCCATAGATGCTGCCTGGCCTGCTGAGTCCCTCTAGCATTTTCTGTATGTTACTCCGAGTTGAAGACCCTTCCTTGGGACTGGGGAAGTAACAAAACCAGTATTAACCTGCCAAAGGAGGAAAGGGGCAATTGAGCACTTCTGAGCGGGCAAGGCAGTTGCCGAGGCAAATTCACGCATACGGTGTTACCTAGTTAACAGATTAATGAGAACGTCTAGAGAACAAGAAGTATGTTAAAACCACATGATAAACCATGTGATCCTGAAACCAAAAGAATGTTTGAAATAAACAGCAAGAGAGGGCATCTATGAGAAAAGAAATGGACAGATCATTAACTTCACAGCAGAAAAGAAATGGGACAGCTTCCGAAAGAAAACAGATAATGTTGCTACTACACAGTCCTGGTGATCTGGGGTTGTCCCCAACGTCTGATAGTGGGTGGGCAGAGTTTACCGTTCTCCCTTTGGCTTCAAAGTCTCCCCCTTGGTGCTCGTTCCCTCCTCCCTCCCAAAGGCCTAGTCGGTTGGCTGATTAACTGGCTCTTGATGATAGAATCGAATGGAACCGGAACGGGAACGGAACCGGAGTAGGATTTGAAAGCTGCCATTGGCACAAAAGGCCATTCAGCCACCTGCTAGCTTATGAGACACAGTAAAGGAGTCAAAACTGCAGAATCCAAGGGTAGCCAGATAATCCAGTCCTCCACCTCCCCCAATGGAAGGGTTATCAAAAGGCAGAACGCATACTTTAAAGTGAAGGGGTGGAGTTCAAAGTACATTATAATTTATACGTTGATACAACCTTGAGATTGGTCTGCCACAAAACAAGAAACCCAAAACAACCCGATTTTTAAAAAAGACCAATACACACCCAATGTGCAGAAAGAAAGAGGGGAAAAAAAGCATAAATCGTGTAAAGAATAAAAGCAAGCAACAGCATTCAGAATGAAAGTGAGTCTGTAGACACGAAGCCTGGAGTAGGCCCACAGCCTCAGTTCATCACATAGCAGGGAAAATCGTCATGAAGCTCAGACACAAAGCCCGAAACAAGCCATGGCCTCAGCACCGAGGAGAACGAAGTAAACATCACATGGCAGCGAGCAGAACCAGTCCAATACCCTGCCTTTTCGGTCCATCTGGCCCGCAGACTGAGAAGACAGGAGGAGGAAGTTTTGTTTTTTTTCTGAAATGCACAGTGGTTGATACCTGGAACTCACCACCAGAACAGATAAGAGTCAGATATGTTTAAGAGATATTTCGATAAGCACTTAAATAGGCAAAACATAGAATAAGACAAATCACTGCAGATGGGCAAAAAAATATTAGCATGGACCCAGTGCGTCCAAGAGCCTATTCTGTGCTGTACAAACGATTTCAAGACCAATTTCAATTCACTTCCTTGCAGGCAGCCACAAAACAAGAAACCCAGGAATCCATTAAAAAAAATTCCAAATTCTCCAGTGGTTAGGCTAGGGTTAAACTGGGGGTTGCTGGCGATGGGTCAAGGAGCCTGCTCCCGGCTGAATTGCTAAATTTAAATTTAAAAATTAGTTTCTTTCCTCAAGTAGAAGAGACCAGATTGCCAGAGCTGAATGCAGTGTACTAGACTAGAAGTGAAAGCAAATCACTGCCGTACCTGGAAGGAGAGTTGAGCGAGGGTTTTTTTCTAAATAGTCCATGGACAAATGGAGACGACAGGAAGAGAAACCGCAGAATCCTGTTGGCATCAGCACAGTAGTGACATAGTACAGTAGAGGCCTTTCTGTCCACAACGTTGTGCCAACCTCGTAACATCCTCCACGATTAATCTAACTTACCCTCCTACATAGCCCAAATCCCTCCACTTTTCTTTTATCCACGTGCTGAAGAATCTCTTAAATGCCCCTAATGTATCAGCCTCTACTGCCACCCTGACAGTGCACTCCAAACACTTGATGCTAAGACCCTGTCTCTGATATTATGTTACGCAACTCCAAAAGATAAAAACTAATTAAAAGAGAAACAGAGGTGGGAGATAACGCATGTTTAGTTTCGTGTTTACTTTAAGTGAGGCACACGTATATTGTGTGGTGACGTGATGACATATGCCATTCACATACTTTTACATGTTACCACTAATAAACAAAGAATGATCAAATAATACATTTACAATATTAAATATTAATAATAATAGGCATCCGTTAGTCTCATGAGACCATGGATTTGCGCCTTGGATAGTTTCCAGGGCGCAGGCCTGGGCAAGGTTGTATGGAAGACCGGCAGTTGCCCATGCTGCAAGTCTCCCCTCTCCACGCCACCGATGTTGTCCAAGGGAAGGGCACTAGGGCCGATACAGTTTGGCACCGGTGTCATCACAGAGCAATGTGTGATTAAGTGCCTTGCTCAAGGACACAACATGCTGCCTCAGCTGAGGCTTGAACTAGCAACCTTCAGATCACAAGACCAACACCTTAACCACTTGGCCACATGCCACACTTAAATATTACTGGAATACAACATCTGACATCTCCCCTCCACTCACCTTAAAAGGTATCCTCTGGTATTAGCTATGCCAGAATGGGGAAAAATGCTGAGATCTCTGCCTCTCCCTCCCCAAGCCCCACACGTGTGCGCGTGCGGGGGTGGAAAAGGACTCGCTCGGTGCTGTTCTGCTGAGCACTGCGGGCAGGCTGTGTTAGCACCGGAACGAGTGGCGACACTTGCAGGCTGCCCCTAGCGCACCCTTGGGTGTGCTGGCTGTTAGCAGAAAGAATGCATTTCACTCTATGCTTTGATGCACATATGGTAAATAAATCTGAAACAGACTAACCCCACAGAATACAGGTGCACTCAAAGAGGAAGCATCCTGCCAAAAATTGTTAAACTAGACTAGCTTGCATGGTAACCACACGGCCTAACTCCAGCTTCACACCAACTACTGAAACCAGGGAGCAGGAATACCAAGGACGTCTGCTTTTCATAAACACAGGAGATTCTGCAGATGCTGGAAATCCAGAGGAGACACACAAAATGCTAGTGGAACTCAGCAGGTCAGGCAGCAGCAATGCAGATTAATAAACAGTCAATTTTGGGGGTAAAAAGCCTTCTTCAGGGCTCAGTTTTCTATCTTTTACAGTCAGTTTGAAGCAATATGAAACAGGTATGTCATTTTATCCTACAAGAATTCAACATACAAACGCAACAGTGCAAAAACAAACATTTTCTTGGGATGATGCTGCCCATAGTCAATTTATTCTCTTAAAGTCAAGTTAGGAAAGTCAAATCACACAAAAAAAAGCTAACACAAGCCAAGAGAGCCCTTTAACCACTGAGAAGAATAGCGCTCATACTGAGGGAACCACGAGCTACTCTCCATCAGTCAAGTCTCACCAGGCTGAAGCCAATGGTTTACTGCAAAATGGAACTCAAAGATTCAAAGTACTTTTATTATCAATGTGTGAAGTGCACAACCCTGAGATTCATCTTCCCACAGACTGCCAAGAAACAAAGAAACACCATGGAACCAAGGAGAACCAACACCCGATGCACAAAAAAATCTTGCAAATGGCAAAAAGCGAGCGAGAGGCACAGAATATAAAACATCAAACCACAAAGTCATTGAAACAGTCTAATTACTCAATAGTTAAACTAAAGACCAAGATGGCAGAAATACCAAGGCTTGGGCAGTGGTGGCTCTGGAAGAAAGAGGGCCTGAAGTGACTACTTTAGCCTTATCCACAGTCTGGGCGGGAATGAAGGCCTTGTTTGTAGTGTAGCGGTTAGCGCAACGCTGTTACAGCTCGGGGCAGAGATCAGAGTTCTTCTGCAAGGAGTCTGTACACCTTCCCTGTAGAAGGAATGGGTTTCCTCCCACAGTCTAAAGATGTACCGGTTAGTAGGCTAACTAGTCATTGTAAATTATCCCGTGATTAGGCTAGGGGATGCTGGCAACGCGGCTGAAAGGGTCAGAAGGACTGTCATATCACGTGGGTGATCATGATCATGACTGTTCCTGGCAAACTTTTCTACAGAAGTGTTTTGCCATTGCCACTTTCTGGGCAGTGTCTTTACAAGACGGGTGACCCCCAGCCATCATCAATACTCTTCAGAGATTGCCTGCCTGGCATCAGTGATCTTGTGATCTGCACCGGCTGCTCATACGACCATCCGCCACCTGCTCCAATGGCTTCACGTGACCAAGGGTGACCTGCAGGCTAGTGGAGGGGAGGAGCACCTTACACCTCCTTTGGTAGAGATGCATCTCCACCCAAAGGGCCAATTCCACAATTATTCATTTAGAGATGCAAATACATCAAGGCATCTTCACCAAAATGAGAGTAAGAGAGCAAACCATATCCTACCTTCACAGAGGCTAGCTCAGGAGCATTTGATTGCCCTTTCTGTCAGCGAGTACTGGCTGATACAGGATACACCTTAAAAATAAAAGTTAGAAAAAGCATTAAACTCATTTTTACCAAAAGACAGTGGCCTGCAGTGCAGTTATGGAGGCCCCATATTTCCTCATGACACAAGGGGAGTGTGGCCAATTGAGTCCACACTGGCTCAAAATACAATCTCATTAACTCTCTAACTTGTCCCACGGTCCAAGCCCCAAGTTAGCTTATTGTTATTGGGTGGAGTTGCTCCCCTATCTTGGCGATCCATCTGCAAACGTTTCATCGGCACATGAGGAGACATCGTCCACGAGCTGTTCACTTGTGGCGTTCCCTGTGAATGGCCGCCATTACAGAAACTCAATTATGACGTAGGGAGGGGGTCTATTTGCTGATTGGTTGTGTGGCAAACTCTGTGCGTTCTCTGGAATTTTGCTCGCACTGGCTTATAAATGGGATCGAGGTCTACACCTGTTTATAGAGTTGTTTGCGGGAAACCATGCTTCTAGGAATTCTCTTGCATGTCGAGAACTTGCTTGCGCCCTGACTTTCACTAGTTCGACACCCAGTCGAATTTGAGCCCCTCTCAACCTTCACAGGTGCATTTACGACACCTTAAAGTGCTACTGCGCTTTTATACGATGAGACCTAGGTGGTGTCAGGGAGTTTAGTAGTCCCACGGCCTGGGGCGTTTGGGGAGAGAAGCTGTTTCCCTATCCTAACAGTTCTTGTCCTAATGCTACGGTACCTCTTGCCTAATGGTAGGGGGGTCAAAGAGATTGTTGGGTGGACAGGAGGGATCACAGACAATGCTCAGGGCCCTGTGTACAAAATATCTCGATGATCCTCTCTGCGGTCCTCGCAATCTTTTGCGCAGACTTTTTGATCAGATGCCTCGCAATTCCCATACCAGACAGTGATGCAGGTAGTCAGAACACTCTCAATGGTGCTCCTGTGAAAAATGGTTATTTAATCCCAGACGTAAACATGACCAGTGAACTCTGACAGACCAAACAAATCCACGATGACAAAGGAACAAATAAACTTGATCACTGCCGCCCAGTTGAGATCAGAGCTTGAATTCCAGTTTTGTTTTGTGCAAGATCGATATCGGAATCTGGAGCAAAGAAACAGTAACAACACGCTTCCCCAGCAGAGGCGTCATGTAAAGACAGGAGAAGGTTTTAAGGTGAAAAGTTCAAAAACAAATTGATGAAAAGCTTTTTCCATGTAAGAAAAACTCCGATGGCTTTTGGGACTGTCTGGTAAAGGAAGCCATTGAAGTAAAACTTGAGGAAAATAATTTTAACAAAGACAAAGGTCTTGCTGCAAGTGAGAACTCGAATATGATTGTAAACAAGGTGAAAGAGCAGAAGCCTGATTGGATGAGGACTAACCAATCAGGAGGGACAGAATAAAGGGGTATAAATTTCACTAGACTACACATGCCAAGGAATCATTCCTGAAGACAGCAGAAATTGTCATCAAAAAAATTGATTATAATCGATAGCTGTACCCAGCGAGAAGCCCGAGAAATGTTTATTCATAAGCTACAGAGAGTTGTACACTCAGTCTGCTCCATTATGGGCTCTAGTCACCGTAGTATCAGGACATTTTCAACAAGTAATGTCTCAAAAAGTCTGGAATTTCATTGAAACCTGTTGAATATTGAAAGGCCTAGATTGAGTAGCCGTGGATAGTGGGCAAGTCTAGGACCAGAGGGCACAGCCACAATATACAAAGATGTCCCTTTACAATAGACACGAAGGAATTTCTCTTCTCCGTGGATTGTCACCTTGTCGCGGTGGAGAAGCTTGTGTGGTCCTGAGATCCCGAGAGTGATGCCGTCTGGAGCTATGCTCCTGGTAGGGTCACCCATGGCGGTAAGGTCGAGGGTGAGGTCCCAGACAAAGAACAATCCAACCAAGACCTCAATCGTGGAACAGGCGGACGAAGTTACTTCGAACTCAACAGCTGTGAAGGCGGATGAAGGCTGCAACAAATCCATCAGCTCCAATCGTCGTGGTTTCCATTGGAATCAGTTGGTTGATTTGTGAAGTATCGTGTGTTTCTTGGAGTGCAACATCAAGTACATGTTAAACAAATACACGCACAGGCGTGTTCGCTCTGTACAGAACGAAGACCATCATCCTGGACCTCGAGGGATAGCCACGACAACGACCAAGGCATTCCTCTAGCCAGAGGGTGGTGAATTGTGGAAATCATTGTAATCAACAACTGTGGTGGGCAAGTCATTAGGTACACTTAAATCAGAGGTTGGTAGGTTCGTGATTAGTCAGGGTGTGAAAGGTTACAGGGAGAAAGTGAAGGCACGAGAATGGGGTTTAGGGGGATAATAATTTAGCCATAACAGAATGACGGAGCAAACTCAGTGGACCAAAGAAGCTGATATATTTCATTCTGAGTTTGTGGGGAGTTGGTTTGTCTCCGAGACACTTGCAGGGTTTGAGAGATGCACTGTGGAGAATGATCTAAAGGCTGCATCACTGTCTGGTATTGGTGGGGGGTGGGGGGAGGTGGTGGACAGGATCGAAGCAAGCTGCAGAAAGTTGTAAACTTAGTCAGCTCCATCATGGGCAGTAGCCTCTGTAGCATCCAGGACATCTTCAAGGAGCGATGCCTCAAAATGGCGGCGTCCATCATTAAGGACCCCCATCAGCCAGGACAGGCCCTCTTCTCATTGCTACCATCAGGAGTGAGGTACAGGAGCCAGAAGACACACACTCAGCGATTCAGGAACAGCTTCTTCCCCTCCACTACTAGATTTATGAATGGACAATGAACCTAGCAACACTACCTCACCACTTTCTTAATATAGATTATATACAAATACGCACACTCACACACACAGTAATTTAGTTTTTCTATCGTGTTTTGCATTGTGTTGCTGCCGCAGAGACTACAAATTTTACGACATTTGCTGGTGATATGAAATCTGATTCTGTTTCTGTTCCTGTCTTGGGCCTCGAGGTGTGTTGCCTGTGTTAAAGTCACACAAAACGGTTCTATGTTTGAACTGGTTTATTCTGAAAAAGCTGACACCAAGTTCAGTAAATAAGCCGCAGGAAAAACAAAAGGTACACCACATGGAGTGACATGGGTCCCAGAACCGTTTACACAGAAGTTACTCAAGATAAGCCCAGACAGAAGAAACGAACAGTGTTGTATCAGTGAATGGGAAGGGGTTGGGGGCAGTCCATGGGAAGAACAAGTCTCCCCCAAACCCTCCCCCCAGCCTATCTCACCCCACCAGGAACCTTTCATTTTTTTGTCATGTTGGGGAAATCCCCCAAGAGGACCACAACCTTGTCATGGGGTTTGGAGGCTTGTGTGCCTCAGCGACCCGGAAAGCGATGGTGGCTGGAGTCAGGGGTTTATGCTTTGGCTCTTGGTAGGGTCACCCATGCCAAACAGGTCAAAGGGTAGAGGCCCACCGGTGAGAGTGGTCCACTGGTCCTCCAGGTTTGGAGGTTTATCTCGGTGTTAACAACACTGACTGGTAAAACAAAATTGTTATGGAAACAGCAATGAAGAATCCTTCTACATCCGAGTGTGACGGTATTCCTGAGTCTCCACCCGGGACTTGTATGACTGACAGTGGTGAAAACTGAGAGGAAACTACTGACAGGACAAAGGAAGCCCTGAACACTGGCAGAGACGGCGGACCACCATTGCTGCCCTATACGCCAGCGGCGTAACGGACACGTTGGGGAAATCGCCACCTGTCTAATTCACCATGCAGATATGCAAGGGGCAAAAATGAACAGGAGACAGCACATCATAAACACTAGAGGTTCTGCAGATGGTGGAAACCCAGAGTAACACACACACAATGCTGGAGGAACTCAGCAGGTCATGCAGCACTACAGAGGTGACTGAAGGGTTAACATTTCAGGCCGAGACCCTTCACCAGGACTGGAAAGGAAGGGAGTAGAAGCCAGAATAATGTTAGAACATAAAATAGTACAGCACAGTACAGGCCCTTCAGCCCACAATGTTGTGCCGACCCTCAAACCCTGCCTCCCATATAAGCCCCCACCTTAAATTCCTCCATATACCCATCTAGTAGTCTCTTAAACTTCACTAGTGTATCTGCCTCCATCACTGACTCAGGCAGTGCATTCCACGCACCAACCACTCTCTGAGTAAAAAACCTTCCTCTAATATCCCCCTTGAACTTCCCACCCCTTACCTTAAAGCCATGTCCTCTTGTATTGAGCAGTGGTGCCCTGGGGAAGAGGCACTGGCTATCCACTCTAACTATTCCTCTTATTATCTTGTACACCTCTATCATGTCTCCTCTCATCCTCCTTCTCTCCAAAGAGTGAAGCCCTAGCTCCCTTAATCTCTGATCATAATGCATACTCTCTAAACCAGGCAGCATCCTGGTAAATCTCCTCTGTACCCTTTCCAATGCTTCCACATCCTTCCTATAGTGAGGCAACCAGAACTGGACACAGTACTCCAAGTGTGGCCTAACCAGAGTTTTATAGAGCTGCATCATTACATCGCGACTCTTAAACTCTACCCTTCGACTTATGAAAGCTAACACTCCATAAGCTTTCTTAACTGCCCTATCGACTTGGCACCAGAATGTGTGGCAACACGTGCACTGTCGGGTGTGTTGGTTAAATCAAACGCCATTTCACGGTGTGCTTCTATAAACATGTGATAAATGGACCGGGAGAGGGGAAGGAGTACGGTACAAGCTGGCAGGTGATAGGTGAGACCAGGTGAGGGGGTTGAATTAAGAAGCTGGGAGGTGATGGGTGGAAGAAGCACAGCTTCTCTCTCCTCCATGGTCCACTCTCCTCTCCTGTTAGATACCTCCTTTGGCCATCCTCTCCTACCTTCTTCATATCCCCCCCGCCCCACCCACGCACCTCCTTGCCAGCTTGTACTCCTCGCCCCACTGCCCCCTTCCTTTCTCGTCCTGATGAAAGTTCTCAGTCCAAAATGGCAGCTGTCCATTCCACTCCATAGATCGGGGTTCCCAACCTGGGCTCCGCAGCCCCCCTCGGTTAACGGTCGGAGGCGCGGCACAGAAAAGGTTGGGAACCCCTGCTGTAGATGCTGCCTGACCTGCTGAGTTCCACCGGTGTTTTGTGCGCGTGGAACAGTAGAAGGTGGAATTGAAAACGTGGCCAAACAAAGGAACTTTTACCAGCAAGGTTTCAAATAATGCTGTAGCAGGAATCAAGTGAAAAATCAGATCACATCAGCAACAGGCCCTGTTACTCTGCAAGTCTGCTGTACTTAAAACCCAAATTCAGACTTCCTGTGCGACACACACAATGCTGGCGGAACTCAGCAGGCCAGGCAGCATCTATGGAAATGAATAAACAGTCGGCTTTTCAGGACGAGACCCTTCTTCAGGACCGAGAAGGAAGGGGGAAGGTGCCAGAATAAGAAGGTGGGGGGAGGGGAAAGAGGCTAGCAGGAAGGTGGATGCAGGAAGCCAGGTGGGTGGGAAAGGCAAGGCTGGAAGGGAAGGAATCTGATAGGAGGAGTGCGCCCAGAGGGAACTAATAGACAGGTGAGAAGAGGTGAAAGGTCGGGGGGGGGAGGATTTTGTTTGTGGGAAGGAGAAATTGATATTCATGTCATCAGGATAAAGTTCAGACTTCCTGTCCTCAGTTCTGCTTTTTTGATTCTCATTTTCTAATCAGCACAACCTCTTGGTTTTCAACACTGAACACCTTATCAAGTAGGATGCCCATTCTTCATTGCCAAAGCCCAACCTCTCTTCCACCCGGGTCGAACACACAGGGACAACAGCTGGAAAACCCTAGCCTGTGCTCACAATTGGCAGATCCTGATAACAGTTTACTCGTGCTCAGCTACAGGAAGATAACAGTTTTATTCCCAAGTCCCAGTTAGCAGATCTGATCTACGCTCCCCCCCACAACCCAGCCAGGACGGGAATGGACTAAACCCTGGTCCCGAGGCCCTTTTTCAGTTACATGGCACCCAGAGACTTACTTCCACCTGCAAAAGACTGCCCTCCACCATTTTAGCCCCAGCTCTGAAAATCTAACCCTTCAAACTAGTGCCACCTCCAAGAGGACTCCAATCCCATCATAGGGTTTAGAAGCTCGCATGTCTCAATGACCCGGGGAGCGATGTTGGCTGGAGAATGAAGAAAAGGAAATGAGGCAGCCAACACTCCACACATACACAGTGCCTAATCCTAGGGCACCTCCAATTCTCAGCAAAAACACCCATAACACTACAGCTGAACTGTTTACAGGAACATAAACTTGACCTGAACGTCAAGTTAATTTCCACAGTCAGAGGAGTTTAAACCGTACCCTGTTTTACACTCACCCAACAGGGCCACAAACTTGTGGTAGGGTTTGGAGGCTCGTGTGCCTCAATGACGCGGAGAGCGACGTTGGCTGGAGTCAGGGGCTTTATGCTTTTGACCTTGGTAGGGTCACCCGTGCCAAACAGGTCAAAGGGTAGAGGCCAGACTAAGAGTGGTCCACCAGGTTCAGCTCAGGGCTAACAACCCCAAATGGCAAAACAGAACAGTTATGGAAACAGCAGTGAAGAATTCTCCTGCATCTGAGTGTGACGGTATTCCTGAGTCTCCACCCGGGATTTGCCTGACCGACAGTAGTGAAAACCGAGAGGAAGCTACTGGCACAATGAAGGAAGCCCTGAACCAGAGGTGGAGGACCTTCATTGCTGTCCTAAATCCAGCGACCTAACAGGCAAAATTAGACCAGACCAGCACGGACGCAGCTGACATTAAAATATTCCTACCTACATTCAGCACCACCTTCCAGGTGAATTACACAATGATTAAAGAAAAAGCCTCCCAGGCTTTCAAAGAACAAGATGAGAAATTGGGAATTCTTCAGCAAGGCTTGAAGTATTGAAAGCACTAGATTTTCCAATACCCAGATCGCTACTTACTCACTAACAAACTCCCACTGGAAGAACATAACTAGTCTTTGCTCCACAATGCTGTCCGCCAATGTCATTCTCCCAAGCCAAACAGACTTAATAATACCTTGGAAGTGCAAGGCCATAGAGTATGGGATCCCAACAGTTTTTATACCATTAAACTTGCGGGGGGGGGGGGGGGAGGAGGAGTTGTGGGGTAAGGAAAAGGTTCATGGATCCCAAGTTGGGAACGCCAGCTGCAGAGGATTTGAACAAGAATATGGTGGTTTTTGTCAATGGCTTTAAAATCACCCAATTCCTCAGCGGAAACTGCAGTTCATTCAAGAATAGAGCATGCTGGTGGCAAAAGGCAGGAGGAGAGGAAAGGCACATCTGAAGTCTTTTCCTTCCATACACCCACATCACAAACATATCCGCCAGGCCCCGCTCCCTTCAGACAGCTGAGAACCACAAGCTAACCAGGCCGTACAAGGACAATGAGCAAGCACAGGCACATTAGTTGGTTTACACTACCAGCCACATACTGGCATTCATGCAATTTAGGAAGTTTGAAAAGGGGAACTGAGCGAAAATGTGAGGAAAACAAACTGAGGGAGCTAGAACAAAGGAGCTGAACCATGTTTCTCTTGCTCAGAGCCAGCTCGAATTGGCCAGTCATGTTTATGGGTGCACAAAACCATAGCATCAAAGTAAACGGAGAAGTCGTAGGTACAGCTGGCATCTGGCCAAGCAGCTTTCAGGTACCAGCTGCCAACACTACAAAGATAATAATGCTGTTGCCTGCCCACGCTCCACAAATCTCAAAAGTCAAGCTCGACTGGCCACGTTAATCAAACTGGCTTCAGTTTTACCTCTAAGAGGACCATAACCTTGTCATAGGGTTTGGAGACTTGCGTGCCTCAACGACCTGGAGAGCTACGCGGGCTGCAGTCTTGTGCTTTGGCTCTCGGTAGGGTCACCCATGTCAAACCGGTCAAAGGGTAGAAGCCAGACTAAAAGTGGAGTGGCCCACCAGCCCTCGAGGTTCAGGGGTTCAGCTCAGGGTCAACAACCGTGATGGAAAAAGAAAACATATGGAAATGGAAATAAAGAATCCTTCTATATGAGATGGAGGGCCCTCATTGCTGCCCTAAATGCCAGCGGCATTATGAGAAGTAAACAAGCTTCATTTTTAGAGGAAGTTTGAAACTGCACCTCATCTCAGATGAGGGCCTGGTTCTAAAATTGCACATCCTCTTACTGCAGGGCCCTGTCTGATCACTAAAGTGCAGAACACTGAAGGAGAATTGGACCCAACAAATCCCACTGTTAAAACCAAGGCCCTTCTCACCGATACTGACCGCCTCCTCTACTCCCCCCATCAATTAAGGATTTTCCTGCTGATTCACCAGAGGGGAAAACATCAAACGCATTTGATGCTTAACTCATGCAAGCTTAATCTGCGAACTATGCAGATTTGGAAATGCAGTTAGAGTGGGAATAAACAGCAAGACTGGCATTCCAATTTTCTACCGCAGCACTTGTAGAGGCTGAGGTCTCAGCTGTGAACAAGAGGTACATCATTTCAACGGAAGTTCTGTCCCCTGACCAATGTTTCTCTTCAACACGAAAGATCAGCTTTCTCAGTTGGAAAGGGCACAGATTTTCCCCAACCAATAACCTAGAGAAACACAGTCGTCATTGGATGTAGACAAGGTGCTTCAGAAATGACTGCTCTGTTCTATTTAGAAATATACAATTGCAGTTACAGGCCCTTCCAGCTCAACGAGCCCACACTGACCAATTACACCCATGTGACCAATTAACCTAACTCAAAGTTCAAAGTGAATTTATTATCAAAGCTCATACATGTCACCATGTACATAGAACCTAAATAGGAGCAGGAGTCGGCCACCTGGCCCGTCGAGCCTGCTCTGCCATTCAATAAGATCACGGCTGATCTGGCCATGGACTCATCTCCACCTACCTGCCTTTTCCCCATAACCCTTAATTACCCTACTATGCAAAAATCTATCCAACCTTGTCTTAAATATATTTACTGAGGTAGCCTCCACTACTTCGCTGGGCAGAGAATTCCACAGATTCACCACTCTCTAGCAAAAGTCGTTCCTCATCTCTGTCCTAAATCTACTCCCCCGAATCTTGAGGTTATGTCCCCTAGTTCTAGTCTCACCTACTAGTGGAAAACTTTCCTCTGTCTTATCTATCCTGTTCATAATTTCATATGTTCCTATAAGACCTCCTCTCATCTTTCTGAATTCCAGTTAGTACAGTCCCAGGTGACTCAATCTTTCCTTATAGTCTAACCCCTTCATCTCTGGAATCAACCTGGTGAACCTCCTCTGCACCGCCTCCAAAGCCAGTATATCCTTCAGGTAAGGAGACCAGAACTGCACACAGTACTCCAGGTTTGGCCTCACCAGTACCCTGTACAGTTACAGCATAACCTCCCTGCTCTTCAATTCAATCCCTCTAGAATGAAGGCCAAAATCCTATTTGTCTTCTTGATAAGCCTGCTATACCTGCAAACCAACCTTTTGCAATTCATGCACAGACACTCCCAAGTTCCTCTGCACAGCAGCGTGCCAAAATGGATAACGTTGCATTTACCAACACTGTACTCCATCTGCCAGACCCTTACCCACTCATTTAACCTATCTATATCTCTCTGCAGACTCTCCATATCTTCTGCACAATTTGCTTTTCCACTCAATTTGGTATCATCAGCAAACTTACATACATTACACTTACAACAGGAATTCTGCAGATGCTGGAAATTCAAGCAACACACATCAAAGTTGCTGGTGAACACAGCAGGCCAGGCAGCATCTCTAGGAAGAGGTACATTCGATGTTTCGGGCTGAGACCCTTCGTCAGGACTAACTGAAAGAAGGGTCTCGGCCCGAAACATCGACTGTACCTCTTCCTAGAGATGCTGCTTGGCCTGCTGTGTTCACCAGCAACTTTGATGTGTGTTGCCTGATACATTACACTTAGTCCACTCTTCAGATCATTAATGTGTATCGTGAACAGTTGCGGGTCCAGCACCAACCCCTGTGGCACAGCATTCACCACAGATTGATAACCAGAGAAACGTCCATGTATCCCAGCTCTCCGCTGTCTATTGATTAACCAATCCTGGATCCACGCTAATACATCACCCCCAACTCCAAGCATCCTTATCTTATGGATAAATTTTTTTAAATTTTTTGTGCGGCACCTTAGAGAACGTCTCGATAAACCCCGAGATCCATTTTCTTGCAGGCATTCACAGTAAATACAAGAAACACAATAGAATCAATGAAAGATCACAGACACCAGGATAGGCAACAACTAATGTGCAAAAAAAATTTAACACTGCAAATACAAAAAGGAAATAAAGAAATAATAATAAATATCAAGAACATGATCCCTTGAAAGAGAGTTCAGGGATGGGCTAGTGAAGCTGAGTGAATTCGCAAGTCTTTAGAATGTGGGAGGAAACCAGAGCACCCGGAGGAAACGCACACATTCACGGGGAGAACGTACAACCTCCTTGCAGACAGTGGTGGGAATTGAAGCTCGGTCGCCGAAGCTGTTAGAGTGTTACACTAGCCACTGTGTTATCGTGCTGCTCCATTGACTAAAATCACTGTGACTGTGTTCGTTAGTGAGTACATCTGTATTGCACACAACTCAAATCAGGTTGTAGGCACCAATACTTCCCGTTTACCCAGATTGAAGCACGTACATTGCAAGGTCACACAGAAGTTAGTGCGACACTATTACAGCTTGGGGCGCCAAGAGTTCAGAGTTCAATTCCAACCTCGTCTGTGAGGAGCCTGTACGTACTTGTCGTGGAATGCGTGGGTTTACCCCGGGTGCAAAGACATTAGTAGGTTAATTGGTTGTTGTAAATTATCCCGTGATTAGGCTCGGGTTAATCGCTGGCTGCTGTACGCCGAGGCTCAAGGGGCCAGGAGGGCCTGCTCTGTGCTCTCTCGATAAACAAGCTTTCCAGTCAGTGCTTTCGCTGAAATGGCCAACTCGAAGTGGGTTTAGGGACAAAATCTAAACCAACCTACAGTCAATCTGAACTCCTCAGCCTCTGGACTTTCAGAAAGGGGTTTAGTATCACTGCCATATGCCATGAAATCCATTAGCTTTACAGCAGCAGTACAATGCAATATATAATAGAAAAAGACTGAGTTACAGTAAATATATTAGTTACATTAAATTAGTGCAAAAAATAGAAATAGAAGTGTAGTGAGGTAGTGTTCATGGGTTCAACGTCCATTCAGAAATCTGATGCCAGAGGGGAAGAAGCTGTTCCTGAATCATTAAGTGTGTGCCTTCAGGCTCCTGTACCTCCTTCCTGACGGTAGCAATGAGAAGAGGGCGTGTCCTGGGTGATGGGTAATTCTAACCAACCGCTCCCCACCCCCCACCCATCCAGAACGACGATTTACAGAAATCACGGCAGCCAACACTCCATACACGCACACAATTCCTAATTCTAGGGCACTCACGATTCTCAGCAAAACATCCATTACACTGCAGCCGAACAGTTTACAGGAATGTAAACTTGACCTGAACATCAGGTTAATTATCACAGTCAGATAAGTTTGTATCTTACATGTGTATTACATCCAAGAGGACCACAACCCTACTGTAGGGTTTGGAGACTCGCGTGCCTCAGTGACCCGGAGAGCTGCGTTGTCTGGAGTCAGGGCTTTATGCTTTAGCTCTTGGTAGGGTCACCCTTGCCAAACAAGTCAAAGGGTAGAGGCCAGACTAAGAGTGGGGGGGGGGGGGTCAGCTCAGGCCTAACAACCCTGACCAGCAAAACAAAACTGTTACAGAAACAGCAATGAAGAGTCCTTCTGCATCTGGATGGCCAAGGACAGACAGAGGTGGGGAACATTCATTGCTGCCCTAAGCGCCGGTAGTGTAAGTGCAGTAAGTACTGTAATCACAACACACACTGAGTTTCATCTTCAGAACAGAATCAAGTACATGGCAGCCACTAACCGTGGGTGACACGGTAGCACAGTGGCCTGCACGACGCTTTACAATACCAGTGACCCGCCGCTGCCTGTTCTCCCCGGGACCGCGTGGGTTTCCTCCGGATTCTTTGGTTCCCCCCCCACCCCCCGCCCACAGTCCAGAGATTACAGGTTAATTGTCATTGTAAATTGTCCCATGATTAGGCTAGGATTAAATCAGGGGAAAATCGCTGGGCAGCGTGGCTCAAAGGGCTAATTCATCACTAGCTCAATAAATCAATAAAACAAGCACTGACAATCACTTTTTAATCATCTGAGTGTGACAGTATTCCTGTCTCCCCACCCGGGACTTGCAAGACTGACGGTGAAAACCGAGAAGAAAGCTCCTGAACACAACTGCAGATAGAGGACCTTCATCTCTGCCCTAAATGCACGACCTGTGTTACAACTTACAACTCACCCATTGCCCGTGAAGTCACAATACTTTACGGTTTAACTATAAAAAGATTTACGAGCTGTAGGGAGTAGTTATGTGGCTATAAATAAACCAGTCACCACTGCCAAAATTATTAGTCACGATCATGTTTACATGCAATTCCATTCTGTTCAGACCTCATTCACTTACCGGGCAGAGTGAAGGTACGCGTTAGGGCCTATCACCATAGTTACTCTGACTCAAACTTAAAACCATTTGTGGGTACCTAGGCTAACTGATTCTATCACTCCAGATTTCACACACCCACACAGCTTACTTTTGTGGCATCGCTCACGCCAGGGGCAGGTCTTGGGTTTGTGAGCGACTCACCTCCTAGAAGCTACGTTGCCACTCAACAATACAGTACTGCCTTTCAGAAAAGCTCAAGGCATTGTTTAGTGAAACCCCATTCAACGAACAAGAGGGATCTCTTGTCCTGCCCAGTAGTTATCCCATGTTAGCAGTATGCTGTTACGGCGTTATCTGCAAGATCGGGGTTCAATTCATGCTGCTGTCTCTCAGGAGTCCGTATGCTCGCCCTGTGACCAACGTGGGTTTCCTCCAGGTGCTCTGGTTTCCTCCCACATTCCCAAAGACATATGGTTAGGGTTAGTGAGTTGTGGGCATGCTACATTGGCCAGAGATGTGGCAACACTTGTTGGCTGCCCAGCACAAATCTTTGCTCGCAAACACGAGGAAATCTGCAGATGCTGGAATTTCAAGCAACACACGTAAAAGTTGCTGGTGAACGCAGCAGGCCAGGCAGCATCTCTAGGAAGAGGTGCAGTCGATGTTTTGGGCCGAGACCCTTCGTCAGGACTAACTGAACGAAGAGTGAGTAAGGGATTTGAAAGTGGGACGGGGAGGGGGAGATCCGAAATGATAGGAGAAGACAGGAGGGGGAGGGATGGAGCCAAGAGCTGGACAGGTGACTGGCAAAAGGGGGATATGAGAGGATCATGGGACAGGAGGTCCAGGGAGGGGGGGGGGGGAGCCAGGAGGATGGGCAAGGGGTATAGTGAGAGGGACAGAGGGAGAAAAAGAATGTGTGTATATAAATAAATAATGGATGGGGTACAAGGAGAAGGTGGGGCATTAGCGGAAGTTTGAGAAGCCATCAGGTTGGAGGCTACCCAGACGGAATATAAGGTGTTGTTCCTCCAACCTGAGAGTAGCTTCATCCTTACAGTACGTCCCATTCTGATATGTCTATTCATGGCCTCCTCTACTGTAAAGATGAAGCCACACTCAGGTTGGAGGAACAACACCTTATATTCCGTCTGGGTAGCCTCCAACCTGATGGCATAAACATTGACTTCTCTAACTTCCGCTAATGTCCCACCTCCCCCTCGTACCCCATCCGTTATTTATTTATATACACACATTCTTTTTTCTTTTTCTCTCTCTCCTTTTTCTCCCTCTGTCCCTCTCACTATACCCCTTGCCCATCCTCTGGGTTCCCCCCCTCTCCCCCTTTTCCTTCTCCCTGGGCCTCCTGCCCCATGATCCTCTCATATCCCTTTTGCCAATCACCTGTCCAGCTCTTGGCTCCATCCCTCCCCCTCCTGTCTTCTCCTATCATTTCGGATCTCCCCCTCCCCCTCCCACTTTCAAATCTCTTACTAGCTCTTCCTTCAGAAGGGTCTCGGCCCAAAACGTCAACTGTACCTCTTCCTAGAGATGCTGCCTGGCCTGCTACAAATCTTTGCTGATTTGACTCAACACAAATGATACATTCTGCAGCATGCTTCACTGTAAATGAGGCAAATAAAGCTAAACTTTACCTCAACAGATCTGGTCAATCACACTGCCGGATTTTACTGACACTTATTGGCTATGTTTCTTAAAACATTCTAGGTACATAAAGGTCAATTAATTATGTAAATCTTCATTCTGTGCGCACTTGTTATCTTGCATGTGTAGGGACTGAGCCTCAAGCTGCAATGGGAGAGGCATCAGAGCTGGTGCGTTCCATCAGGGGCAGCGTGGCCCAGCGTCCAGGCAGGGGTCAGCTATTTTCAATGTGCTGTGTATGTTTTGCACCTTAGCCCCATAGGAATGCTGTTTCATTCAGCTGTATCTCTGTATAGGTGAATGATAAGTAAACTTAATTTGATCTGAACTATATATTTACAGTAATTTCAGGCTGGCTAACCACTCCTAGTTAGTGCTTCTCCCCAGGTTCTCTGAACAATGTTTGTGTTTAAACAATGAGTGCAATGCTAGACTTTGTTCACAAACAGTGAGGAGCTGGATTTTTTTTTGCTGGAATTGCAAGCTGGAAGGGATTTTAGGGAACGCAAGGTGCCTTTTTATTATGTGACAGAATGCATAAGCACGAGGAGATTATTTAAAACAAACCGAGGTCAAGAGCATTAGAGAAAACTAGCCTCAATATAGGAATACAAATCTTTAGTCGAGTCTCAGCCAGAATATCGTCTTTGATTCTGAGCACCGTTCAGAAGGCAAGTCAGAACCAGGTTTAATATCACTGGGGCATGTCGTGAAATTTGTTGCCTTTGCAACAGCAGCACAAAGCATTACACAAGAGAAAAAAACTTCCAGTATTTACTAATTTGTTAAATTAGTAGTGCAAAAATAGAAATAAAACGTACGAGGTAGTATTCATGGTTTCAATGTCCATTCAGAAGTCGGATGGCACAGGGGAAGAAGCTGTTCCTGAATTGTTAAGTGTGTGTGAACTTCCTCCCTGATGGTAACAATGAGAACTCAGCATGCCCTGGGTGATGGAGGTCCAAAATGATGGACACTGCCTACTTGAGGCATTGCTCCTGGATACGACGGAGGCTGGTGCCCACGATGGCGCTGACCACGTTTACAACTTTCTGCTTATTTTGATCCTGTGTAGTAGCCCGCCCTCCCACCACCCCATACCAGATGGTGATGCAGCCAGTTAGAATTCTCTCCACCGTACATCCGGAGAAACTTGCTAGAGATTTGCGAGTGGAGTGAACACTCAAAGTATACCAAAATGTTTGTAGGAATGTGGTTTTCAATCATCTAAGAGACTTTCATCTTTTTTTTTGTTAAAAAGTGCAGGATATTTGGTGCCTAGCAGGTATGACCTGCTTTGTGTTCAGGCAAACATTCATGGATCACCAATCTCCAAACAGATTTTAGACTAAAACTAAGCCATAAAGTCTCTCACTACCGGTCAAAGGAATCACAGCTGATCTAATTTCTATCAACCCAACAGAATTCTGCATTAAGATGCTTGTAAGAGTAACAACTCATAAGCTCGTGAAAGGTGGAAACTCAGTCAGCTCCATCAGGGGCATCAGCCTTGGTAGTATCCAGGACATCTTCGAGGAGCGAAGACATCCAAAGGACCCCCATCACTGAGGACGTGCCCTCTTCTCATTCCTACCATCAGAAAGGAGGTACAGGAGCCTGAAGACACACACTCAACGATTCAGGAACAGCTGCTTCCCAGCGTACGCCGGTGATCTTGAACCTGACTCTGAAGGAGACCAGCTCAGAGCTTGAGTTTTCATTCACGAGTCTTGACGGCAAATCAGCGGGCAAGTAATAAAATTCTGAAATATGATTGAGAATCTTCATCAGAATTGGATGAGAGCTAGAGGACTCAAGTTACTAATGTAACTTGAAGATTAAATCATGAACACTGCCTCACTATTTCCCCCTCCTCTCTTTTTGCACTACTTAATTTTAAAATACATACTTATTGTAGTACATGATAATAAAAAGCATCAGTTACAATGTACTGTTACCATAAAACAACTTCACAACACATGCCAGTGATACTAAACCTGACTCTGACATTTATCCAAAAATGATAAAAATAACTAATTTTGGAAGGCCCAATCACAAACAAGAGAAAATCTGCAGATGCTGGAAATCCAAGCAACACACACAAAATGGTGGAGGAACTCAGCAGGTCAGGCAGCATCTATATAAAAAAAAGTAAACAGTTGACATTTCAGGCCAAGACCTTTCATCAGGTCTTGATGAAGGGTCTCAGTCCGAAGCGTCAACTGTACTCCTCCCCATGGATGCTGCCTGGCCTGCTGAGATCCTCCAGCATTATATGTGTTGCTTAATCTTGAAAAGAAAAGCTTAATTTAGGCTAGTGTATAGACTTGGGCTTCCAATAGAAAAAACCTGGAGTACTTTTCATCCATTAAAAGACAATTACATCATTTGCAGGCATTAACTGGGTTTAATGCGATAGAAAAGCTACTTGTACCTTTCAGAGGGTACATGGGTGTCCAGAGAAGGGTAGCACCACTGGTGAAGGGGCTTGTGTCCATTCCGGGGCAGCTTACTGAACTCTGGTCCCCACCGGACTCTCAGCTCTCACTTGTGGCTCCAGTAGCTTGTATGCATGTGACCAGTGTAAACGTAACTTTATTGGATCAAATAACGACAGCACAAAAAGATCGTTACTTATCTTTTCACCCACTTATTTCTTCGAGCTCAGCCGGCGAGTGAACTCGGACCTGACATCAAGGAGAGACCCTTTCTCATCTCCCCAGTGGTTCTACAAGTTCACTGCCCGATGTCAGAATTGTCAGAAGTTATAAGGCCAACGATACAAAAGAACAATCAGTTTGATAACCATTCCGGTCAAGTCAATGGACTATTGATACAGAGAACAATCAGTTTGATAACCATTTCAGTCAAATCAATGGACTATTGATACAAAAGTACAATCAATTTGTTAGACACTCCAGCCACCTTAATTAAAGAAAAGAATGTCCTACCTGGTTTTAAAAACGTAAACACGAGGAATTCTGCAGATGCTGGAAATTCAAGCAACACACATCAAAGTTGCTGGTGAACGCAGCAGGCCAGGCAGCATCTCTAGGAAGAGGTACAGTCAATGTTTCAGGCTGAGACCCTGTGGGACCCGTCCTGACGAAGGGTCTCGGCCTGAAACGTCGACTGTACCTCTTCCTAGAGATGCTGCCTGGCCTGCTGTATTCACCAGCAACTTTGATGTGTGTTTGTACCTGGTTTGCTGGAGCCACAACTTAATGACAAAGATAAGAACATCCGTCAAATTTATGCTTTAATTAAGAAAGGAATGTTCTGTCTAATTTCCATCAGGTACTGCTTTTTGTCAAAATCAAATGGTGTTAAAGCTCAGAGACATCTTATGTGGATCTGGGCGAACCTTAACCCTCATCTTGCTCCAAAGAAAGCAGCTGTGAGACATTATTCAAACACACTGCAGTCACAGACATAGCCAGTTCCGAATCCATTGTTTACAGGAATCTTGAGAATTCCCCCATTCCCTTAACCTTTATCACCAGTAGCCTCACTCCAGTACACTGCTTTGACAGGCGGGCTAAAGCAGGTGCAGTCGGCCGGCAGGCCTCATACCCCAGTGAGTTAGGGACATGCCTGTCCCAGCATGTGAAGTCAGCTCTGGCGGAATGGGCAGATGAGATCTACCGCGAGATCCAAACGGCCGGGAAGGCGGTACTGCCACGCTCCATGGACAGCGAAGGCCATGACGAAGCAGCGTAACCAAGGAAGACCCCAGTCTGTGATGCTTCTTCTGAATTTCTGAGATCAAGAGAGTGGAACGGCCCCAGTCAAATGGCTTTTGCACTTTAAAGACTCTACCGTACAAGTTTCCTGTCATCGTCGGACACGACGTACCTTTCAGAGCCCTGCGTGCAAATGGCTAGAAAAAGAGGCATTTGAAATAAAGGCTTGTTACATAAACCTGTTTGGGTGCATTCTCCAGTTACCTTATAAGGTAACCGCAGCCTTCAGCCAGGAGCAGATGTCATCAGGTGGTTCCCAACCTTCACCGAGTGTTTCGACCCTTCACCACGACACTCTCCAGTTGGTGAGCCGGCAGTGGTGGCCAAATCACTGCCCATCTGCTCCTGGCTTCCAGCTCCCCTCCTCTCGCCTACTCCAAATCCAACAAGAGGCTCGCTCTGCCTCTTCCCCCATCCTACGAGCTGCTTGTTTTTTGCTCCTTTCCTCCAGGCCCAGACCTGACAACAACCGCCGTGCTGATTTGGCTGGGAAACCTCTGCAGCCGATCTCCACAGGGAACAACCGTGCCTGCCATCCCTTGTCTATAACAGTGTACGAAAAGGCAAAATTAGCACCAATCTCAGTGACCGGAGAATAAAAGTGACCAATTAGAGTTATGGGATGTCAACATTTTTTGCACTTACACAAGAGAGAGGAGTCAAGTGGTTTATGGCAAGGAGCAGAGTAAATAGGAAAACATTATTCACAGATGACCTCTCCTGGATCCAGCACACAAGTGAATTACAAAGAAAGCTCAACAGCACCTCCACTTCCCTAGAAGTTTGTGGAGATTCAGCATGACATCTAAAACTCAAGAAGTTCTATAGATGTGTAGCAGAGAGTATACTGACTGGCTGCATCGCGGCCTGGTATGGAAACACCATGGCCCTTGAATGGAAAATCCGACAAAAAGTACTGGATTCGGCCCAGTAAACTCCTCCTCACCACTGAGCACGTACACATTTATACATTATCGTAGAAAAGCAGCATCTATCATGAGGGATCTCCACCAGCCAGGCCACGCTCGCCTCTCAATGCTACCATCAGGAAGGTACAAGAGCCTCAGGACTCTCACCACCAGGTTCAAGAACAGTTACTACCCCTCAACTATAGGGCTCTTGAACAAAATGGGATAACTACACCCAACTTCACTCGCCCCCGTCATTGAAGTGTTCCCACAACCAATGATCTCACTTTCAAGGACTCGTCTCACATTCTTGTGGTTTAATGCTATTTACTTATATTTCCATTTGCACAGTTTGCTGTCTTCTACAATCTAGCTGAACTTTCATTCACCCTGTTATAGTTACTATTCTTTAGATTTGCTGAGTATGCCCACAGGAAAATAAATCTCAAGATTGTATACGACGACTAATAAAATTTACCTTGAACTTTAAAGTTGTTTGAATAATTGCAAGGTCCTCATCACTCAGACAGAAGAACATCCTGAACATCCTTAAAACTAGAACTAAATTAGTGACACAGACTTCACAAAAGTTTCAAAATATGGTGCTTAAGACTGACAAATACTTTGGATCAGATGCTAAGACTTTAATAGAAGCAGTTAATTATACTACAAAATTAGAAGATCCCTAACATTCAATTCCAAAATCAATGCTTTAAATGGTTCGCATCCTGCTGTTTAAGAAAGGCATAATAAATTAGAGAATACGAACACACACAAAATGCTGCAGGAACTCAGCAGGTCAGGCAGCATCTATGGAAATGAATAGTGGCGTTTCGGGCCGAGACTTCACCAAATCATGACAAGAGGAGGAACAAACGCTTGAGACAAGAGAAACTTGAGATATAGAAAATAACTCCAAAGGCTCTCTGGCACCTTGGCTTTGATATGTCGAAGAATGAGTAACAGGAGGAATCCTAATGATCTGGACACCATTAAGGTTATTGCCTTTGCAAGGGAGCATGGTCTTAATTTACCGACATGACATTCAGTTAACATGCTTAATAAGAATGCCTTCAAATTTAGATATTAGTGGTATGCAAGTTTAAATGTATTAGAGGGGAAAATACTAGGGTTGCAAGGTTAGCTGAAGATATTGGGTTCAGTGCTTGATCCATTAGTTCACAACCTGCATTAATAATTTTTTGTTGGGGGCAGGAGAGGGGGATTTGGGGTCCGAAGTTCTAGCTGCACTTCATGCAGTTTGGGGGGGGGGGGTTGACGATCGTGTTGTCGTTCCTTTTTACGCCAGGGTGGGTCGGGAGGCAGTGGTCTGCTGTTCCTCTCTGACCCGACTCCCATTTCTTCCTTTTCCCGTGGCTGGCCGAAGAATCTCAGAGTTGTGTACTGCATACATCCTTTGAATAATAAACCTCTGAATCACTAAAATTGTGTTAACATCTCAGAGAGGGGCTTCAAAACCTAACATAGACAGTTGTGACGAAGTTCTTAACAATAAATCTTATAGCCTGTATCAGGTTGACACACTAACCTCAAGGGAGTGGCCAAAAAGCAGACAAATGAAGATTAAGAAACATGGCATTTTGACCAGAATACTAATTACAGGGGATAAGGAGAGATCTAACTGGGCTGAAGTAGCGGAGAGATCAATACATAAGCACTACTGTGATAAGTTAAAGCCATTTTAAATATTCTAATTTTAGAGGTACTAAATGGGGAAGCAATGGTTATCTCGTATCAGATGATATATGGTGCTGTGCACAGCCTATCATAACACAACTCATTCCTATCATTTCTATTCAGTCAAATTTGACAGTGACATGTAATCTCTAAACTTCTGTAAACCCCTATGGTGCTTCCCCTCAAGTGGGACATTTCGGAGGAGAACTGTGACCCTTGTTTCCTTTAAAAAAAATCAAAGGTTGGAAGCAGCGTTGGATGGGGTTTGGTTGGGAAGAGTCCAACCCAGAGCACAAACACCATCTTGCAGAGGGGCCAAATGTGTTTCAATGTGGTATTCTCTCTGCAAGCGAGCTTTCACACACCCGTTTCAGATTGCATTTCAACCACAATGCAGACCGGTGGTGTAGTGGCATCAGCACCGGATTTCGAGGCAAATGGTCCCGGGTTCGAATCCCGCCGGCTCCTTGCACGCTTTCCGTCCGTGCTGGGTTGAGCGTCGAGTTAGCAGCTCGGCCTTAAGAAACAGACAAAATAGCAAGGCTGCCGTCCGACGCGCCACGAGGTGTGGAGAGGAACAGCAGCAGGTCAGTTGGCAGTGTCGTGACGTTAGGTTCAGCTAAACCAAGTCAGCGGTATATTGCCCATTTCAGAGGATGCTTTAACAAATCAAAGCCCAAACCTACGTACAAACAGGGTGCTCTACCATATACATCACAAGCTTCAAAACCAAGCACAAGATAGTCTGCAGATGCCAGAAATCCAAAGCAACACACAAAATGCTGGAGGAGTTCAGCATCCACAGAAAATAAACCCTTCTTCAGGACTGGACTGAAGACCGAAGCAGGTTCTGGACTCCACTCCTGAAGAATGGTCTCGGACCGAAACGTCAACTGTTGTTCATTTCCATAGATGCTGCCTGACCAGCTGAGTTCCTCCAGCATTCTGTGTGTGAAGAGTTAAAAACTTACAGGTGTACTCAAAGGTTTAATTCAAAAGCTTCTGTATGGGACAGAGAGCAAACACTTAGCAAAGGGCAGGCTGCCTCATCAAGTTAAGGATGGGACTGCCAGCTCAAAGGACAACACACCAACTTTAACCTTCAGTACAAGTCTTTTGTACCTGGTAGACTGATGTCCTAACCCAGTGACAGATTTTTTTTTGAAATCCTGATCAACTAACACACACACACACAGAATTCTGGAAGAACTGCGCAGGTCAGGCAGCAGCTAAGGAAATGCATAAACAGTGAACTTTTCGGGCCGAGACCCTTCTTCAGGACGGGACAGGAAGAGGGGAAAACACCAGAATAGAAAGGTGGGAGAGAGGGGAGGATGATAACTAGTGAAAGGTGAAGTCAAGTGGGTAGGGAAGATGAAGGAAGCTGATAGAAGAGAGTATACCATGGGAGAAGGCGGGGGGGGGGGGGAAGAGAGCCAGGGGGAGGTGATAGGTAGGTGAGAAGAGGCCAGAGTAGGGAAGAGAAGAAAAGGGGAGTGGATGGGAATTTTTTTTTAAACCGGAAGGAGAAATTCTGCTGACTGTCTCACTTTAAATTACCAACTTTATTCAAATAAGTGGTTTTCCTGTCCAAACTTAAAATTCTGTATTTTGTTTAAAGATGGCAATTAAATGTACAAGACCACAAGGGATACAAAACATGTGCATTTCTATAAAACCATCTGACTCTCAGGGCATCTCAAGGCATACCGGACTCACTGAGCTACTTAGAAACCTAATCACTGTGGCTTTGTAGGAAATAACAACACAAACCACAGAAGTTCCACAAGCAGCAGAGCAAGGAGGGATGCAGTTGCTTCCTCGGCAATGGTGACCGAGGGATATTTTACTTCAGACACGGAAGTTCAACTGCTATCCTTCAAAACTGTACCACCCAAGAGGAACCGTTGCTCTTCCACACGGAAGAAACAGCAAATCAGCGCTCTCTGCAGCTGTACTATAAATCCACCAGGTCCATAGCAGACACCGTAAACCTTATTTATTTTGAGATTCAGCCCAGAACAGGCTCTTCCAGCATGATCCGCTCCGCCTAGCAACCTATTAAACGCTAGCCTAATCAGAGGACGATTTGTTGTCCCTCTCCGTACCTTGCAATGCATCGGACAGCAAACTTGCTGTTTCTTTAGCACTTTTGTCTGCTTTTTTTTTAAAAACACAAGGTCGAGCTGCTGGCTCACTCAACCTAGCATGAAGCCAGCCGGATTTGAACCCGTGACCATTCGCCTCAAAGTCCAATGCAAATGCCATTACGCCACTGGCTGGCCAAGGGCAATTTACAATGACCAATGAACCTACTGACCAGTAGGCCTTTGGATTGTGGAGGAGACCGGGGCAGTCAGTAGAAACCCACGCAGTCACAGTGTGAACAAAGTACTCAGGCCACCTTCAGGGAGCGGTGTCTCAGAAAGGCAGCGTCCATTATTAAGGACCCCCAGCACCCAGGGCTTGGCCTTTTCTTACTGTTACCCTCCGGACGGAGGTATAGAAGCCTGAAGGCACACACTCAGTGATTCAGAAACAACTTCTTCCTCCCTGCCATCCAATTCCTAAATGGACATTGAATCTTAGGACACTGCCTCACTTTTTCTTTTAAATATACAGTATTTCTGTTTTTACGTGTTTTTTAAATCTATTCAACATACGTAATTGATTTACTTGTTTATTTACCATTTTTTGTTTTATTTATTATTTTTTTCTCCGCTAGATGATGTATTGCATCGAACTGCTGCTGCCAAATTATCAAATTTCAGGTCACATGCCGGTGATAATAAACCTGATTCTGATGTATAAACTCCTCACGGCCAGCAGTGGAAATTGAACTCCTAACTCTGGTACACCCCGAGCTGTAACAGCCATGCTTCTGTGGTGCCCTGATATTACCTTTGGATAACTTTAGCCCGTTTAACTGAGGATTAGATTCTTCTGTCAGTACGTAGCTTCATGACATCCAACTGAATACCCATCTTATTCCTGCACTGGGCTCTGCAGCCAGTTTGGGAGCAACTACCAGTACACAAAATGCTCTCAGCGGCCACTTTATATTAGGTACACCTGCTCATTACTGCAAACATCGAATCAGCCAATCATGTGGCTGCAACTCAAATGAACTGAAGCATGCAGACATGGTCAAGAAGGTTCAGGTGTTGTTCTGACCAAACATCAGAATGGGGAAGAAACGTGATCCAAGTGATTTTAGAAACATAGAAACATAGAAAATAGTCGCCCCTTCGAGCCTGCACCGCCATTTATTATGATCATGGCTGATCATCCAACTCAGAACCCAGCCTTCCCTCCATACCCCCTGACCCCTGTAGCCACAAGGGCCATATCTAACTCCCTCTTAAACATAGCCAATGAACTGGCCTCAACAGTTTGCTGTGGCAGAGAATTCCACAGATTCACCACTCTCTGTGTGAAGAAGTTTTTCCTAATCTCGGTCCTAAAAGGCTTCCCCTCTATCCTCAAACTGTGACCCCTCGTTCTGGACCTCCCCAACATCGGGAACAATCTTCCCGCATCTAGCCTGTCCAATCCCTTTAGGATCTTATACGTTTCAATCAGATCCCCCCTCAATCTTCTAAATTCCAACGAGTACAAGCCCAGTTCATCCAGTCTTTCTTCATATGAAAGATCTGCCATCCCAGGAATCAATCTGGTGAACCTTCTTTGTACTCCCTCTATGGCAAAGATGTCTTTCCTCAGATTAGGGGACCAAAACTGCACACAATACTCCAGGTGTGGTCTCACCAAGGCCTTGTACAACTGCAGTAGTACCTCCCTGCTCCTGTACTCGAATCCTCTCGCTATAAATGCCAGCATACCATTCGCCTTTTTCACCGCCTGCTGTACCTGCATGCCCACTTTCAATGACTGGTGTATAATGACACCCAGGTCTCGTTGCACCTCCCCTTTTCCTAATCGGCCACCATTCAGATAATAATCTGTTTTCCTATTTTTGTCAAAGTGGATAACTTCACATTTATCCATATTAAATTGCATCTGCCATGAGTTTGCCCACTCACCCAACCTATCCAAGTCACCCTGCATCCTCTTAGCATCCTCCTCACTGCTAACACTGCCACCCAGCTTCGTGTCATCCGCAAACTTGGAGATGCTGCATTTAATTCCCTCATCCAAGTCATTAATATATATTGTAAACAACTGGGGTCCCAGCACTGAGTCTTGCGGTACCCCACTAGTCACCACCTGCCATTCTGAAAAGGTCCTGTTTATTCCCACTCTTTGCTTCCTGTCTGCTAACCAATTCTCCACCCACACCAATACCTTACCCCCAATACCATGTGCTTTAAGTTTGCACACTAATCTCCTGTGTGGGACCTTGTCAAAAGCCTTTTGAAAATCCAAATATACCACATCCACTGGTTCTCCCCTATCCACTCTACTAGTTACATCCTCAAAAAATTCTATGAGATTCGTCAGACATGATTTTCCTTTCACAAATCCATGCTGACTTTGTCCGATCATTTCACCGCTTTCCAAATGTGCTGTTATCACATCCTTGATAACTGACTCCAGCAGTTTCCCCACCACCGACGTTAGGCTAACCGGCCTATAATTCCCCGGTTTCTCTCTCCCTCCTTTTTACTATTTTGACTATGAAATGATTGTTGGTGCCAGATGGGGTGGTTTGAGTATCTCAAAGACTCCTGGGACTTTCACACAGGGGTTCCCAACCTTTATGCCATGGACCTTTTATCATTAGTAAGGTGGTTAGTGGAAAGAGGTCAGAGGAGAATGAACACACTGGTTCAAGCTGACTGGAAGAAAACAGTACCTCAATTAACCATGCATTACAACAGTGGTGTGCAGAAGAGCATCTCTGAACACACAACACATCGAACCTTGAAGTAGACGGGCTACGGGAGGTACCTAATAAAATAGCCACTGAGAGTAGATGCCCCTGGTAATTCTCCTCACAATGACAAGATGGTAGCAATATCCATAACCCAGGAATATGATCCAAGTGATTTTGACCATGGACTGTTTCGTTGGTGCCACACAGGATTTCAGTCTCTAGGACAGGGGTTCCTAACCTAGGGTCCACAGACCCCTCGCTTAAGGGTAATGGTCCATGGCAAAAAAGGTTGGGAACCCCCGTTCTAGAGTTTACAGAGAATGGTGTGAGATTTTTTTTAAAAAAGGGGTCAGAAGAGAATGACCAGACTGGTTCAACTTGACAGGAAAGCAAATGCCCACACGTTACAACAGCGGTGTGCAGAAAAGCATCTCTGAACGCACAACGCGTCGAACCTTGAAGTGGACGGGCAACAGAAGACCACAAACACACACTCAGTGGCCACTGTATTAGGTATTAAGTGGTCACCAAGTGTATATTTTCACTAAAGGAGATCAAGGAACTATAAATATAGGATAGGAACTAATAGCTCAAAGGGGATTTCAGGAGGAACTTCCTGACCCAAACATAGGTAGAAATGTGGAACTCTTTACCACAGTGAGCCCATTAATGTAGATACATTAAAATGGGAAGAAAAGGTAACAGGAAGACATGCTGTCCCAGGTCAGTAGTCCAGTCAATGGTTCAATGGCTCCATTTAATATCACAGAAAGTATACAATATACAACCTGAAATTCTTACTCTTCACAACATCAATGAAGCTGGGAAAAAAAAACACCCCAAGGAATGAATGACACGGAAAAAAAACAAGAACCCTAAAGTCTTGTCATCCAGCAAGGCTGCCAAGTTCACAGACCACGTGGAACTCAGTATAACCCAGCTGTAATGTCTCTGTGAACTGTGTCTTTGGGCAAAGTGTGATGGGCAGGGCAGGGCGTATCTCTGGAACTCTGCAGAGGTTTATAGATCGCAACCCATTTCCCAAGGCAGATACATGCCAGAAAGGCTGGGACAAAGGACAATGGGTAATTCATAGAGATTTACCAGGATGCTGCCTGGATTAGAAAGCTTGTTTTATGAGGATAGGTTGGGCGAGCTCGGGCTTTTCTCTTTGGAGGACCAGAGGCAACTTGATAGAGGTGTATAAGTGACAGACTCCATCCCCCCCTGCCCACAGAGAGGGCATAGCTTCAAGGTGCTAGATGAAAAGATGTTAGAAGTTTTGTCTTAAAAAACAGTAGGTGTGCGGGGTGCACCATCGGGCATGATGATAGAGGCATTTAAGAGACTCTTAGATAGGCACAAGAAGTGGTATGTAGGAAGGATTAGATTGATCTTGGAGCAAGTTTAAGGGTCAGCATGTCATCGTGGCCTGCAAGGACAGTATTATACCAAGGGGAGGTGGCCTGGCGTGGGATAGTAATCAGGTAGAGTGACAGGGCAGTTTTGAAGGGCCAGACAGTCCACTCCTGCTCCTATTAAAGTGGAATTCCATCATTACAACAATTTTGGTTTAAGAGCAACAGAGGCTTGGGAAGCAATAGAAGAACTGAAGAACCAAGAAGAACTGAAGAACCAAGAAGAACTGAACTGTGTTAACAGCTGAACTTTAATATGTAACATTTGGATGCTGGTCATAATGTTGCTGCATTCACACAAGGTACCCTTACAGGAAGGGTGTAAATCCCATATCACTTTTCCATCAGTCATCAGGTACAAGGTCAATGAAAGTGTTCCTGACAGCTCACAAATATGGAATGCTTGAGGAACTGGCAAGTTGTTAAAGAGACAGAAATTCTAGGTCTGATTTGTGATTGATCTGCTACTGAAAGGTAAAGGTCTCCCACTGAGCCCAAAGAGTGTTGCCCAGATTTTCTGCGTTTTGGATGTGGACTTGGACTATAGACACTTTTTTTCTAGTCTTATAGTTTGCTTTTATAATCTGTGTTTTTCCTCCCAATCTCTTTTTTTTTATGCTTGGAGGAAGGATTTGAGGGGTCGATGTGGCTGTTCCATTTCTGTGCGGGAAAGACCGATTTTGGGGGCTGATGACAGTGCTGCAGTTCTTTTCTTTCTTGGTTTCATGGCTACCTGAAGAATTTCAGACTTGTATACTTCAATAACAAATGAATACTTGATAATGTGCACAGAATGATACAAGAAAGTGGCTAGGCTCAAGTTCCTATGTGTCAACATCTGAGGATCTATACTGGACCGAACATACTGATGCATTTACAAAGAAGGCATGACAGTGGCTATACTTCATTAGGAGTTTGTGGAGATTTGGTATATCACCAAAGCCACTCGCAAATTTCTACAGATGTACTGTGGAGAGCTTTCGAGCTGGCTGAATCACGGTCTGGTACGGAAGGAGCCACTGCACAGGATCGGAGAAGGCTGTGGAAGGTTGTAAACTCTACAAACTCTAAGGAACTATATATATGCGTGCACACACACAGAGCATTGTACTGCTGCTGCAAAACAACTTTCACAACGTCTGCCGGTGATATTAAACCTGACAGCAAATCAGTGGGCAAGAAATATAGACTCTCAAAATCATATTTCAGCATTTCGCCAAAACTAGACTCAAGTTACAAATGTAACTTCCTGAGGAAGATCAAAACATATTTATTGAGATACAGTGGGGAATAGGCCTTTCGAGACACACTACCTAGCAGTCCTCAATTTAACCCTAACCCTAGCCTAATCACGGGACAATTTACAATGACCAACTAACCTACCCACCTCTTTGGATTGTGGGAGGAAACCAGAGTACCCGGAGGAAGCCCACATGGTTTTACCCATCCTTTAACACTGACAAATTTCACGACATATACCGGTGGTGTTAAACCAGAATCTGTAGACAAATTCAATACTTTTGCTAAATATCCATTAAGTCCTCTGCTTAGCAGGCCAGTGATCTAGATTTAAAGTTAACTACTTACCCTGCTCAAGCACAGTCTTTTCTTGCATGCAAAAAGGTTCCAACCCACATATTCAGAAGATATTTTCTACATTTCAGGTTAGATTCCCACCCCCTAGTTATCCCTTCCAGAATGGCTTTACGTGGGAAATAAAGGTTAATTTATTATCAATGTATAACAATATACACCTGAGATTTGTCTTCCCCAGATAGCCACAAAACAAAGATAACTCAAGTAATTACAGACCTGCCTTTTTTGACAGACTGCGGTAGGATTCCTTTTGGAATGCTTAGAGAAAGTCTTAATTAAAATTAACATCTTAAACGCAGGCAAAAACCAATTTCATTAAGAAAAGCTATGCTCAGCCAAGCTCAGAAGTCTTTGCGGTAGTGATGTATATGCTAAAATGCAATGGGTGTAATCTATGGATTCTTAGAAAGTATTTGGCAAGTGACCACGCAAGATTCTGCTTGTTGACATGGTCAAGTTAGATTACAGTAAAGTAGATTATAAACTAATTGTAAGACAGGAAGTCAAAGCACTTCATTAGAGAGATATATATATCCCCCAAGTTCCCAAGTGACACGTTCTGTAAATTGATGGCACTTGGGTGTTGTCAGCAAGAACATATCATATAAATATCTAGAGTGCCCAAGATTTTTGCACAGTACCGTACATATTGGTTAAAATAGGAAGATGGTTGGGAAATAGAAATAGAGGACTTAGCTTTGTATTAGCTCAGTAGTATTAAGTGTTATTTGGTAACTAGAAAGACATAATATAGTAACACACACAAAGTGCTGGAGGAACTCAGCAGGTCAGGCGGCATCTATGGAAAAAAGTACAGTCGACGTTTTGGGCCAAAACCCTTCGGCACGACCCTTTGATTTCCAGCACTTGCAGATTTTCTCTTAATTGAGAGACAACATACAGAACTGTGCAAAGTACTATATGCTTGCCACCATTTTATATGGGCCTTGTGCTGTGTATGACAGCTGGTACAGCGTTTTGTACCTTAGTCCAGGAGGAACGCTGTTTCATTTAACTGTTTTCATGTACGGTTGAGTGATAATTGAACCTGAACTTGACAGATTATAGATTTGGATGCATAGGAAGTAGCCCCGAAGACCACAGATATATGGAGATAAGGATGTGGTGGCAAAATAAGCAAAAATAAAACTATACCCTCAAAATCAATGGATATATCAAAAGTCTTGGTCAGCCTAATATAGCTAGGCTACCCAAGACTTTTGCACAGTATTGTAACAATTTTCTGTATTGCACTGTACCTCTGCTGTATAAAGATCAAATTTCGTGCCTTGTGAGTGATGATAAAGCTGATTCTGATATGGGTGTCTAGTGTGGACTGAGAGTGGGAAGGGGGCAGGGAGAGGGGAGGGAGCAGGAAACACCAGAGAGACATTCCGTTATGATCAATAAACTGATTGCTTGGCATCAAATGACCTTGCCTGGTGTCTCAGGGCTGGGTATCCACACCCGCACCTCCCCACTCCCCTGCACTCCTTCTCTGCCACTTGTCTCACACTCCTCCCGCAGTCCAGCACCCTCACCATTCAACATCCTTTGCCCCGCCAGATTTACAAACTCGCTCTCCGCTCCACATTGACAAATACAGTACTGTGCAAAAGTCTTAGGTACCTTAGCTATATACGTGCCTAAGACTTCTGCACAGTTCAGCAAAATCCTAGAAATCAAGGTAATGGCTGTAGTGAACCAGCATTCATGAAGGGGAAGAGCAAAGTGGAACCAATTTAAAACTGACTACAGAGGCCCAAGGGCAGCAAATGAGATGTTTATCAGTAACACTTCCCAGGAAGAGAAACACAAAGGGGATTTCGAAATTTCTGCCCACATAACGAGCGGAGGTGGACGAACACTGATGCAGTTTTGGGCAAATTCAAAGATTCAAAGTACATTTATCATCAAAGAAGGTATAAATTACACAACCTTGAGGTTTGTTTGCTCGCAGGCAGCCACAAAGCAAGAAACCTGAAGAATCCATTTACAAGTAAGACCACAACTAGAGTGCTGAGAAAGAGGGGAAAAACACACGCACGCACACACCAAACAGCAGGAGCAAACGACAGCATTCCAAACTGGATTCATTCCTTGGATCCGCTCCCCGGAGCATACAGAGTAGGCCCAAGCCTCGATCTCAGTTCATCATATTAGCGGGGCAAAAGCGCCACGAAACCCACAGACATGACAGCCACCAGATCGGTTCACAACCTCGGTGCTGCAGAGGAAAGAATGAACATCACAGGAGGGCAAACAAAAGCAAGCTAACCCTCATCTCCGGACCGGACACTCGGGCTCTCCAGTCTATCTGGGCTAGTGCTTATATTGTCCAAGCATCGGGGTAGTGCTTCGCTCTAGGACCCAGATCCTGGCGTAGCGACACACCACCCTAAACCGCTCCCGATCTCACCAAATCAGCTCGGCGCTTGAAGCGATCGACCCTCACACCCGGGTTAGGCGGACGGACATCAGAACCCTTCCGCGTCAACTCTGCAAATCATTCACTCCAGAAGCGACAGCAATACCGACTCCGTCTGTGGCCTCATTTCGAACACGTTGCGCTTCAGCTCTGCGATTCACCCGTATGGCTCGTCCTTCGAACCAGCTTCACCTCCGCTTGCAGTGATGTTTGACCACAGTTTACTTCAGAAAAGTTATTAGTCATGCTTTTAGTCATACGTCTTGCCTTCTGAACCACCTTTCACTCATCTTCAGCAGTGCATAGAACCCCCGCGAGAAATTGCAACAGCATAAAAGTTCGCATTAACTTCAAATTTTCTTAGAGGTTAAGGGGCACGTTGATTTCTAAAAGTTCAAAATATTGAAGGGATGGGGCATATTAGATGAGATTACTCTATCAAAGGGCCCAGCACATGGATACAAGTTTGAAAGGAAAAGGATCTAGTATTTTCCCAGCATATCTGATGAATAAACTCTTCCCAGGCTTCACGCCGGGTACAGGTATTGATTGTAACTGACGTTTCGATGACAAACTCTGCCATCTTCATCAGGGATGATACCTGGGCACGTTTAGTCCAGTGGTATATATACCCGTCGTCCATCCCTCCTGATTGATTAGTCCTCCCACCTTGTTTACAATCAAATTCCATTTTTACTTAGAGCAAAACCATCATCTTTGTTAAAATTCTTTTCCTCTAGCTTTATTTCAATGGCTTCCTTCACCAGGCAGTCCCAGAAGCCATTAGCTTGGCACATTAATCTTGTGCCAAAGTCAATCCGGTGACCATTGCGAATGCAGTGTTCTGTTACCACCGATTTCTCTGGGTAACCCAAAAGGATACACCCCCATGCTCTTTGAAGCACGTTTCCACCTGACCAATACACAGTGCTCCACACAAGTGGCTTCTGGGGCCGCCTGGGGAAGAGAGCCATTGAAGTAAAACTAGAAAATAAAAGTTCTAACAAAGAAGGTCTCGCTCCAAGTGAGAACAGGAATTCCATTATAAACAAGGTGGGACAGAGGAAATTGATTGGTTGAGGACTAACCAATCAGGAGGGATGGACGATGGGGGTATAAATACCACCGGACTAGACATGCCCAGGCATCATCCCTGATGAAGATGGCAGAGTTTGTCATTGAAACATTGGTTAAAATCGATACCTATACCTGGCTGAAAGGCCAAGAAGAATTTAAGGTGGAAAGATTTACAACAGTAGGAGAAATATGTACTCATATTTAGCAGGCTGTGGAATGCACTGTAAGGAAGTGGTCTTTTGCACATGATTTCTCCATAGACTTTGTACACATTTGGAGGAAAGGGGAACAGAAGGCTCAGTGGCATTGAAAGGCCAGGCTAATGATAATTCTGTGCCTTCTCATTCAGGTAAACAGTTGGACTCCACAACCCAATACAACCTCTCAGAGCTGGCACACGTGGGGCCATGGTAGCATTGCGTGTGGACTTCAGAAAGGGCAAAATGAGGGAACACACCATTCCTCAGGAGGGATCAGAAGTGGAAAGAGTAAGCAATTTCAATATCTGAGGATCTATCCTGGGCCCAACAATTTGCCACATGTACAAAGAAGGCACGACAGCAGCTATATCTCATTAAGAGTTTGAGGAGATTGGGCCTGTCACTCAAAGACACTCGCAATTTTCTACAATCATTCTGACTGCATCGCCGTCTGGTATTGGGGGGGTGGGCTACTGTACAGGATCAAAGTAAGCTGCAGAAGGTTGTAAACTCACTCAGTCCCAACATGGGCCACCAGCCTCTGTACTACCCAGGACATCTCCAAGGTGCAATGCCCTCTTCTCATTGCTACCATCAGGAAGGAGAGACAGAAGCCTGAAGGCACTCACTCAACAATTCAGGAACAGCTTCTTCCTCTCTGCCATTCAATTTCTGAATGAACATTGAATCCATGAACACTACCTCTACTTTTTTATTTTTATACTACTTATTTAAATTTATTATACAGACGCTTATTATATTTTTTCCTCTATTATGTATTGTGCTATGCTGTTGCTGTATAACAAATTTCACAACACATGCCAGTGATATTAAGCCTGATTATGATAACCTGTGAAAATACTCCAATGTTCACTGACATTTGTATCTCACACAGCAACTGATTCACTTCAAAACTAACACTGACATTTTGCTGAAACTACGTTTTAAAAAAAAAGCCCTTTGTCATTCACTGTGGTTTACTAAATGTGAAGGATTTGCAGTCCTACAAGCACCTCTCTCAGCCTCTGCCTCTGGGAAGTGCTTTGGACTGCCGCAAACAGGGCCTCTGCATCGAAGCCACAACAGGAATTGGTCAGATAACCGTGTGGTATCATCACTCCCACCCTCCCAAACAAAAAACTCAAAGTCAACCCAAGGCTTAAGATAACCCCTCGAGCAGGGTGTGAATCAACAAACTTCTGACTCAGTCACTTAGTTCACCACAACCAAATATTTCAGAACTTCCCTTCACTCATTTGAATGAGCTAATCTACTACTACCACTGAGGATCCAAAGGTTACTGCCCGTTATGCTGCTGCTGTTTAGGGCAGTAACAAAGGTCCTCCATTTCTGGTGGTGTTCAAGACTTCCTACATCATGTCAGTAGCTTCCTCTCAGCTTTCACTACTGTCAGTCTTGCAAGTCTGGGATGGAAATTCGGGAATAGCGTCACACTCAGATGTAGAAGGAGCCTTCATTGCTGTTTGACCAATCAGGGTTGTTCAACCTCCAAACCTGGAGGACCACTTAGTCTGGCCTCTACCCTTTGACCTGTTTGGCATGCGTGACCCTGCCAAGAGCCAAAACATAAACCCCCGATTCCAGCCAACATTGCTCTCCAGGTCCCAAGCAAACTTGTGATCCTCTTGGAGGAGAGGATCAAAGGCCAAGACGTACTTACGAAGGGAACCCTCCACTGAATCTGGGAGCAGATCACATACTGGTCACCAAAGATCCGATTCACTGATCAAGAAGTGACCTCAAATTTCATCATGATTGTAACTTAAAAGTTCAAATTCAGCGGCCATGGTAAGGAAGTGGTTAGTGCGACACTATTACAGCTTGGGGCATTGGAGTTCCCAGTTCAATTCTGGCATCATCGGTTAGGAGTTTGCACATAGTCCACGTGGAATGTGCCGGCTTCCCTTGGGTGCTCCAGTTTCTTCCTATAGTGCAAGGACGTGCCATTTGTAGGTTAATTGGTCATTGAAAATTATCCTGTGATTAGGATAGGGTTAAATTGGATTATTGGGGGTTGTTAGATGACCTATTCCAAATAGGTTCAAATGGCCTATTCCATAAGACCATAAGATATAGCAGCAGAATTCGGTCATTTGGCCCATCAAGTCTACTCCGCCATTTCATCATGGCTGATCCATTTTTCCTCTCAGCCCCAATTTCCTGCCTTCTCCCAGTATCCCTTCACGTCCTGACCAGTCAAGAATATATCAACCTCTGCCTTAAATATACCCACTGACTTGGCCTTTACAGCTGCCTTCGGCAACAAATTCCACAGATTCACCACCTTCTAGCTAAAGAAATTCCTCACCTCTGCTCTAAATGGACATCTCTCTATTCTGAGGCTGTGCCCTCTGGTCCTAGACTCTCTCACCATCGGTAACATCCTCTCTACATCCACTCTATTCCAAGCTGCTTCTCAAAATAAATATGGGTTTACAAAAAAGTATGCTGGAATCAGTGACAGTAGCTGCAAAGCTCCTAGAATACCATAAAACGTTTCTTGGTCAAGGAGGTATTCCTGCTACCATTACTCGATCATGCCTGTGTGTCTCTAGATCTACCAGCTTGGTGGCCGTCAGTACATGTTCAAAAACTACATTAGGTAGAACAAGCTGCTCATGGTAATAGGTGCAGATTCCACTGCTCTTAGTCATTTCACCGAGTTTACTGATTGACCTCACCCCCTCCAAACTTCTGAAGTTTTAGGATCCAAAAAAAAAAGAAAAAACACCTAACTTTCTACTCCCCCACCATTAACTGGATGAAGAAATTCTCCCTCATCTCTGTTCGAAAGGGTCGTCCTACAATTCTGAGCCTGCACCCTCTGGTCAAAGACTCACCATTATAGAAAATGACCTCTCCAAGTCCATTAGATCTTGACCTCTCAAGATCCTCTCTTCCTTCTGAACGCCAAGGACAGGCCCCAAGCCGTCAAAAGCTCCTCATTCCCAAATGAGAACCAGTGATTTGATGCGACTAAAGCCTGTCAGACATCACTCACTGATCGCTTTCCAGTAACGAAGAGTGCAGAGGAAACTATGCAAAACAGCAGATACCATCAACATTCACGACACATACGTCACAAGTATCTGGTAACTGCTGAGGCAAATTCCTCTCTTCCAAAAACAAACTGACACTTGTGATGTAATATCTATATATATCCCTGCACCTCTTCACACACACACACACCCACCCCCAACCATCTCTAAAACCCTTGGCAGGGACAAAGGATTCTATATTCCAAACTTTTTCATTTTCAAGTATTAATCACCCCTATGTGCTAACTTGTCATCAACCTAAGTAAACAAGTTTACACAAATTTTAAACACAGATTCTGCAGATACAGGAAATTCAGAGTAACTAACACACACACACACACTCAAAATGTTGGAGGAACTCAAGCACGTCAAACAGCATCTATGGAAAGGAATAAAGCTGATGTCGCTTCGATCAGTTCTAGCCAGCTCCTTTCAAATGCCTCTAATTCCCTTTAGTTACTGTCTGTTACACTGCTGGTCCTCAGGGCTGCAACAAAGGTCCAACATCTCTGTCTGTCCTTGACCATCTTCTCTACTGTGCTGCAGGTGTGGTTCAGGGTCCTCGTTTCTGCCTCGCTTCCTCCGCCCTTCAGGGGTCCAATGAAGTGCTGTCTTGATGATGGGGTTGGTTCTTTTCATCACGTGCCCAATCCATCTCCAACGTTTCCTCATGATGATTGTGGCCACGTCCTCTTGGTGACACAGAGGGACTCAGGTGTGGTTGGAGATTTTTCCTGGTCAGAAAATACAGAGAACCTCCCGGAGGCTCGTGGTGTGGAACAGTGACGGCTTGGCAAGGTCGTTCTCTGGCATGTGCCAACATACTGGCCTGTACAAGTGTGGGGGCAGAACACAGCTCTGGTGCAGTCTTTCACCTTGCTGCCAGATCAATGAGTAACACAAGGGGATCAACCAAGTACAGCGCCCACAGCAAGGTGAAGCTGTACCAGAGCAGTCTTCTGTAATTCCCTTTACCCCACTGGCTGGCGGTCCAGCGACATCAGCACCAGACTTTGAGGCGAGTGGTTTCGGGTCTGAATACGCCCGGCTCCTTGCAAGCTTTCCATCCGTGCTAGCAACTCTGCCTCATAAAAGGCAGACAAAAATGCTAAGGAAAAGACAAAAAGTCCTGCCCAATGCGCCACAAGGAACAATAACCACTAAGACTGATACATCTGACTTCAGTTTCCAAAGAGTCAACGTTTCAGGCCAAGACCTTTCGGCCTAAAACGTCGACTGTACCTCTTCCTAGAGATGCTGCCTGGATTTTGTGCGTCTTGCACAATTCTTCCCTGTCAAACCAAAATTTAAACAAGTTTGTTATGCAGACATAAAACGTAAGAACGAAATGGACTGGGTGGGTTTGGGATACAACCGAACCATGATATACTGAATCATATTACGGGGTCAAATAGGTGACATAGTTCTTGTGACATTCTATTACCAAAGTGATCTACTGCAGCATTTTGATAAATCTTGGATGTTATACAGCCCTACAAATTACTGCACTGAAGCATCCCAAAGGCTCAAAGTAAATTTATTATCAAATTACATACACGTCGCCACATACAACCCTGAGATTCATTTTCCCGCAGGCATACTCAGCAAAACTATAGACCAACCGTAACAGGATCAAAGATCGACCAGAGAGCAGAAAACAAGAAAACTGAAATGCAAATGTAAATAAATAACAAGAACGTGAAAGAACAATGTAAAGAATCCTTAAAGTGAGATCATTAGTTGTGGGAACATCTCAATGAATGTACAGTTGAGTGTAGTTATCCTCTTTTGTTCGGGATCCTGATGGTTGAGGGGCAGTAACTGTTCCTGAACCTGGCGGCAAGTGTCCTAGGCAGAGTCTACCACTGCATTCCAACTCTACTGCAGTAAGAATATTCCCACAAACTGCTCACGTAGCTTCCTTCCTGGACACCGATCCTTACTGAAATTGCGAAGCATGAACACAATTCACTGGCCTGGGTCTAACACGGCTGCATTCCTTGACCTGAATATTCAATGCCTTGAGATGCACAGGCAGAACACAGTTCCACGAGTGCTCCCAGCAGAGAGCTGTAGAACACTACAACACAAACAGGCCCTTTGGCCCATCTAGTCTGTGCAAACTATTCATCTGCTTCGTCCCATCGACCTGTACCTAGACCATAGCCCTCTGTACCCCTCCCATTCATGCACCTATCCAGCAAAGAATCCGCAGTCCCGGATAGAGCAGAACTGTATTATCGTTGCTGAAGACAACAGATCGCAGTTCTACTCCAGTCCGTGCCAAACAGACATTTACAATGCATGCGGTAAAGCTTAATTATAAAAAAATTCCCATATTTACATGCAACAAGTGACTTGATAGTCCACAACACTCAAAGGACAACGGCAAGCCAGGCTGTAGCATTATTCAGCTGCACAACAGACCCCAGGAAGAAACCGTTTTTCAGTCTTACTGCCTTGGCCAGTATGTTTCTGTATCTCCTCCCAGTTGGCTAGAGATTGAATAGACAGCATCTAGGAAGGGATGGGTATTTAATGATGAAGCACTGAGATCAGGCCCTTCCAGTGCTCAGAGACGCATGCCCAGCAATCCCCAGTTTGACCACAGCCTAATCAGTGGACAATTTACAATGACCAATTAACCTTTGGACTGTGGGAGGAAACCCACGCGGTCACGGGGAGAACGTACAAACTCCTTACAGGCAGCGGCGGGAATGGAACCCGGGTCCTGCGGCGCCTTCGCGCAGCAACCTTGTCGTTTTTGTTTTAGCACTTGTCCGTTTTATTTTACGGAGGAGGCCAAGTCGCCAGCTCGAAGCTCAACCCAGCACAGGTGGAAAGCGTTCAAGGAGCCAGCCAGATTCAAACCCGGGACCATTCGCCTCAAAGCCCGGTACTGACACCACTGCACCACCAGCCAGCTCACGCTCTTTCTCACGTCAAGAAAAGTTGGCCAGCAATCTTTGGAGGCAGATCAGCTCTCCTTATACACCTCAGGTAGTAGAGTCACTGTTGTGCCTTCCCTACCATTGAGGTTGTGCTGACGAATGAAGAGGGCTCCTCAGTGATGTTCATCTCCAGAAGGCAAGATCTCTTGGGTTTTCCACTCTGACTTGGGTTTACTTCCTTTAACTGCTCCTACTACAAATATTTCCGCATTAAACAGTATTTGCTGTAACAATGAACACAGACACAATACACTTCTCTTTTTGGCATGCCAGTGCAATGCCACTGGGTTCAGAATTACAGCACACTGTTTAAAGCAGAAATAACCGTCAGTTCCTTAAGGTCATTATAGCTGGGGGGGGGGACAAGCTCCCATGGCGACACTGACCGAACATCAGCGAAGTTAGGCAGAGATTCGTTCTCTGGCAGGTCTAACCTAGCCGAGAAGGTGATGTTCCATCCGTGTACTACCAGACCAGATCCAGTAGTAGGATCGTGGCCGGCTAAGTCAAGGAGGCAAGCGTGCCTTTGCTACTTTGTAGGTTACGCTGCACCCGAACAGGACGCTGGCAGCAGGGCGTCTGATGGTGTCTGCGGCAGATGAATGCAAAAGGGTCAACGGTACAGCCACCCTGGTGGCATGCGGAGGAACCAGAGTGCTGGTTAGCAGACGGCATCACTGGACTAGTTAGTTGTCACTGCGGGCAGCTTCTTTATCCGCTAAGTCTGTTACACTCCTGTGTACCACTCAGCATCCGATTCAGAAGCCCAGAGAGACTGTATGGTGGCGGCACGACACCGTCTGTCTTATTACTGTGCAAGGCATGTTGGAGTAGAGTTTCTGGATGATGTGGATGGTCTTGTGGCTCATAAACGTGCCTGCAGAGACTAAACTCTCAGCACAGTCAACATCCAAATTGATGGACAGCCAAAGAAGAAGCAGCTACTAAGCTCAGGGGAACCATTTCTACCCACAGAAGAAGGGGCAAAGGCACCTTAAAACCAGTCACTTCAGGCAGATGGGGCTCGCCAGCCAAGGTTGGCAGCTCATCTAGAAGGAAAGCTCTGATCTCAAACCTCCGCTGCCTTGCAGCTAAACCCACTCAAGGCGAAGGCTTTGAGAGTAAACCCCAATGGGGAAAATCTGGAGCAGGAATCCCCAAGGCAGTCGTATGCTGAGGACTGACAACTCCTGTTGTGCCATTGTCCAAACTATATCGGTCTCTGCCGTTCCTTTGGTTTCGTCAGCTGTGTGGGGTCGACGAGATTGCGGGATAGATTACTGACGATGCTGAGGGCTCTATTTGCCCAATGCTCCTGATGAACACGTCAGACAGGTGGGAGAGAGGCTCCAATGATTCTCTCGGCAGCCCTCGCAATTCTTCGGAGGGACTTGCGGTCCAATGCCTTGGAATTCCCATACGGACGGTGATGCAGCTGACCTGGTCACTCTCAACAGTGCTCCTGTAAAGATTTATTAAAATGGAAGAGGTGGGACCCTGATTTTCCTCAGGAATCAGAAAGCTCTCCTCAGGAAACGGAAACGAAGTTGGATTTCTTCCCTGCAGGCAATGTCAAGTGAAAAGTGCTGGTGAATTTAGAAAAAGATGATCCAAAGATATTTAAAAGTGCGAACAGCGTGTTGTGCTGTGCTGTGAAGATGTCAAAAGATGTTTTGTTTGTCTCAGAAGATGACAATATCTCATTGCAGTCTAGAAGCAGTACAAGCAGTACTTCTGTCCTGACCAAAACTTATCCTTCAATCAGCAAGAATACTGAATACCTGAGCACAATCACATTACAATGGAAACTTTGCAACCAAGACGACCTCCTTCCCATGAACACTACCTCACTATTTTGTTTTTTTTTGCACAACTTAATATATTTCTTATTGTGGCTTACGGTAATTTTATGTATTGCACTGCAGAACAAAATTTCATGACACATTTCAGTAAAATAAATCAGATTCTTATTTTTAAAGAGTGCAACTGTGACTACACCACAAAATAGTTCTGAGGCTGCAAAGATCCTCTTGTTCTTTAGGGGACAGAAGAGGCCCCAGACCCGCTGCACGTCCATAGCAACAAAGCCACAAATGAATTCTCAGATTCCCGCTGTTAACCCATCCGTTACTGCTGGATTTGTGGGCTTGGGGGTGGGGTAAGATGGGGACTCGCCCAAAATATCAACCGTTTACTCTTTTCCATAGACACCGTCGAACTCCTCCAGCATTGAGAGTGTGTTGGTTTGAATTCCAACATCTGCAGATTTTCTTTTGCTTTTGAAAAATTTTGTCAGTAATACAACAATTATGCCTTTGCTCTGCCAAACAGTTTGAACCAGAGAAAATGTAGGGGCAGAATCTGCCGTCAGTTGACAAGGTTAGAGATTTATCTCCAATGGATCAAACGTATCGACGATATTTAAAAGTTACTCAAATACACGCAGAATATACCAACTAACAATCAGCCTAAGAAGGTCCAAAATACAGGATAGAATAGGACAACATTTATATAAAATCTTGCATCCATCCCACAATGTGAGGGAGTAAAAATCCTTGTGTTCCGACTCAGTCGCAATGTACGGATGTGTGAATTTAAAAGTCTAATGGCTTGCAGAAAGTAGTTTGTAGTCTGTTGGTCCTGGCTTTAACGCTGCAGTAGCGTTTGCCCGGCAGCAGCAGCCAAAACAGGTCACGGTTAGATCCCCGGTGATCTTCCAGGCCTACTTTCTCCACCTGCTGCTATAAATATCCTCAATGGAGGGAAGTTCACATCTACAAATGGATCTACCACTCTCTGTAGTGCCCAGCGATCAAGGTTGGTACAGTTCCCGTACCAGGCGGTGATAAAGCCAGTCAGGATGCTCTCAATAGTGCCTCTGGAGAGGGTCTGAGGCTCTGAGGCCTGTGTCTACACTGATTGGCCTTATCTCAATTGGTAACGAGACAGCCTGCAGAGAGGAAGTCATCACCCTGACAGTGGTTCAAGAAAACAACCTCTCCCTCAGTGTCACAAAAACAAAGGAGCTGGTTGTGGACTACATCAGGAATGGAGACAGGCTAACCTCTAATGACAATAGATCTGGGGTTGAGAGAGTGAACAGCTTTAAGTTCCTCAGCATACACATCACTGAGGATCTCACGTGGTCTGTAATACCGGCTGTGTGGTGAAAAAGGCACAACAGCGCCTCTTTCACCTCAGACGGTTGATGAAGTTTGGTATGAGTCCCCAAATCCTAAGGACTCTCTACAGGGGCACAATTGAGAGCATCCTGACTGGCTGCATCACTGCCTGGTATGGGAACTGTACTTCCCTCAATCGCAGGACTCTGCAGAGAGTGGTGCGGACAGCCCAGCGCATCTGTATATGTGAACTTCTCACTATTCAGGACATTCACAAAGACAGGTGTGTAAAAAGGGTCTGAAGGATTAATGGGGACCCAAGTCACCCCAACCACAAACTGTTCCAGCTGCTACCGTCCAGGAATCTGTACCACAGCATAAAAGCCAGGACCAAATGTCTCCAGGACAGTTTCTTCCACCAGGCCATCAGACTGATTAATTTATTTCATGCTGATACAGTTGTATTTCTATGCTATATCGACTGTCCTGTTGTACATACCATGTATTAGAAATTACTATAAATTTACATTGCATATTTAGACGGAGACCTAACAAAGATTTTTACTCATGTATGTGAAGGACCTAAGAAATAAAATCAATTCAATTCTATGCCCAATTTCTTCTGTCGCCTGAGGTGGAAGAGATGCTGTTGTGCTTTTTTTTTTGTCGGTATGTACAGTCCAGGTGTGGGCACGTGGCCAGGTGGTTAAGCATTGGACTAGCGACCTGAAGGTCGTGAGTTCGAGCCCCAGCCGAGGGAACGTGTTGTGTCCTTGAGCAAGGCACTTAATCACACATTGCTCTGCGATGACACTGGTGCCAAGCTGTATGGGTCCTAATGCCCTTCCCTTGGACAACATTGGTGTCGTGGAGAGGGGAGACTTGCAGCATGGGCAACTGCTGGTCTTCCATACAACCTTGCCCAGGCCTGCGCCCTGGAGAGTGAAGACTTTCCAGGCACAGATCCATGGTCTCACAAGACTAACGGATGCCTTTACTTACAGTCCAGGTGAGATAATCTGTAATGTGTATACCGAGGAACTTGACATTACTCACCCTCTCAGCTTTAGACCCACATCTCCACCATAGCCATGTCATGTCTCAACATAGTTGCCAGCCTTGCTATAGGACACTTCTCACCAGTGATTTGTTAATCAACTCCCTTTCACCACACTGGAGAGCTCAAAATGCTCTAACATTACACGGGAACAGACTGATTTACACTTGTGCCAGTGGCTACTTTACAAATAATAGTTCAAATGTGTTACAAGAAATCACCTGTAACTAGAATGACAGCACAGAATTAAATGTGCCCCGAGATTTGTACAAGCATCAATACAAATTCTGCAAACCCTGATTGACACTAACAAAATGCTGGAATAACTCAGCAGGTCGGGCAGCGTCTATGCAGAGGAATAAACTGCTGACAGTTCAAGTCGAGAATGCCAACAGTTTATTCCTCTCGATAGATGCTGCCTCCTCCACGAGGATCACAACATTATGATGGGGCTTGCGTGCCTCAGCGACCCGGAGTGTGATGTTGGCTGGAGTCCAGGCTCCATGCCTCAATGACCCCGAGAACGATGTGGTCGTACCCCAATGACCCCGAGAACGATGTGGTCATACCCCAATGACCCCGAGAACGATGTGGTCATACCCCAATGACCCCAAGAACGATGTGGTCATACCCCAATGACCCGGAGAACGATGTGGTCATACCCCAATGACCCCGAGAACGATGTGGTCATACCCCAATGACCCCAAGAACGATGTGGTCATACCCCAATGACCCCGAGAACGATGTGGTCATACCCCAATGACCCGGAGAGTTATATTGGCTGGATTCAGGGCTTTATGCTTTGGTTCATGCTAAACAGGTCAAAGGGTAGAGTGCAGACCAAGTTTTCCACTGGTACTCCAGGTTCCGGGGTTCAACCCCGACTGGCAAAACAAAATTGTTACGGAAACAGCAATGAAGCAATCTCGCCCGGTTACTTGTAAAAACGCCATCCCCTTCTCTCAATTCCTGTCTCCGCCACATCTGCTGTCAGGATGAGGTTTCCCACTCTAGAACGAAGGAGATGTCATCATTTTTCAAAGAAAGGGGCTTCCCTTCATCCACCATCAACGCTGCCCTCAACCTCATCTCTTCCATTTCACACACCTCTGCTCTCACCCCGTCCTCCCGCCACCCTACCAGGGATAGGGTTCCTCTTGTTCTCACCAGCCTCCGTGTCCAGCACATAATTCTCTGAAACATCTGCCACCTCTAACAGGATCCCACCAGCAAGCACATCTTTCCCTCCGCCCTCCACTGTCCGCTTTCTGCAGTGATCGCTCCCCGCTGATATAGAACCAATTGCTACACCTGCCCCTACACCTCCTCCTTCACCACCATTCAGAGCCCTTAACAGTCCTTCCAGGTGAGGCTAAGCTTCACCTGTGAGTTTGCTGGGATCACACACTGTGTTTGGTGTTCCTGATGTGGCCTCCTGTATATCGGAGACCTGACGTAGATTGGGAAACCCCCTTCGCTGAGCATCTACGCTCCATCCACCAGTAAAAGCGGGATCTCCCAGTGGCCACCCATTGTAATTCCAGTTCCCATTCCGATAGGTCCATCCAAAGCCTCCTCCACTGTTGTGATGAGGCCACACTCGGGTTGGAGGAACAACGCCTTATATTTCATTTGGGTAGACTCCAACCTGACAGCATGAGCATCGATTTCTCAAACCTCCGGCAATGCCCCCCAACCCCACCATACTCCATCTCCATTTCCCATCCCCGTGTCCCTCTCTCATGTTATCTCCTTGCCCGCCCATCACCTCCCTCTGTTATTCCTCCCACACCCATTCTTCCACGGCCTTCTGTCTCTTTCACCAATCAACTCTTTCATCCCTCCCCCTCCAAGTTTCACCTATCGCCAGGCATTTCGCTCTCCCCTCCCCCCTTTCAAATCTACTCCTCAGCCTTTTTCCACCAATCCAGTGGAAGAGTTTCAGCCCGAAACGTCAACTGTACTTTCTTCCATCGATGCTGCCTGGCCTGTTGAGTTCCTCCAGCATTTTGTGTGTGTTGCTCAGATTTCTAGCATCTGCAGATTTTCTCTTGTTAATGAAGAATCCTTCTACATCTGAGTGCGAGAGGGTTCCTGAGTCTCTACCTGGGACTTGCGTGACCCACAGTGAAAACTCAAAGGAAGCCAGCAACAAGATGAAGGAAGCCCTGAACACTGCCAGCGAGGCAAGACCCTCATTGCTGCCCTAAATGCCGGCGGTGTGAAAGTATAGATGCTGCCTTCCTTCAGCATTTTGTATGTGTTGCCTCATACAAGCATATTTGGATGACTTGAATCCTGCATGCTTACAGCTAGTGCTAAATGACAGAGCCAACGGTACACCGATGAACAAGGCAGCCATTGTACGCAGTAGCATCAGACAACCAATTAGCTGAACAACCACTGGCCTTTCTGATTAAGTGCTGACTAGAGCTATGCAGAGAATGAAATCCAACCAAATCCCAGAAAAATGAAAAACTATTGTAACGTGTCGATCTCTGTAGCAGACTTCCCTCAGTGCATCCATGCTAGACTGAAAAGACCACTTGATTCAAGAAGCAAACCAGCACCAGGAGGACCACCTCTACCTTCCATTTATTGGATGGAAACTGAGTTATCAGGAAACATTTCTGTAGAGTGGGAGAAATTCAGAAGTCCCCCTGCAAGTTTCTCCAACCTTAGGACAGCGGTTAGCACTGCACAGTTGCAGCTCAGGGAATTCAGGGTTTAAACTTGACCTCCTCTGTACATTCTCCCCATGGAATGGGTGGGTCTCCTCCGGGAGCTCTGGTTTCCTCCCACAGTCCAAACACGCACTGGGTAGGTTGACTGGTCACTGTAAGTTGTCCTCTGGTCAGGTTAGGATTAAATAGGGGTTGTTGAGGGGGGTGGTGTACCTCGAAATAAATGCAACCTCAATCCAAGCAGATTGTTCATTTCGGTTTTGCCGATTGAGAAAGATAACACGCAACGACAAAACAGCATAAAGGAGGGAGACTTAGTGAGAGGTTGTTGTGGCACTACTCTGCCAGATTTTCAAGTCCAAGGAGCTGATTACTGATTTCAGGAGGAGGAAACCAGAAGTCCACGAGCCAGTCCTCGCCGGGGGAATAAGAGGTCGCAAGAACAAGCAACTTTAAATTCCTCAGTATTGTCATTTCAGATGGTCTATCCTGGGCCCAATACACACGTGCAAATACGATGAAAGCGTGACACCGCTTCTACTAAATCTGTATGACTTTGTCACAAACATCTAAAATTTCGACAAACTTCTATAGATGGGTAGTGGAGAGTATATTGACTGGCTGCATCACGGCCTGGTCTGGAAACACCAATGCCCTTGAATGGAAAAAAAAAGTAGTGGATACAACCCTGTCCATCACGGGTAAAGCATTCCCCACCAATAAGCACATCTACACGGAGCGCTGCCACATGATCAAGAACCCCCACCACCCAGGTCACGCTCTCATCTCACTGCTGCCGTCAGGAAGGTGGCTGAGGAACCTCACCAGAGTTATTACCTCTCAATCATCAAGCTCCTGAACCAGTGGGAGATAACCTCACTTGCCCCATCCCTGAACTGTTCCCACAAGCTATGGACTCACTTTCCAGGACTCTTCACCTCATGTTCTCAACATATATTGCTTATTTATTATTTCTTCTTTCTTTCTGAATTTGCACAGCTTGCTGTCTTTGTTTGCCAGTCCCGGTGCGTGCAGTCTTTCACTGATTCTTTTGTGTTTCTTGTACATAATGTGAATGCCCACAAGAAAATGAATCTCAGGGTTGTACATGGTGACACATGCACTTTGACCTTGGAAACTGGGAGAGAGAACTTGTTGGTCAAGAGTTTTACCGGATGCAGAACGGTGAAGTTTATTTATTTGAACTTGTGGTCATCTCCTGGTCTTGAGAGTCATTAACTGAATACTAGTACGAGCTTCCTGGAATAATCAGTCTATTCCTCTCCTGAACCCCGTATCCCAATCACAAGTGTTTGACATCTGTATGCTACCCCTAAAGGTTTGGGTCTAGCTTCCATGTTTTAATATTTTAGACACCTGCAGTCAAAATGGGTCTCCCTCCTTAAGCGAACACAAAATAACTAAAATGGACGCCAAACTATCTTGTTGTCACATGATCTACTCCCAACCTCTCCTGGATTGCAAACATTGAGATCCATTTCCTAAATTTTAAACAAAACTGATTGCAAACATTGCTGCCTACATCACCATGCGATCAAGCTACTTTAAGGCAGGGGTAGTTATTTTAACTATTTTGACAAACGGTGCCCTGTAGATTCCGGAGGGATTTTGTACGTCTCCACGGCAGTGTAGCCGCTCGCGCGACACTACTCCAGCTCGGGGCGCCCCAGAGTTCAGAGTTCAATTCTGGCACCGCTTGCAAGGAACTGGAGGAGAACCCTGTGGGTTTCCCACAGGACCAAAGACGTACCGGTTATGGGGGCGTTCCAACATCTTTTTTTCCACGCCATGGACTCCAACCATCAACTGAGGGGTCAATGGAATCTCAGGGTTAGTTGGTTAATTGGTGATTGCAAATTGCCCTGTGGTGAGGCCAGTGTTAAATAGGTGGGTTGTTGGACTGGAAGGCCCTGTTCCATGTTGTATCTCCAAATAAATAAATCCTCACCACTAAATAATGCATAAGCAATCATTTTAGCGAATATGGTATACGGCACACCTCAGGGATATGTGCCTCTGTAGTATCCAAGACATCTTCAAGGAGTGGTAGCTCGAAACAGCGGCGTCCATCATTAAGGACCCCCATCACCCAGGACATGCCTTGTTCTCATTGCTACCATCAGGAAGGAGGTACAGAAGCCCAAAGGCACACACTCAAGAATTCAGGAACAGCTTCTTCCCCTGAGATCCAATTTCTGAATGGACATTGAACCCATGACCACTACCTTACTACTTTTATTTCTAATTTCTGTGCACTACTTGTATAACTATCATATACATTTACAGTTAACAGTTTTTATTTGAAGATTCAAAGAATGTATAAACTATACAACCTTGAAATTTGTTTGCTTACAGGCAGCCACAGAAGAAACATGGAAGATTCCAAGTTTAAAAAAAAGACCAACCCCCAATGCGTAATGAAAGGGAAAAAAAACAAATCATGCAAACAACAACAACAACAGCATTGCAAACCACATCAACAATTTGCAAACAGCAATTCCAAATCTTGCCAGATTATCTACTTCACCTTCTTCAGCTACTCCAGTTTCCTCCCACAATCCAAAGATGTACCAGTTAGTAAGTTAGTTGAAAATGTCCCGTGATTAGGCTGGGGTTAAATCAGAGGTTGCGGCCAGTGCCTGAGTGGGCCAGTGAAGGAGTGGAGCTTTGACTCGAGAGATTCTGGCAGATAGTCTGTGCAATCAAGTCAATCAAGATTTGAATAGATCAGCAGAAAGCCATTGATTAGACAATCAAGATTGGAATAGCTCAGACTCAGCAGAAAGCAGCTGATTGGGCAGTCGAGGTCAGGTGACCAAACATTTTGGAAAGCTCAAACAGATAAATAGAGGAATAGCTCAAGCGAAGCAGCCTGTGGAAAGTGGCCAGTGAGTGAGGGGGCCAGTGAAGGAGTGGAGCTTTGAGGCTTTGACTCCAGAGGCTTCGACGAGAAGAGGCGGAGGACAAGCTAGCTCGCAGTTAGTTTTCACAATGTCTCCTGAGACGGTGATGTGCCTCTCATGTGAGATGTGGCAGTCTTGGGGGAACTCCCCTCTCCAGCAGAGTCACATCTGCCAGAAGTGCATACCACTGGGCGATATGGAAGACTGTGTAAGGAATCTGGAGCAGCAGCTGGATGACCTTCAACTCATAAGGGAGAATGAGGCAGTCATAGATGAGAGCTACAGGGAGGTAGTCACACCTAGGTTGTCGGAAGCAGGTCGTTGGGTCACAGTCAGAGGGGGGAAAGCGAAGGTGAGCAGACAGGTAGTGCAGAGCACCCCTGTAGCCATTCCCCTGAATAATAAGTTTACCGTCCTGGATACTGTTGGTGGGGACAACCAACCAGGTGTGAGCCATGGTGGCAGGGCCTCTGGCACTGAGTCTGACCCTGTGGTGCAGAAGGGTGGGACGGAGAAGAGGAGAGCTGTCATCTTTAGAGACTCTATAGTCAGGGGAGCAGACAGGAGATTTTGTGGACGTGAGAAGGACACCCGCATGGTTTGTTGCCTCCTGGGTGCCAGGGTCCGGGATGTCTCTGACCGGGTGCATGACATCCTGGTACGAGAGGGAAAGCAACCAGAAGTCGTGATACATGTTGGGACCAACGACATAGGCAGGAAGAGGGATGAGGTCCTGAAGTGAGAGTTTCGGGAACTAGGCAGAAGGCTGAAGAACAGGTTCTCAAGGGTGGCGTTCTCAGGATTGCTGCCAGTGATGGTAAGAATTGGAGGAGATGGCAGTTGAATGTGTGGCTGAGGAGTTGGTGCAGGGAGCAGTGTTTTAGATTTTTAGATCATTGGGATCTCTTCTGGGGGAAGGTGGGACCTGTACAGATTGGATGGGTTGCACCTGAACTCGAGGGGGAGCAATATCCTTGCAGGTAGGTTTGCTAGCATGGTTCGGGAGGGTTTAAACTAATTTGCCAGGGGGATGGGACCCAGAGCGATAGAGCAGTGAAAGAAGTGCATGGAGTAAAGCCAGATCTAACATATAGAGAAGCTTTGAGGAAAGAGAAGCAGAATAAACGGTGTAAAGGCAGTAAGGTAGAAGGGCTGAAATGTGTGTACCTCAATGCAAGAAGCATCAGGAGCAAAGGTGATGAACTGAGAGCTTGGATACATACATGGAATTATGATGTAGTGGCCATTACAGAGACTTGGCTGGCACCAGGGCAGGAATGGATTCTCAATATTCCTGGATTTCAGTTCTTTAACAGGGATAGAGGGCAGAAAAAGGGGAGGAGGGGTGGCATTACTGGTCAGGGATACTATTACAGCTACAGAAAGGGTGGGTAATGTAGCAGGATCCTCTTTTGAGTCAATATGGGTGGAAGTCAGGAACAGGAAGGGAGCAGTTACTCTATTGGGGGTATTCTATAGGCCCCCTGGTAGCAGCAGAGATACAGACGAGCAGATTGGGAGGCAGATTTTGGAAAGGTGCAAAAATAACAGGGTTGTTATCATGGGTGACTTTAACTTCCCTAATATTGATTGGTACCTGATTAGTTCCAAGGGTTTAGATGGGGCAGAGTTTGTTAAGTGTGTCCAGGACAGATTCCTGTCACAGTATGTGGACAGGCCGACCAGGGGGAATGCCATACTAGATCTAGTACTAGGTAATGAACCTGGTCAGGTCACAGATCTCTCAGTGGGTGAGCATCTTGGGGACAGTGACCACCGCTCCCTGGCCTTTATCATTATCATGGAAAAGGATAGAATCAGAGAGGACAGGAAAATTTTTAATTGGGGAAAGGCAAATTATGAGGCTATAAGGCTAGAACTTGCAGGTGTGAATTGGGATGATGTTTTTGCAGGGAAATGTACTATGGACATGTGGTCGATGTTTAGAGATCTCTTGCGGGATGCAAGGGATAAATTTGTCCCGGTGAGGAAGATAAAGGATGGTAGGGTGAAGGAACCATGGGTGACAAGTGAGGTGGAAAATCTAGTCAGGAGGAAGAAGGCAGCATACATGAGGTTTAGGAAGCAAGGATCAGATGGGTCTATTGAGGAATATAGGGAAGCAAGAAAGGAGCTTAAGAAGGGGCTGAGAAGAGCAAGAAGGGGGCATGAGAAGGCCTTGGCGAGTAGGGTAAAGGAAAACCCCAAGGCATTCTTCAATTATATGAAGAAAAAAAGGATGACAGGAGTGAAGGTAGGACCGATTAGAGATAAGGTGGGAAGATGTGCCTGGAGGCTGTGGAAGTGAGCGAGGTCCTCAATGAATACTTCTCTTCGGTATTCACCAATGAGAGGGAACTTGATGATGGTGAGGACAATATGAGTGAGGTTGATGTTCTGGAGCATGTTGATATTAAGGGAGAGGAGATGTTGGAGTTGTTTAAATACATTAGGACAGATAAGTCCCCGGGGCCTGATGGAGTATTCTCCAGGCTGCTCCACGAGGGGAGAGAAGAGATTGCTGAGCCTCTGGCTAGGATCTTTATGTCCTCGTTGTCCACGGGAATGGTACCAGAGGATTGGAGGGAGGCGAATGTTGTCCCCTTGTTCAAAAAAGGTAGTAGGGATAGTCCGGGTAATTATAGACCAGTGAGCCTTACGTCTGTGGTGGGAAAGCTGTTGGAAAAGATTCTTAGAGATAGGATCTATAGGCAGTTAGAGAATCATGGTCTGATCAGGGACAGTCAGCATGGCTTTGTGAAGGACAGATCGTGTCTAACAAGCCTGATAGAGTTCTTGAGGATGTGACCAGGCATATAGATGAGGGTAGTGCAGTGGATGTGATCTATATGGATTTGACCAGGTTCCACACGGTAGGCTTATTCAGAAAGTTAGAAGGCATGGGATCCAGGGAAGTTTGGCTAGGGTGGATTCAGAATTGGCTTGCCTGCAGAAGGCAGAGGGTGGTGGTGGAGGGAGTACATTCAGATTGGAGGATTGTGACTAGTGGTGTCCCACAAGGATCTGTTCTGGGACCTCTACTTTTCGTGATTTTTATTAACGACCTGGATGTGGGGGTAGAAGGGTGGGTTGGCAAGTTTGCAGACGACACAAAGGTTGGCAGTGTTGTAGATAGTGTAGAGGATTGTCAAAGATTGCAGAGAGACATTGATAGGATGCAGAAGTGGGCTGAGAAGTGGCAGGTGGAGTTCAACCCAGAGAAGTGTGAGGTGGTACACTTTGGAAGGACAAACTCCAAGGCAGAGTACAAAGTTAATGACAGAATATTTGGTAGTGTGGAGGAGCAGAGGGATCTCAGGGTACATGTCCACAGATCCCTGAAAGTTGCCTCACAGGTGGATAGGGTAGTTAAGAAAGCTTATGGGGTGTTAGCTTTCATAAGTCGAGGGATAGAGTTTAAGAGTCGCGATGTAATGATGCAGCTCTATAAAACTCTGGTTAGGCCACACTTGGAGTACTGTGTCCAGTTCTGGTCGCCTCACTATAGGAAGGATGTGGAAGCATTGGAAAGGGTGCAGAGGAGATTTACCAGGATGCTGCCTGGTTTAGAGAGTATGCATTATGATCAGAGATTAAGGGATCTAGGGCTTTACTCTTTGGAGAGAAGGAGGATGAGAGGAGACATGATAGAGGTGTACAAGATAATAAGAGGAATAGATAGTGGATAGCCAGCGCCTCTTCCCCAGGGCACGACTGCTCAATACAAGAGGACATGGCTTTAAGGTAAGGGGTGGGAAGTTCAAGGGGGATATTAGAGGAAGGTTTTTTTACTCAGAGAGTGGTTGGTGCGTGGAATGCACTGCCTGAGTCAGTGGTGGAGGCAGATACACTAGTGAAATTTAAGAGACTACTAGACAGGTATATGGAGGAATTTAAGGTGGGGGCTTATATGGGAGGCAGGGTTTGAGGCTCCGCACAACATTGTGGGCCGAAGGGCCTGTACTGTGCTGTACTATTCTATGTTCTATGTTATCATGTATTGCATTGTACTGCTGCTGCTAAGACCACAAATTTCACTATAACTTAGTCCTGACGAAGGGTCTCGGCCTGAAACGTCGACTGCGCCTCTTCCTATAGGTGCTGCTTGGCCTGCTGCGTTCACCAGCAACTTTGATGTGTGTTGCAGTGATATTAAACCCGATTTTGATTCTGAATAGCACAGGTAACTCAAGGCCAGTAAGAACACACAGCTCACGTCTTTGAACTCCTGCATCTGCACCAGCTGCTCATACGACCATCCACCATCTGCTCCCACGGCTTCACGTGACGCTGATCGGGGGGTGGGGGGGGGGGATAAGCAGGTGATACTCTTTGCCCAAAGGGGAAAGAGCACCTTTGGTAGATAGGCACCTCCATGCCATCACCTGTGTGCCATAGGCCACCCAGCAACCCCTGATCTAACTCCAGCCTAATCACGGGACATTTTCAACTAACTTACTAACTGGTACGTCTTTGGACTGTGGGAGAAAACTGGAGGAGCTGAAGAAAATCCACCCACATTCCACGAGGAGGATGTACAGACTATCTACGAATGACGCCGGAAATGAACTCCGACACCCCGGGTGTCTTTCAGATGCACGTCGTAAGCCCGGTAATTCAGATTTATTTCGCTCCCAACACCTATTAAATGCTCCCAGTGGCGTGCGCCTCAAACAGACTGACAACCACGTCCAGCTCCTGGCCTTCGCAAGAGGCTCAGCCACCAAGCCCCGCGGAACCATTTCCACAGGGCAAAGGCAGATTACCGGCGCCTTAAAACCCATCGCTTTGGACAAACGGGGACCGTCAGCCGTGGCTGGCAGCTCATCTAGGTGAAGGAAAACTCTGATCTCAAACTTCTGCTGCCTTGTGACTACACCCACTCACGGGGAAGGCTTCGGGAGTAAACCCCAAGGAAAAATCCGGAACTGGAGTCCCCACGTTGAGTTCGACACTGACTGGCAACTCATGTGACATAGCTGGTGCCAAAGTCTATCAGTTTTTGCCGTTCCTTTGGAATCAGATGAGTGGGGAGGGGGAGCTTGCTACATGGGCAACAGCTTGCTCTCCATATTGTACTGCCCTGGCTTGGGTACCTGTCGAAAGCTGGGCTGCAACAGCCACGGTCGACCCCGACTAACGGAGGCCTCAACTATCAAAATGTAAATTTATTTTTGGAAACAACGTGGAACAGACCCTTCCAGCCCAACAAACTGCACCACCCAGCAAGCCACCTCTGTAACCCTAGCCTAATCACACGACAATTTGCAAAGACTGATCAACTTACTAACTGGTAAGTCTTTGGAATCTGAGAGGAAACCAGAGCACTCGGAGGAAACCCCCGTGGTCAAGGGAAGCTGGACAAACTAGCCAGAAGTGAACTCCGGACACCAACGTGCCCCCCGGCTGTCAAGAGTGTCATTCGAACCCCTACATTACCCCGGTGACCAACACACAAGGACACCCACCAGTGTCACGATGCATTCCTGTGCCAGGATAGCATGCACACAATGCTCGGCAGAACTCAGAACACAAATGACAGCGGAACTAACTACATTCCCCCCCCCCCCCCCACATGAACCACCTTCCAACTCCCGGGCAGAAAAGGGTGAGCAATTTCAAGTTCCTGGGTGTCACCATCTGAGGATCTGTCCTGGGCCCAACATATCGATGCAGCTACAAAGACACGACAGTGGTTAGGTCTCAATCGGAGTCTGAGGAGATTTGGTACGTCACCGAAGACACGCACAAACTTCTGGATGTAGCGTGGAGAGCATTCCAACAGGCTGCATCACCGTCTGGTATGGGGGGCAACTGCACAGGATCAAAATAAGCTGCAGAGTTGTAAACTCAGTCAGCTCCATCGGAGCACCAGCCTCCGTAGCATCCAGGACATCTTCAAGGAGCGATGCCTCAAAAGGGCAGCGTCCATCATTGAGTACCCCAATCACCCAGGGCGTGCCCTCTTCTCATCGCTGCCATCAGGGAGGAGGCACAGAAGCCTGAAGACACAACAATTCAGGAACAACATCTTCCCACCTGATTTCTGAATGGACATTGAACCCACGAATTCTACCTCACTATTTTTTTAAATTTCTATTTTTGCACTATTTAAGTATTACATACTTACCGTAATTCATTTTGTCTTCTATTGTGTACAGCATTGTACTGCTGCCGCAAAGACAAATTTCACGACATATGCCAGTGACGTTAAACCTGATTCGAATTCGAAATAATAGAGTACAAAAGCCGTTTTTTGTACATCTTCACAAAGGGACAGATCAGTCAACCAAGGACGTACCGCTATCTGCATGAAATCCAGCGGCCTGCAGAAAGTTGAGGTCACTCCCTCATTGAGGGGTTTTATTTTTGTATCATGTGCTTCTGAAGGGGTCAGGTAGGAATAGCTGGTCACCTACCCTCCATTTTTCCCAGTCCTGATGAAGGGTTTCGACTGGAAACATCAACTGCCCATTTCCCCCCATAAACGCTGCCTGATCTGCAGAGTTCTTCCAGCAATTTGTGTGTTGTGGAATCTGTGAAATTCATTACCATAGATGGCTGTGGAGACCAAGTCATTGGGTATACTTACTCGATTAGTCAGGGTACAGCAAGGAGGCAGGAGAATGGGGTGGAGAGGGAAAATAAATTCGCTGTGATAGCATGGCAGATCACTCAACTGACCAAATGGCCTATTTCTGCTCCTGTGTCACAAAGTGACCAAGGCACTAGCCCAAGCCAGTTGCTCCTTTCCCATTAGCCTCACAGAGCTGCAGCTAAATAAGCAACACCCTGAACTACCAGGTGGCAAGTGCGATTTCCATTGCAGACACACGTTACAAGAAAAATCTAGGCCAACACTCTAGATCTGCACGGAAGGACAGCTGCATTTTTGCAGGGGCTATCTTTCAGACAAGTCTTGCAATCAAGGCAGAAGTATCTTCTCTGAGGTGTTATAGTGCTGGGGATATCAAACATTTGTAAAACCAGACTGGTACACCACCGTTTGTGGGACCTGGCGGAACAAACTCAATGGGCCAAATGGCCTAATTCTGCCCTATGGTCTTACTTGACTGCTTGACTTCCTATATAACATCAAACACAAACTCAATGGACATATAAACTTCAGGAGATTCTGAAGCTGAAAAAGGCACAATTTACGGGAGATGCTGGCCACAGATGAGAAATGCAGTGAGAACACAGCAAACAATCAAGGTGTTTTTTTTTCTTCTGCAGCCATTTCCAAGCAAGAGAGAAACCAACATTTCAGATCCCTCAGTCAGATTGGTCCACCGAGGATCAAAGGTCAGTTTAAGGCAGGGACTCCCAACCTGTTCCACGGACGCCTGGTCCAATGGTATTGGTCCACGGCATAAATAAAGTTAGGAACCCTGATCGAAGGGGCAATCTCCCACAACCAGAACTTATTACAATCCACTACATCTTTGAGAACTTATTGCCAATTCCATCTTCTGTTAGGTTTAGTACAAGCCCCAAATTGTCCATATAAATTGGGCAAAAACAACCCTCCAATCTCAATCAGCCATTGCCCAGAAGAAGCCTTGGAGGTGGAAGAGATGCTCCCCTCCTGGAAAGTTGCACATTCTCTTGTTTGCATCTGGCTGCACAATAAAGTAGAACAGCCACTCAAGGCAGGGTGACAGCAGATCTGAAATCTCCAGACAACTACACAACATGAAATCACCTTTCTAATTCTTCATATCTACAGACTCTACAGTCAGCTACATAGCCAGCCGGTGGAGTAGTGGCACCAGCACCAGACTTCGAGGTGAATGGTCCTGAGTTCAAATCCAACCGGCCCCTTGTTGGGTTGAGTGTCAACCTAGCAGCTCAGTCTCAAAAAAAAGACAAATGCCAAGGAGACGACAAAAAATTATGCCCGATGCACTAGAATGCACAAAATGGAACAACAGTCAACTAAAAGAGAAAAAGATTTCAGAATAATGGAAAACTCGTGCAAACGTTCCTCTTCAGTGAAAGGTTGACAGGAATTCTGCCCTCACAGTGCCCTCAAACTTTACTTTCCTTCGGTCTATTGTGTTCTGAGACAGGATCTTTAACCTTCTTCTGACCATTGGTCCCAGATCTTCTGCCAAGATAAGGCTACCCTCAGCATGGAGGAGCAACACCTTGTAACCTGCCCGGGTAGCCTCCAACCTGATGGCATAAATATCGATTTCTCCCATCTGTAAACAAAAATAATTTGCACTCTCTCCTCTCACCCACTCTGGCCTCTAACCTCACCGGTCATCACTTCCCTCTGGGTTCTCTCTCCTCCCCCCACCTTTCACATTCTCCAATGGTCCACTCTCCCCCATCAGATTCATTCTTCTCCAACCCTTGACCTTTCCCACCCACCTGGCTTTACCTATCACCTAGCTATCCTCCTTCCCTTCCGTCTTCCTCCCCAGTCCTGTTTATTCATTTCCATAGATCCTTCCCGCCTCTCAAAGTCCAACCCCATGTCCCCTTTGTGAGAGGCGGATATGGGCAAGAGGGGCCAACAGGGCCCTGGTGAAGCTCTACAGGCCAATCCTCTGTACAGTGGATGTAACGGACTGCAGGAGTGTAGATGAATTCCAACCGGACCGTCGACTACAGAGGACGACGGGGACCAGAGGTCGTCGACTGCCTGAGCTCCACTGGGAGCCAAGGGCCCATATAGGTATGATGCTGTCTGACCTGCCAAGTTCCTCAAGCATTTTGTGCACGCTGCTTTGGACTTAAAGCATCTGCAGACTGTCCCACTTTCAGGTCTTGAAAATACAAGTAGTACGATCTAAGTATGTGTGTCAACTCGCGAGGTCAGACAGGTCTTCAACCCAAAACACGAGCTCTTGAAGAAATGCAAATATATTCACGGGGGAGGGACGCACAAATTCCACAGAGGCAGCCACCTAGGTCTAGACAAAAATCTGGGCCACCGGATAAACAGCAACACCATTCTCTCTCCAGTGACGCCCGGCGTGCTGAGTGTTTTCAGTACTTTCTATTTTCCTTTGCTGCTTACAACCCTGGTGTTCTGCTGTTGGCCCTTTGGCAGTAAGAGACCAGCATGTGGGTTTAGAAAGGCATTCATCCTTGGGTCAGCCATCTCCTCCCACCAAATAAGCATTTCAGAAGATCCAGGAGTTCCCATTGAACCACTGAACACCCCCCTACCATTAACAAGGGGTCCTTGGCCCCGGGAAGGGGATCCCTGGTCTGAAGTACATGGAATGAAGTGCCCGGAAGAGTGGAACTGTCTCACTTATTCATCAGTCCACTCTCCCAGCCCGAGAATAGGACGCTTTTAGACAGGTGAACAGGACTACGCTGATCCTTTCCACATCGGTCCAAGTGTACCTGAAGCCAGTGCTCTTGATTGGCAGTGATGCAAATAATCCAAATCGAGCACTCAGCATAGAAACAGGCCCTTCAGCCCATGCCAGACTATTTAAACTGCCTACTCCCATCAAGCTGCACAAGGACCATATCCCTCCCATCTACGTACCTATCCAAGCTTCTCTGGGGGTTGGGGGCTTGGTGCTATTGTCGCTGTTCTTTTGTTTTTGCAAGGGAGGGTTTGGGGGATTTGGGAATTGTGAATTCGATTCTTTTTTCCTTTTCACGTGTGGCAGCTTTGATGCCTTTTCTTTCAACAACTTCCATGGTTTTGCTGCATTCATGGCTATCTGGAGAAGACGATTACCAGAGTTGTATTGTACATATATACTTTGACAATAAAATGTACCTTTGAATGAACCCTGCAACCACCACGTGCGCTGGCAGCTCGTTCCACACTCTCATGACCTCCAAGTGAAGAAGTTTCCCCTCGTGCTCCCCTTAATCTTTTCACCTTTCACCCTTAACCCATGACCTCCAGTTCTCATCTCACCCAACCTCAGTGGAAAAGGCTGCTGGCATTTATCCTATCTATACTCAATTTTGTATACCTCTATCAAATCTCCCCAGAGAACAGAAGTCCTAACCTATTCAACCCTTCCCTATAACTCAGGTCTTCAGCTCCAGGCAACATCTTTGTAAATTTTCCCTGCACTCTTTCCAATCTTATTAATACACATTTCCTATAAGCAGGTGACCAAAACTGCACACAATACTCCAAATTAGGCCTCACCAATGCCTTACACAACTTCAACATAACATCTCATCTCCTGTACTCAGTATTTTGATTTACAAAGGCCAATGTGTCAAAACCTCATCTACCTGTAACGCCACTTTCAATGGATTATGGACCTGTATTCCCAAATCTTTTTTTTCTACCTCACTCCTCAGTGCCCTGCCATTCACTGTGCAAGACCTACCCCGGTTGGTCCCAGCAAAGTGCAACAACTCGCATTAAATTCCATCTGCCATTGAACCTGAATGCAAACTCGATCGTCTTCCTCGCTGTCTACCATACCCCTAATTCTGGTGTCATCTGCAAATTTGCTGATCCAGTTAACTACACTGTCAACCAGATCTTTGACAGAGATGACAAAACATTGATCACAGCACCAGTCCCTGCGGCACATCAAGTCCCAGGCCTCCAGTCAGGGGGGGTTAATTTTGTCCTTCGAAACTGCAACACCACACTTTGGTCTGCATTAAATTCCATCTGCAAAAGTCCTATAGCAGCAGTCACTGAGAGCTGTGGGAACTCCCACAATCATGAGAACCATACCACCATTCCTCAATGGCCGGAATCAATGGAGGCCCTCCGTTGGTCAAGGTCGGCCACGGGCGTTGCGTCCTAGCAAGCCAGGGCAGTACGATACGGAGAGCAAGGTGCCATCAACGCAGCGGACTCCCCCCCCCCCCCACCACGCAGCTGACAAATCCAAAAGGAACAGCAGAGACCAATATGGTTTGGCTCCACGAGATGCCAGTCAGTGTTTAACTCGATGTAGGACTGCCTCAGGGACTCCAGCTCCGGATTTTTCCCTTGGGGGGTGCTCCCGAGGCTTTCCCCACGGCAGCGGAGGTTTGAGGTCAGAGTTTTCCTTCTCCGAGCATGAGCTGCCAAACACGGCTGACGAGCCCCATCTGCCTGAAACGACTGGTTTTAAGGCACCAGTGACTCGACTTTGCCCCTTCTCCTGTCAGTAGAAACGGATCCACTGGGCTTGGTAGCTGAGCCACACGTGAAGGCCAGGAGCTGGACTTGGTTGTCAGAGGCTACTCGAGGTGCACACCACTGGGAGCATTAAATAGGTAGTGGGAGCTTACCCCCACTACCACCCCCCCTCCCAGCTATAACAACGTTTAGAAACTACCGAAAATTAAAATAGTGTATACCAAGGGAAAAAACTCGACACAACACAGGATGCAGTTAACACTCAGTAGATCAGACAGCATCCGTGGAGAGAGAAAAACAAAGTCAGTGTTTCAGGCTGATTACCTCTCAGTAATATGGCCAGACCTGACACAATAGTCTCAACTGATGCTGCCTGACCTGCCGAGTATTTCCAGCATTTGCTGTGTTAATCCTATAAATAACTTCTCCATTAAACATCGAAGCAACGTCTGTGACAACACCTGCAAGAATCATCACACCTTCCGCTCGCAGACATCACTGCCTCCTGTAGACCCTGTAACTTGGAAATATTAGCAGGCACTTGCGGCAGGAATATCTTTCATGGACTGAACAGGCTAGGCATTTGGCCTGAGACCAGGCAGACTGTGCCAACTCGTACAGATTTTTACACCACAGTACAGTGAACTCCAGCTAATTGGGACACATCGTGATCAGTACATCTCGGCCCAATTATCCAGCTGTCCCAGTTAGCCAAAATGTCATGGAAATAGTTGAAAAGGTTTAAAAATACAAAATGAGTAGCAAATTACATATTTAAATGAAATACAGAACAAATTAGACTACATACAGTATTTCAGTACTATAAAACTGTAAGATTAATTCCCATTAGTTATCGATGGAGGAATATACCCAGTAGACGCAATTAACAAAATCAGCGCAGACACCGAGTGTAGATAGTAGACTGCCTTCATACAATGCATCCTCCAAATCTTCATTTTCATTGTAACATTCAAAATGATTGCCCACATCTTCAAATTCTTCGTAGATCCTAACTTGCTGAAGTAGGGAAATCGTTTCATTTTAACTCCCAGCCGTTTCTGGCAATTACAAGCCCGACTGCTTGAAACTGCATTGAGCAAAACATTTCTCACCAAATATCAATGACAAAAAATCACAGCTTGTTGAATACAGGCACACGCAACTGACGCTATTTAAACACTGTTCGCTCTAAGCGCGGTGTGGTGTATCAAGGCCACACAAGCGCACACAACTGGCGCTAGTTAGAAACTGCTCGTCAAGTCTCCTATCCCAATTAAGCAGCATAGTGTCCCGAATAAACAGAGGGGACCCCAGCTATTTTCTTGCTTAGTCTAATTATATTGGGATATAGCCCAGAACAGGCCATTCCAGCCCTGAGCCATGCCGCCAGCAACCCCCAACCTAACCCTAGCCAAATCACAGGACAATTTACAATTAACCTACCAACCGGCATGTCTGTGGACTGTGGGAGGAAACCAGAGCACCCGGAGGAAATCCACATGGTCATGGGAAGAACATACAAACTCCTTACAGGCAGCAGCGGGAATTGAACCCAGGTCGCTGGTACTGCTAACCATTACACTACCATGCCAACACAAGAGTTGTCCCAAATGAGAGGCTACCCTGTTTAACCGGTACAATTGAAAACTTACAATGACCCACAGCTCTTTTTATCAGTGACTCCCTCCTCACCCAACATGTAAATTGCACGCGCAAAACCAGTGATTTTGTACCCGTGGAAAAATCTGTAATAAGAATTTGATAGCAAAGTTGTGCAAAAGAGGGACAAGGTGGGGGAGGTAAACGAATCATCACAACATAATATTACACCCCATCACATTGAAAACAAGGGCACAACCCTCACCACAGCAAGATGAATACACAGACGTCCTTCTCACAATCCCCCCAACCCAAAAATGCACAACATCCCAAATGCACCACTCACCACAGAGCCGTCCCCAGAAGTGAAGCAGCAAACACTGAAACTTCCCCTCCCCAACCCACACAAAAAAAATTCAAGGGCATAGCCATCACTCAGGGTCTCCATTAAAAACTTCACAACTTTCCACAAGGGTCTTCAGGGCACTTACCAGTAAAACAGGGACACAACCTCCTTACACACACACACAATCGACCTGCATCATGGTGCCCACATAAAAACGGGATTTACAGCCACCCCAAACCTACACGTTCACACGATCCTGGGATCCCAATGTAAAAATAAGCCCACCCCACCTCTACCCTGAGACAATTCAAACCCCCCCCCCACAAAAAGTAAATAATCAATCAGGAACACAGCCCACTTCCTGGGACTGTCACTTAAAACGTTTGTGGTCACAGCACATCACTTGCTAACTGAGGGCTCCCCCACAGAACAAAAAAAACTCACAAATCAGGCCACACAACCCCTTTCCTGGGGCCTCCTATTAAAATAGGGAGTGTCACAATTAAATTCAACACCCCCACATACAAAAAAAAAGTCACAACTCCTCCCCCTAACAAGGGCTCCCTCATACAAACACCTTTCCCCATCCCACACCAGGACTTGCCCCAAAACCAGGGCTCCCTCATTCAAACCCCTTCTCCGCCCACCCCAGAACTCCCTCACACAAACCCCTTCCACCTTCCCAACCGGGCCTCCCGCACCGATGGCTCTCCTCCCACCCAGGACTCGTCCCGCACTTACCGGGTCTCCTTCCTCCTCCCACACCAGGAGTCTCCCCGTAACCAGGGCTCGCTCATTCAAACTCTCCCCGCCCCCCCGCCGACTCCCTCGTACAAACCCCTTCAGCTCTTCCACCCTGGGGACTCTTCCCCCGCTAACTGGGGCTTCCTCATACAAACCCCTTCCCACCTCAGGACTCTTCCTCTAACCAGGGCTCCCTCAGACAGATAGTTTACCCTCCCAACCGGGACTCTCACTACCCACCCTCCCGAAACCGGGACTCTCACACAGGGATGGTTTACCATCTCACCCCGGGGCTCTCTCACGCTGATGGTTCCCCTCCCACCTCGGGGCTGTCCCCCTAACGGTTCCCCTTCCATCTCAGGACTTTCCCCCTAACCAGGGCTCCCTCACACGAACGGTTCCCCCGCACCGACCAGGGATCCCTCACGCCCCGGGGCTCCCTCCCACTGACGGTTCCCCTCCCTCCCGTCGTGCCGAAACCCCCTCCGCACCATCCCTTCCCCCACCCCGGGGACCGCTCCTCCACCTCGGGTCCCCTCTCTCACCGGGACTCCCCACACCGACCCCACCCCGGGAAGCAACATCACAGACAGCCGCCGCCCCCTTCCGCCCGCCCCGCTGACCCAGGGTCGGCCCCGTCCCCCGAGCAGCCGCCTGCCGCACTGGGCCCACGGGGGGGCGCTTTGACTCGATCCCGTCCCCTCTTCCCCCCACACCCCCTCCCCCCCACCACCATTCTTTCTCCTTTCCCGGCCGGCTTGCTTCAGCCCACCCGCCCGCTACCGTGGCCCTACCTCCGACTGGGCTGTCGGCAGACTCGCCGCCCGGAGCCCGCTCCAACCTCAGGCTCTTCCAGCACCGAGCGGGTAGGCCCGGCTCCCGGACATGACTCCGTGATTGCCGGAAATGATCGGGCCAAGCCAGCCGCAAAGCGTGGCGGGCAAACACCGCCAACCAATCACCGCCCGGCCCTGCGCGACGGCACGAACCGTTTTCCGCCACCGACCAATCAACGGTGCGGACATTGAGCCCAGTCGCCGTTGGCCGAGCGGAGGCCAATCAGAAGCGTGGAGACAACAGCCAATAGGGACTGCGAAGCGCCAGCGAATCAGGAGTGGGGACATCTGAGGTCTTCAGAGGGACTAAACAAGGTAACGAGCTGGTAACCTGGTAAATATTTCATGGCCAGCGATACACTCCCGCTAACCAGCAACGGGCACTTAGTCAGTAACTATCTGTTGATCAGCTAAACGTCCCATAGCCAGCCAAAAAAAGCATGTAACTATCACATAACTCGTAAACATCATTAACCAGCTAGTCATCAGTTTAACCTAGTAGTCATCTCATAACCAAGTAACTACCCCATGACCAGTCCAAAACACATAAGCCGCTAATTATTCCATAAATTTGTACTAACTTGGTGCTCATATCATTAACCAAGTAACTATCGCACTACCAGTTAAGAAGTCATCACTCTGACACGGTGGTGTCAAGAAAACAACCTCTCCCTCAATGTCGCAAAAACAAAGGAGCTGGTTGTGGACTACAGGAGGAATGGAGATTGGCATCAATGGATCTGGGGTTGAGAGGGTGCACAGCTTTAAGTTCCTTGTCATAAGCATCACTGTCAAGTCAAGTCACTTTTTATTGCCATTTCGACCATAACTGCTGGTACAGTACACAGTAAAAACGAGATAACGTTTTTCAGGACCGTGGTGCTACATGAACAAAACAAAAACTACACTGAACTACGTAAAAAAAAACACAAAAGTACACTAGACTACAGACCTATTCAGGACTGCATAAAGTGCACAAAACAGTGCAGGCTTTACAATAAATAATAAACAAGACAGTAGGCACAGTAGAGGGCAGTAGGTTGGTGTCAATCCAGGCTCTGGGTGTTGAGGAGTCTGATGACTTGGGGGAAGAAACTGTTACATAGTCTGGTCGCGAGAGCCTGAATGCTTCGGTGCCTTTTGCCAGATGGCAGGACGGAGAAGAGTTTGTATGAGGGGTGCTTGGGGTCCTTCATAATGCTGTTTGCTTTATGGATGCAACGTATGGTGTAAATGTCTGTAACGGCGGGAAGAGAGACACCGATGATCTTCTCAGCTGACTTCACTATCCGCTGCAGGGTCTCGTGATCCCAGATGGTGCAATTTCCAAACCAGGCAGTGATGCAGCTGCTCAGGATGCTCTCAATACAACCTCTGTAGAATGTGGTGAGGATGGGGGGGTGGGAGATGGACTTTTCTCAGCCTTCGCAGAAAGTAGAGATGCTGCTGGGCTTTCTTTGCTATGGAGCTGGTGTTGAGGGACCAGGTGAGATTCTCCACCAGGTGAACGCAAAGAAATTTGGTGCTCTTAAGGATCTCTACGGAGGAGTTGTCGATGTTCAGCGGAGAGTGGTCGCTCCATGTCCTCCTGAAGTCAACAACCATCTCTTTTGTTTTGTTACATTCAGAGACAGGTTGTTGGCTCTGCACCAGTCTGTTAGCTGCTGCACCTCCTCTCTGTATGCTGACTCATCATTCTTGCTGATGAGACCCACCACGGTCGTGTCATCAGTGAACTTGATGATGTGGTTCGAGCTGTGTTGCAGCACAGTCGTGGGTCAGCAGAGTGAACAGCAGTGGACTGAGCACACAGCCCCAGGGGGCCCCTGTGCTCAGTGTGATGGTGTTGGAGATGCTGCTCCCGATCCGGACTGACTGAGGTCTCCCAGTCAGGAAGTCTAGGATCCAGTTGCGGAGGGAGGTGTTCAGGCCCAGTAGGCTCAGCTTTCCAATCAGTTTCTTAGGAATGATTGTGTTGAATGTTGAACTAAAGTCAATGAACAACATTTGAACATGCATGTCTTTTTTGTCCAGGTGGGTTAGGGCCAGGTGGAGGGTGGTGGCAATGGCGTTGTCTGTTGAACGGTTGGGACGATATGCGAACTGCAGGGGGTCCAGTGAGGGGGGCAGCAGGGTCTTGATGTGCCCCATGATGGGCCTCTCGAAACACTTCATGATGATGGATGTGAGTGCAACAGGATGGTAGTCATTGAGACAGGACACTGAAGACTTCTTCGGCACGGGGACGATGGTGGTGGCCTTGAAGCACGTAGGAACGACGGCACTGCTCAGGGAGATGCTGAAGATGTCAGTGAGAACTTCTGCCAGCGGGTTTGCACATCCTCTGATCACTCTGCCAGGAATATTGTCTGGTCCAGCAGCCTTCCGTGGGTTGACCCTGCACAGGGTTCTCCTCACATCGGCCACGGTCAGACACAGCACCTGGTCGTTTGGAGGAGGAGTGGTCTTCCTCGCTGCCACATCATTTTCTGCCTCAAAACAAGTGTAGAGGTTGTTCAACGCATCTGGGAGGGAGGCATCACCCGCACAGGCAGCTGGTGTTGTCTTGTAGTTGGCGATGTCCTGAATGCCCTTCCACATGCGCCGCGTGTCACCGCTGTCCTGAAAGTGGCTGTGGACTCGCTGGGCGTGTGCACGCTTTGCCTCTGTGATGGCTCGGGACAGTTTGACCCTCGCTGTTGTTAGGGCTGCCTTGTCGCCTGCTCTGAAGGTGGAGTCACGGGTCCTCAGCAGCGCAAGCACCTCCGCGGTCATCCATGGCTTCTGGTTAGTGCGTGTAGTGATGGTCTTGGCCACAGTGACATCATCGATGCACTTGCTGATGTAGCTAGTCACTGACGCCGTGTACTCCTCTAAGTTGGTAGAGTCGCCATCGGTTGCAGCCTCCCTGAACATGTGCCAGTCAGTGTGCTCAAAGCAGTCTTGGAGAGCAGAGATGGCTCCCGCTGGCCAGGTTTTCACCTGCTTCTGAACTGGTCTGGAGCGCCTGACGAGCGGTCTGTATGCTGGGATTAGCATAACGGAGATGTAGTCTGAGTAGCCGAGGTGGGGGTAACTGAGGATCTCATCTGGTCTGTAATACCGGCTGTGTGGTGAAAAAAGTACAACAGTACCTCTTTCACCTCAGACAGTTGAAGAAGTTTGGTGTGAGCCCCCAAATCCGAAGGACTTTCTACAGGGGTACAATTGAGAGCATCCTGACTGGCTGCATCACTGCCTGGTATGGAAACTGTACTTCCCTCAATCGCAGGACTCTGCAGAGAGTGGTGCGGACAGCCCAGCGCATCTGTAGATGTGAACTTCCCACTATACAGGACATTTACAAAGACAGGTGTGTAAAAGTGCTCGAAGGATCATTGGGGACCCGAATCACCCCAAACTGTTCCAGTTGCTACCATCCAGGAAACGGTACCACAGCATAAAAGCCGGGACCAACAGGCCCTGGGACAACTTCTTCCACCAGGCCATCAGACTGATTAATTCACTCTGACACAATCATATTTCTAAGCTATATTGACTGTTCTGTTGCATATCTTACTGTACATACCATTTATTACAAATTACTATAATTTGCACATTGCACATTCAGACAGAGCCATAACGTAAAGATTTTTACTCCTTATGTATGTGAAGGGTGTAAGATATAAAGTCAATTCTATTCAAAATGCATGTTAACTAGTAACTATCCCTTAACTTACCCAATTGTCACGCTAATTGGTTAATTATCTTAAATACCCTTAACCAATAGTTAATCAGGCAACTCTTCCAACCAAATAATCTCAACTGGTTAATCATCTCAAAAGCACTTAACCAACAGTTAACCAGGCATCTATTACATTAACCAAGTAATCTCATAACCAGAAAATTATGGCAGACCATAATAGGGGCAGCACAGTATGAATATTACAGTACGAGTCTCTTACTGCCTGTTACACCGTTGGTGTTTAGGGCAACAGTGAATCTCCTCCACCTCTGCTTTGAGCACAATTAAATAATACAAAAACATTATACTTGTTCATTCATTTTTTCAGAAAAATGATCCAACATTACATGTATTTGTCGGGAAAAGTATGCGAACCGTTGGGGTAATGCCTTCTACAAAAGCTATTATAACCATATAACAATTACAGCACGGAAACAGGCCATCTCGGCCCTTCTAGTCCGTGCCGAATGCTTACTCTCATCTCGTCCCACCGACCTGCACTCAGCCCATAACCCTCCATTCCTTTCCTGTCCACATAGCTGTCCAATTTAATTTTAAATGACAATATCGAGCCTGCCTCTACCACTTCTACTGGAAGCTCGTTCCACACAGCTACCACTCTCTGAGTAAAGAAGTTCCCCCTCATGTTACCCCTAAACTTTTGCCCTTTAACTCTCAACTCATGTCCTCTTGTTTGAATCTCCCCCACTCTCAATGGAAAATTCCTATCCACGTCAACTCTATCTATCCCCCTCAATTTTAAATACCTCTATCAAGTTCCCCCTCAACCTTCTACGCTCCAAAGAGTAAAGACCCAACTTGTTCAACCTTTCTCTAACTTGGGTGCTGAAACCCAGGTAACATTCTAGTAAATCTTCTCTGTACTCTCTCTATTTTGTTGACATCTTTCCTATAATTCGGTGACCAGAACCTTGTACAATTTTAACATTACATCCCAACTCCTGCACTCAATGCTCTGATTAATAAAGGCCAGCATACCAAAAGCTTTCTTCACCACCCTATCCACATGAGATTCCACCTTCAGGGAACTATGCACCATTATTCCTAGATCCCTCTGTTCTACTGCATTCTTCAATGCCCTACCATTTACCATGTATATCCTATTTTGATTTGTCTACCAAAATGCAGCACCTCACACTTATCAGCATTAAACTCCATCTGCCATCTTTCAGCCCACTCTTCTAACTGGCCTAAATCTCTCTGCAAGTTTTGAAAACCTACTTCGTTATCCACAACACCACTTATCTTAGTAGCATCTGCATACTTACGAATCCAATTTACCACCCCATCATCCAGATCATTAATGTATATGACAAACAACATTGGACCCAGTACAGATCCCGGAGGCACACCACTAGTCACCGGCCTCCAACCTGACAAATAGTTATCCACCACTACTCTCTGGCGTCTCCCATCCAGCCACTGTTGAATCTATTTTACTACTTCAATATTAATACCTAACGATTGAACCTTCCTAACTAAACTTCCATGTGGAACCTTGTCAAAGGCCTTACTGAAGTCCATATAGACAACATCCACCACTTTACTCTTGTCAACTCTCCTAGTAACCTCTTCAAATAATTCAATAAGATTTGTCAAACATGACCTTCCACGCACAAATCCATGTTGACTGTTCCTAATCAGACTGTCTATCCAGATAATTATATATACCATCTCCAAGAATACTTTCCATTAATTTACCCACCACTGATGTCAAACATACAGGTCAATAATTGCGAGGTTTACTCTTAGAACCCTTTTTAAACAATGGAACAACATGAGCAATACGCCAATCCTCCGGCACCATCCCCATTTCTAATGACATTTGAAATATTTCTGTCAGAGTGTCATAAGGTGGTGGCTGGGAACAGACCCAAGTGCAAGACACAGACACTGAAGTACTAGGGACAGTACTAGGATACAGGGTGATGGCAAGGACATGGACAGGAAAACCAGGAACCTGGAACAGGACTGGAGAAAAGAGCTAGGAGCCTGGGCTTGGACTCCAAGCCAGAGACTGGACAAGGACCCAGTACCTGGGTCTTGCCTCTGGCTCAGACCCCAGAACTAGGCAAGGACGAGGCAGAAACCTACAGGCTAGAGGCTGGAGGCAGGAAGCAGGAGACGAGGCGGAGGCTGGAGGCAGGAAGCAGGAGACGAGGCGGAGGCTGGAGGCAGGAAGCAGGAGACGAGGCGGAGGCTGGAGGCAGGAAGCAGGAGACGAGGCGGAGGCTGGAGGCAGGAAGCAGGAGACGAGGCGGAGGCTGGAGGCAGGAAGCAGGAGACGAGACTTGAGGTGAGGCTGGAGGCAAGAGGCAGGAGACTTGAGACTTGAGGCGAGGCTGGAGGCAAGAGGCAGGAGACTTGAGACTTGAGGCGAGGCTGGAGGCAAGAGGCAGGAGACTTGAGACTTGAGGCAAGGCTTGGCTCCTCCTGGGCAGGGCGCAGATCACCTGGGCAGGGCGCGATCACCACCTGACAGAGGCAAGGGACAGGAAGGGACTGAACCAACCCCAGGTAACGGCAAGACGGCCTGGCTTACCTGGGCGGAGGCAAGGGACAGGAAGGGAGCCAGGTACAGGATGGCTCCAGGACCAGACAGGAAGACAAGGCAGGGCTTCTGGCAAAGCAAGGCGAGACAGAACTTCAGGCGAGGCAAGAGTTACCGACAAGACAAGACAGGGTTTCAGGCGAGGAAACAGAAGGCAGAGGAAGGGACCCAAGGAGTAAGGACAAGAGCAATCCAGCAACCACACCCTGGTCTCTGGAGGTATTTATGCAGCCAGACCCAACTAGCATCAGCTGCCTCAATTAGCTCAACAAGGACAGAAACAGGGTAGATAGGAAAACCTGGAGCAAGGGTCGATGGACCGGACCGTGAACCGGAATATGTACTTCATGGACCGGACTATGACACAGAGCCCCTGCTATTTCTGCACTAACTTCCCTCAAGGTCTTAGGGAATATCCTGTCAGGACCCAGAGACTTATCCACTTTTATATTCCTCAAAAGTGCTGATACTTCCTCTTCTTTGATCATCATAATTTCCATAACTTCTCTTCCTGTTTCCCTTAACTTACACAATTCAATATCCTTCTCCTTAGTGAATAGCGAAGAGAAGAAATTGTTCAAATCTCCCCAATCTCTTTTGGTTCCACACATAGCTGTCCACTCTGATTCTCTAAGGGACCAATTTTATCCCTCACTATCCTTTTGCTATTAATATAACTGTAGAAACCCTTTGGTTTTATTTTCACCTTACTTGCCAAAGCAACCTGGTATCTTCTTTTAGCTTTTCTAATTTCTTCCTTAAGATGCTTTTTACATTCTTTATATTCCTCGAGCACCTCATTTACTCCATGCTGCCTATATTTATTGTAAATATGCAAACAACAGGAATTCTGCAGATGCTGGAAGTTCAAGCAACACACATAAAAGTTGCTGGTGAACGCAACAGGCCAAGCAGCATCTCTAGGAAAAGGTGCAGTCGACGTTTCAGGCCGAGACCCTTCGTCAGGACTAACTGAAGGAAGAGTGAGTAAGGGATTTGAAAGTTGGAGGGGGAAGGGGAGATCCAAAATGATAGGAGAAGACAGGAGGGGGAGGGATGGAGCCAAGAGCTGGACAGGTGATAGGCAAAAGGGATACGAGAGGATCATGGGACAGGTGGTCCGGGAAGAAAGACAAGGGTGGGGGGGACATGGGCAAGGGGTATATTCAGAGGGACAGAGGGAGAAAAAGGAGAGTGAGAGAAAGAATGTGTGCATAAAAATAAGTAACAGATGGGGTACGAGGGGGAGGTGGGGCATTAGCGGAAGTTAGAGAAGTCGATGTTCATGCCATCAGGTTGGAGGCACCCCACTAGGAATAGGGTTCCCCTGGTCCTCACCTACCACCCCACCAGCCTCCGGGTCCAACATATTATTGTCCGTAACTTCCGCCACCTCCAACGAGATCCCACCACTAAGCACATCTTTCCCTCCCCCCCCTCTGCATTCCACAGGGATCGCTCCCTACACGACTCCCTTGTCCATTCGTCCCCCCCATCCCTCCCCACTGATCCCCCTCCTGGCACTTATCCATGTAAGCGGAACAAGTGCTACACATGCCCTTACACTTCCTCCCTTACCACCATTCAGGGCCCCAAACAGTCCTTCCAGGTGAGGCGACACTTCACCTGTGAGTCGGCTGGGGTGATATACTGCGTCTGGTGCTCCCGATGTGGCCTTCTATATATTGGCGAGACCCGACGCAGACTGGGAGACCGCTTTGCTGAAGACCTACGCTCTGTCCGCCAGAGAAAGCAGGATCTCCCAGTGGCCACACATTTTAATTCCACATCCCATTCCCATTCTGACATGTCTATCCACGGCCTCCTCTACTGTAAAGATGAAGCCACACTCAGGTTGGAGGAACAACACCTTATATTCCGTCTGGGTAGCCTCCAACCTGATGGCATGAACATCGACTTCTCTAACTTCCGCTAATGCCCCACCTCCCCCTCGTACCCCATCTGTTACTTATTTTTATACACACATTCTTTCTCTCACTCTCCTTTTTCTCCCTCTGAATATACCTCTTGCCCATCCTCTGGGTTCCCCCTCTCCCTTGTCTTTCTTCCCGGACCTCCTGTCCCATGATCCTCTCGTATCCCTTTTGCCTATCACCTGTCCAGCTCTTGGCTCCATCCCTCCCCCTCCGGTCTTCTCCTATCATTTCGGATCTCCCCCTCCCCCTCCAACTTTCAAATCCCTTACTCACTTTTCCTTCAGTTAGTCCTGACAAAGGGTCTCGGCCTGAAACGTCAACTGCACCTCTTCCTGGAGATGCTGCCTGGCCTGCTGCGTTCACCAGCAACTTTTATGTGTGTTTATTGTAAATCTCTCTCTTTTTCTGAACCAAGTTTCCAATATCCCTTGAAAACCATGGCTCTCTCAAACTTTTAACCTTTCCTTCCAACCTAACAGGAACATAAAGATTCTGTACCCTCAAAATTTCACCTTCAGATGATCTCCATTTCTCTATTATATCCTTCCCATAAAACAATTTGTCCCAATTCACTCCTTCTAAATCCTTTCGCATCTCCTCAAAGTTAGCCTTTCTCCAATCAAAAATCTCAACCCTGGGTCCAGACCTATCCGTCTCCATAATTATATTGAAACTAATGGCATTGTGATCACTGGACCCGAAGTGCTCCCCAACACATACCTCCGTCACCTGACCTATCTCATTCCCTAACAGGAGATCTAACACTGCCCCTTCTCTAGTTGGTACCCCTATGTATTGCTGCAAAAAACTATCCTGCACATATTTTACAAACTCCAAACCATCCAGCCCTTTTACAGTATGGGCTTCCCAGTCTATGTGTGGAAAATTAAAATCTCCCACAATCACATCCTTGTGCATACTACAAATATCTGCTATCTCCTTACAAATTTGCTCCTCCAATTCTCACTCCCCATTAGGTGGTCTATAATACACCCCCATAAGTGTTACTACACCTTTCCCATTCCTCAATTCCACCCAAATAGCCTCCCTAGACAAGCCCTCTAATCCATCCTGCCAGAGCACCACTGTAATATTTTCTCTGACAAGCAATGCAACACCTCCCCCTCTTGTCCCTCCGATTCTATCATACCTGAAGCAACAAAATCCAGGAATATTTAGTTGCCAATCACACCCCTCCTGCAACCATGTTTCACTAATAACTACCACATCATACTTCCAGGTATCAATCCATGCTGTAACCTCATCCACCTTTCTTATAATGCTCCTAGCATTAAAATAAATGCATTTAAGAAATTTCCACCTCTTGCTCTCTGTTTATCACTGATGGAGCCAACAACTTTACTATTTGCTTTATCTTCCTTCTCCCCTACACCTGTTCCTACACTCTGGTTCCTCTCCCCCGTTGTATCTAGTTTAAATCCACTGAAGCCTCTCTAGCAAACCTACCTGCAAGAATATTTGTCCCCCTCCAGTTCAGATGTAAACTGTCCCACCGGAACAGGTCCCACCTTCCCTGGAAAACTCCCCAATTATCTATAAATCTGAAGCCCTCCCTCCTGCACCATGTCTTCAGCCACGTGTTGATCTGTGCTATCTTACCATTTCTATACCCACCTGCACGTGGCACTGGTAGCAATCCTGAAATTGCTATCCTGGACGTCCTGTCCTTTAACTTGGCACCTAACTCCCTGAACTCACCTTTCAGGACCTGCTCACTCTTCCTACCCACGTCATTGGTCCCAAATTGGTATTTGGAATCAGTTGCTCCAATCAATCAGATGAGATTGGAGGTGTGGGTTGTAGAGGTGCCCTCCCCTCTAAAAAAGATGCACAAAGTCAGGCTACTGAGAGAGCCTGCTCTTCTCAAGAAAGATCTGTTTATGTGCACCACATCTCAATCAAAACAACTTTCAGAGGACATTAGAAGAAGAGATGCATGAATCTGGAAAAGGCTACAAAAGCATTTCCAAAGACCCAAGTGTTCATCAATCCACAGTAAGAGAAATTGTCTACAAATGGAGGAAATTCAATACTGTTGCTACTCTCTCTGGGAGTGGACATCCTGCAAAGATCACACCAAGAGCACAATGTGCCATGCTAAAGGAGGTGAAAAAGAATCGAAGGGTAACAGCAAAAGACTTGCAGAAATCTCTAGCACTTGCTAAAGTCTCCGTGCATATGTCCACTATAAGAAAACCACTGGACACAAATGGTGTTCATGGAAGGACATCACAGAGGAAACCACTGCTCTCCCAAAAAAAAACATTTCAAGTTTGCAAAAGACCACCTGGATGTTCTACAATGCTTCTGGGACAATGTTCTGTGGACACGTGGAAAAAAAGTTGGACATATTGCCAGAATTGCACACCGCTATGTTTGGAGGATAAAAGGGCACTGCGCACCAACACCAAAACCTCACCCCAAATGTGAAGCATGGTGGAAGGGGCATCATGGTTTGGAGCTGCTTTGCTACCTCAGGGCCGGGATAGATTGCAATCATTAAGGGAACAATGAATTCAAAATTCTATCAACACGTTTTACAGGAGAATGTCAGGGTAGCAGTCCATCCCCTGAAGCTGGATAATGCAACAAGACAATGATCTGAAAGACAAGAGTAAATCAACAACAGAATAGTTTAAAAAGAAAAAAAAATTGTGTTTTGGAATAGCTGAGTCCAAGCCCTGACCTCAATCCTGTAGAAATGTAGTGGAAGGACCTGAAGCAAGCAGTTCACGCAAGGAAGCCTACCAACATCCCGGAGTTGAATCAGTGTTGCAAGGAGTAATGGCCTAAAATTCCTCCAAGCCGATGTGCAGGACTGATCAACAGTTACCAGAAATGTTTAGTTGAAGTTATTGCTGTACAAAGGGGTCACACCAGTTGCTGAAAGCAAGGGTTCACATACTTTTTGAAACAAATACATGTAATATTGGATCATTTTTTCAATAAATAAATGAAGTATAAATTTTTTGTATTAGTTATTTAATTGTGTTCTCTATCTAGTTTTAAGGACTTACATGAAAATCTGATCACATTTTAGGCCATATTTATGCAGAAATGTTTCCTTAAGGTTGTTATAGGTAATGGGGACAATCTCCCACTACCTATTTAATGCTCCCAATGGCGTGCACCTCAAATAGCCTCTGACAACCAAGTCCAGCTCCTGGCCTTCACATGTGGCTCAGCTACTAAGCTGGCAGAACTGTTTCTACTGACAGGAGAGGGGGCAAAGGTGGGTTACTGGCACCTTAAAACCAGTTGTTTCGGGCAGACGGGGCTCGTCAGCTGTGGTTGGCAGCTCATCTAGGAGAAGGAAAACTCTGATCTCAAACCTCTGCTGCCTTGCGGCTGTACCCACACATGGGGAAGGCTTTGTGGGTAAATCCCAAGGGAAATATCCAAAGTTGGTGTCCCTAAGGCAGTCCTACATTAAGTTCAATGCTGACTGGCAACTCCTGCTATGCTGCTGGTGCCAAACTGTATCCAGCTCGGCCTTTCCTTTGGGTTCATCAGATGCGTGGAGAGGGGGAGCTTGCTATATGGGCAACAGCGTGCTCTCCATATCGTACTGCCCAGGCTTGCATATCTAGACAGCTAGGATGCAATATCCATGGTTGACTCTGACCGACAGAGGCCCTTGCTATGCAGAAATAGAGAAAATTGCACAGGGTTCACAAACTTTCTAACACTACTGTAGTATCCCCCTATGAGGACTGGTGTGCGTTCCCTTATCTTACACTTTCTGAAGTCCACAATCAGCTCTTTGGTCTTACTGGTATTGACTGCAAGGTTGTTGGTGCGACAAGTGTGGGCACGTGGCGAAGCGGTTAAGGCATTGGACTAGCGATCTGAAGGTCGTGAGTTCGAGCCCCAGCCGAGGCAACGTGTTGTGTCCTTGAGCAAGGCACTTAATCACACATTGCTCTGCGACGACACTGGTGCCAAGCTGTATGGGTCCTAATGCCCTTCCCTTGGACAACATCGGTGGCGTTGAGAGGGGAGACTTGCAGCATGGGCAACTGCTGGTCTTCCATACAACCTTGCCCAGGCCTGCGCCCTGGAGAGTGAAGACTTTCCAGGCGCAGATCCGTGGTCTCACAAGACTAACGGATGCCTTAATTATTGCTGTGCCACCACTCAACTAGCTGGTATATCATGCCCCTGTATGCCCTGTCATCACCATCTGCAATTCTGCCAACAATGGTTGTACCATCAGCATATTTATAGACCAATTTGAGGTATGCCTAGCTACATGGCTATCACCTGCCATCTTGTACTTCTCCCTGCCACCCCCCACCCCCCCCATTCTCATCCTGGCTTCTTCCCCCTTATTTTCAAGTCCTGATCAAAGGTCTCAGCCTGAATCGGTGTCTACGCACGGCTGTCTCAGGGCTGATGATGAAGTGATCTGCAACTCTGGCGACTGACTAGAAGTTCCCCCTTGACTTTGTGGCTAGTAGGCCTTTAATGATAAAATCTTGCTTACCACAAAGAACTGAAGTCACCACTTTCCCTTTGATCTAAAACTACCTTTTCTCTTCCCTTGCTCACCAGGTTTCAGCACATGGTGCTCAGTTCTCTTGCTCTGTAACGTTTAGTGATCACCATTCGAGTTTGATTCCCACAGCAGTCTGTCAGGAGCTTGTACCCTCTCCCCGACCATACGTGTTTCTCCGAGATGTTCCAGTTCACTGCCACATTCCAAAAGACATACGGATAGGTTTAGTAGGGTAGTAAGAGATATGGTTAGGGTTGTTAAGATAGATATACGGTTAGGGTTAGTAAAGTAGTAAGATATACGGTTAGGGTTAGTAAGTTAGTAAGACATACTGTTAGGGTTAGTAAGTTTGTAAGATATACGGTTAGGATTGGTAAGGTAGTAAGACATATGGTTAGGGTTGGTAAGTAAGATATACAGTTAGGGTTGGTAAGGTAGTAAGACATACGGTAAAGTTTAGTAAGTTAGTAAGACATACGGTTAGGGTTAGTAAGACATACAGTTAGGGTTAGTAAGTTGTGGGTACGTTATGTTGGCACCAGATACAGCTTGCCACTTGTGGGCACAATACTGTGTACTGCCCTCGCATGTTGCCATGTTTGCTCAGATTGTGCCCGTTATTGATGCAGACGATGTATTTCACTGTTTTGATGTACATGTTCAAAGATCCAAGATTCAAAGTACATTTATTATCAAAGTATGTGTGCAGTATACACCCCCAAGATTCATCTTCCTCACAGACAGCCACAAACCAAAGGATCACCATGGCACCTGTTCAAAGGAAAAACATCAAACCCCCAACATGCAAAGAACAAATCGCACAAACACCAAAAAAACACCAGCAAGGAAATTCGTAATATAAAACATCAAGCCGTGAGTCATTGAAACTGAAAAGGAATGTTCAGTTCCATCCAGCGCCGCGTCGCTGATTGACTGCAGACCGTGGAGCCAGTCCTCCTTGATCAAAACCGCACAAAATAGCAACAGTAAAGGAAAAACCAGAAACACATTACAACATGAACCACAGAGTCCAATCCACAAACCGCATCAAACCTTGTCCAAGACCCTCGACTCTGGCACTATCCTCTGGCAGTATTGAGTGAGTGGAGGAAAGAGAGAGAGAGTTGAAGTTCGGTGACTTACGGACCGCACTAGGCTCTTCTTTGGCTTCATGTCTTTCATATTCTGTGTTTTTGCCCATTCTTTCTTGTTGCCTTTGGAGCAATTTAATTTTGAAGAGGGGGAGGAGGTTGATGTTCTTGCAATTATACCAGTTTGTTTTTTGCAGGGAGGGTGTGGGCTGATGCTCTTATTGCCGTTACAATTTAATTTTGAAGCAATTTCTATATGTTTTGTGCGGGGGTGGAAGCACTTGTGTTTTCCTGTGAACTACTTCCATGGATTTACTTTGTTTTGTGGCTATCTGGAGAAGACGAATCTCAGAGTTGGATACTGCATACACACTTTGATACTAAATGACCTTTGAACCTTCCTCTGGGAGCAGTGAGCAACATTGAGACAGAGACCAGAGGAAGGAAACAAATAAAACTAATCTTTATCTTTATTTCTTTACCTATCCTATCCAACATTTTTACCAGCTGCTAATTCATGAATGATACTCCAGGTGGTGAAACAGAAACTTTAAAAACAAAACTTACTTCATTTTTCTGTTCCTTCCAAGAGGACCACGACCTTGCCATTGGATTTGGAGGCTTGCGTGCCTCAGTGACCCAGAGAGCGATGTTGGCTGGAGTCAGGGGCTTTATGCTTTGGCTCTTGGTAGGGTCACCCGTGCCAAAGAGGTCAAAGGGTAGAGGCCAGATTAAGAGTGGTCCACCAGTCCTCCAGGTTTGGGGGTTTCAGCTCAGGGCTAACAACGCTGAATGGTAAAACAAAACTGTTACGGGACCAACAATGAATAATCCTTCTACACCTGAGTGTGACGGTATTCCTGAGTCTCCACCGGGGACTTGCATGACTGACAGTAGTGAGAACTGACAGGAAGCTACTGACATGATGAAGGGAACTCTGAACACCACCAGAGATGGAGGATCTTCATTGCTGCCCTGAATGCCAGTGGTGTAACAGGCAGTAAGTACTTTTCAGCATCAAGAGCATGGCCAGCATGCATTGTGCATCTTTAGTCTTTTCCTAGGGTAGTGTTGGCAATCTTCCTTCTTGAACCACTTGAGTGGCATGGTGGTGTAGTGATTAGCACCAGCGATTGGAAGGTCACGGTTCAATTCTCGCCAGCCACAATCGATGGAAAAAAGTACAGTCGATGTTTTGGGCCGAAACCCTTCGGCAGGCCTGCTGAGTTCCTCCAGCGTTTTGTGTGTGTCGCTCGGATTTCCAGCTTCTGCTGACTTTCTCCTGCTTGGGATTGAATGACTACACTGCGAAGTCTCCATGAGGGGTGCCTACCCTGAAGAAGTTTAAATCTTCCCTTCAACAGGAGCTCAGTGAAACCCTCTCTCACTCATCCCTGCTGCTCTCCAGTCCTGCTGAAGGGTTTCGGCCCGAAACGTGGACTGTACTTTTTTCCATAGTTGCTGCCTGGCCTGCTGAGTTCCTCCAGCATTTTGCGTGTGTTGCTAGGGTAAATAAGCTGTGGGCATGCTCTGTTGGCAACAGAAGTATGATTACACTTGTGGGCTTCTCCCGTTACATCCTCGGACCGTGTTGGTTGTTGACTAAAATGGACACTTTTTACTGTAAGTTTCAATGTTTGGATGTACTCCTGGCAAGTAAAGCTCATCTTCTTCCATTTCTTTCTTACACTGCCCCCTGTTGGTGCTTTTGGTGAAGATGCCCCCAGGGTGCTGTAGTGTGGAAGTTACACAATTTGGACCCAGCGTCATCGATGAGATGGCCGAACGGTTACGAACCAGGAAGTGATGGTAGTGATGCTCCCATGCGCCCTGCTACCCATGAGCAGCTCGTTGGTCGAGGTCACAGGTTCAGGGGCGAGTAACTGATGTGCATTTTGTAGGTGGTAAACACTGTAGCCACTGTGGTAGTGGAGGGAACGAAAGAACCGTTCTGTCTTTGGTGGAATCAAACTTCTGAAGAGTTGTTGGAGTTGCAAGCAAGTGAAGAGTACTTTATCAAGCTCCTGACGAGTCCTTTCGAGTTGGCTGGCAGTGATTTGTGTGTTCCACAGGGGTTGGTGTCAGAAATGCTTCTTTTCACATTATGTCAGTAATTCGGATGACAGAATTGATGGCTTTGTGGCCAAATTTGTAAGATGATAATGTTAGTGGACTGATGATCACAGATGCAGGATTAGTGGTCTGGGCATGGCAGCTATCAAAGTTCAAAGTACATTTATTATCAAAGTATGTATACTTTATACAACCTTGAGATTCATCTCCTTACAGGCAGCCACAGAACAAGAAACCGTCATGTTGCAGCCACCCAGGGGTGGGAGAGAGCAGAGTGTGGCAGGTGGGCTGGGGTTCGTGCTAGGTTGGTGGCCAGCCCCTCCTGTCAGTGCTGCCCTCTGGTGACTGCTGCACATAATGAGAAACTGCTGCGTGCTCGTTCTTGCGGAAACATGGCTCCAGGATAACATCCCATATGCACGATCAGTCGTGGTGGCCATGACACTCAGAGGCTTGTGCTAATATTATTTTGTGACTGTGCAGCACGTGCTTTCATAACCAGATGTGCCGTGTGTGTTTCGCATCTTAGCCTCAGGGGAATGCTGTTTCATTCAGCTGTATACTTGTGTATGGTCGAAAAACAATTAAGCTTGAACTTGAACTAAGTTTCTTAAGACCAAGTTTTATTCTGCACCTCAAGTTTTAAGGAATGATGAATTATGTAAGGATAAATTTTTGCGAAGTGGAAGGGGATGGGTGTGGGGGTCGGTCACCTGTGCTGGAATAAGAGCAGCTCAGGATCCACCCCACAGTTTCTGAAAAACAGTCACAAAGCACCTATTTAGTCTACTAGCCTTCTGAGTCTAAGCTAGTGATTCCCAACTGTGGCGGTACTGCCCCCCAAGGGGGCGGTTAGGTGTCTTGAGGAGGCATTAGGGGAAATAGAACTCGTCGGGGCGGACACTCAAGATTCTTGGGGACGGTAACTGGCACCCTAGTTTGAGGCATGAGACCTGACCGGCGGTTAGTAGACCAGGCACTTCAAAAAAAGGAGGAGGCACTGGAACACAGGAAGCACCACAGCTCTGTAGGCGGTGAGCATCACAACACATCTGAAACTCACTGGGCAACCTCATCCGACCTTACCAACCAAACAGGCATTATTGGGGATGCATAAGTTAGCAACCAGGGTGCCCAACAGCTTTCCCTTGACTCACGGCACGGAACGAGATCATGCAATTGAACAGTTGGTAAGTGGTTCCTAATGTTGTCATAGTCAGGGGTGGTGGTAGGGATAAGCTCCCCCTACCTATAAAGTGCTCCAAATGATATGCGACTCTAACAGCCTCTGACAACCAAGTCCAACTCCTGGCCTTCACGAGTGGCTTAGCTACTAGGCCTGGTGGAACTGTTTCTACTGACAAGGGTCAAAGGCAGACCATTGGCGCCTCAAAACCAGCTGCTTTGGGCAGGTAGGGCTCGTCAGCCTTGGACGGCAGCCCGCCTAGGAGAAGGAAAACTCTGATTTTACACCTCTGCTGCCTTGCAGGCATACCCACCCATGGGAAAGGCTTCGGGAGTAAACCCCGAGGAAGAAATCCGGAGCCAGGGTCCCCAAGGCAGTTTGATGTTGTTTACAACTTCATTCTGGCGACTTCTGTGATGACACCCGGTGCCAAGCTGTATCGGCGCTTGCCCTTTCCTTGGACTCCAGTGACGTGGAGAGGGGGAACCCGCTGCATAGGCAACAGCCAGTTCTTCAAATCTTCCTGCCCAGGCTTGTGCCTGGAGAGGACACAGTCCACCAGAGGTGCAAACCCGTGATCTCCTGGGATCGACGGCTGCCTAATACTAAGTCAAGTACACCCTCTCAACTTCCTCTACAGATCTATGGAAACAGGTCACGCATCGATACGGCGCTGACTGGAACCAAATGGTGAAGTGGAGCCAATCAGTGAACGTGTCCACTCCGAGGATTCCTCTTCAGGTGTTCAAAGCGACCTCGGCGTCATGTGTGGTCAAGGACCATCTTTGGGTATTGTGAGATCTTACGTGACTGGTCAATCTCGCTAACTGGAATAGTATAAAGGTAGCTTGCTGAACACCAGCCCTATCTCGACTAGCATTCAGATTCCAATATGAATCCTTGTCAGCGGAATTCTCGCTGTTGTGATCATCTTCATCTTCATCTCGCCATTCCTTTGCGTGCTGCTACCATCATTCTGTCTGTGCCAACTCACTGCTGTCATCAATATCTGATAGGGATTCCCAGTTTGTGGTAATTTATCATTTTAATTTAGCCTCATTAATGATGGATAACTACATACAGCATGCTGTCTATGAGTCTGAAGCAGGTGAAGCCTTGAATTCTAATCCTGCTAAGAAACAAACTATAGAAAGTACGTCAATACAAAGTTACACACCAGGAGTATGGTTTCATTCTGTTCACATCAGATCAGCGATACCCCCTGTTTCTTATTTGTAACACTGTACTGTCTAATGAAGCCATGAAACCATCAAGATTGCAGGAACACTTCCATAAAAGACACCCTGAAAAGGCTACTTATGGTATTACTCGGTTCCAGAAGATTAAAGAAGCATTTGGAAAGTGTTGCACACTCGAGTCGTTTGCCAGGAAAGCTAAAAATGACCTTGATAGTGGTCTCATTGCTTCTTATAACATTTCCAAAATGATAGCAAAGTGTGGAAAATCTCATACAATAGGTGAAAGATTAATAATGCCTGCTGTATCAGAAGTGCTTACCACTGTTCTCAAAATGGATACCAGTATTTTAAAATCAATTCCTCCGAGTAATAACTCTGTAGCTCATCATGTTGATGAAATGAGTGATGACATTGAGTAACAACTATGCACAGAGCTACAAAAAAACAGAATTTGGGCTACAACTGGATGAGTCAACTGTGCGAGACAACGAGGCATTACTAATAGCATTTGTCTGGTTTATCAAAAATGGAGAAGTTTATGAGAAGATTCTCTTCTGTAAAAAGTTATAAACAAATATCAATGGAGAATCAATCTTCGATGAGCTCAAAATGTATATTGGGAATAAAAGTATTCCAATTAGGAACATGATCTCTTGTGCAACGGATGGAGCTTCATATATGACAGGTCGCCGTGATGGTTTGGTGGCATTTATGAAAAAATAAATTCCAAGTTTGTTTGCCAGCCATTGTGTAATTCATCATCAACATCTTGCAGCCAAAAACCTCAGCCAGCAACTTTTTTTAAGCTTGCAATATCTGCTATCAACAAAACTACTCATCCATTAAATGGCAGAATATTTCACCAGTTATGCCAAGATAATGATGAAGAGTTTGAAGCTTGTTTCTTCATGCTAAAGCGCTGCTTAAAATATTTCTTCGATCTTTTTGATACTGGCTGAATTTTTGCTCAAAGTTGATAAGAACTTGGGAAACAAGATTGAACTTTTACATGGCGATGTGACAAACCTTGTCAATCTGTATGACAAAATGAATATTCTAAATGTGAAACTGCAGGGTGAGAAATTCAATTTAATCCAGGCAATAAGTGCAGTGTCCACTATTATCGGAAAATTGGACATATATAAGCAAAACATTGGGAGAAGGATGTTCTCACAATTTTCCTGCATGGAAAGTACGGCACTCTCTTTCACTGAAGGTGATTTGCAAGCGTACTGCTTACACCTGCAGTAACCAAAAAGGGATTTCAGAATTGATTCAAGGATTTGAACGATCTGTAAATTCCAGACTGGATAGTTAACCCATTTTTTGCAAGGTGAAAGAACTGGAAGAGGGCTTGCAAGAAGAAATTATCGAAATTCAGAAAGATGAAGAAGCAAAAACACTTTTCAAAAATGTCGGCTTTTGAGGTACATGGCTACACTGTCATACAAAGTTTCCTGGTCTTTGGAGAAGAGCCAATCTGCTCTTCATTGCATTTCCATCCTTTAACCTTGTTGAAAGAGGTTTCAGTGCAGTGAACCACACACTCACAAAACACAAAAACCTTTGGACACTGTTAATGCTTTTGACATCACAACTTGAACCACTTGAACCAGATATTTCAACTCTTGCTAAAAACCACATTGATATTGAAGCTGCTGTACAGCACACAGGTACTATGTAAGCTAGGTTTAAAGACAAATAAAAATTTTGAACAGTATCATTTTTTTCATGTTAGTGTATGGTAGACGTTTTTACACTATGGGGGTGCCAGAAAGTATATTGTACCTAATAAGGGTGTTGGCAAGTGTGAATGTACTTTGGGGGGGCGTTGGGCTAAAAAAAGTTTGGAAGCACTGGTCTAAGCCAATGTTCTGAGATTATTTACAAATGAGAGAAAATGCACAAGATTAAACAAACACACACACACACACAATGGGAGCACTGGGATCAGTTCTTCAGTCATCATATTCAGCCTTGATAGCGATGTTCAAAGTTAATTTATTATTGAAACAACACACACAAAATGCTGGAGGAACTCAGCAGGTCAGGGGGCATCTATGGAAATGAATAAACAATCGATGTTTTGGGCAGAGACCCTTTTTCAGGAAGGCCGAAGCATCGACTATCTATTCATTTCCGCAGATGCTGCCTGAGCTGCTGAGTTCTTCCGGCATTTAATGTGTGCTACTCTGGATTTCCAGCATCTGCCGAATCTGTCGTGTTCATTATTATCAAACTACCGATCTGCACTCCATCATGGGCACTGGCCTCCACAGTTATCCGGGACATCTTCAAGGAGCGGTGCCTCAAAAAGGTGGCATCCATCATTAAGGACCCCCACCACATGCCCCCTTCTCATTGCTACCATTAGGGAGGAGGTACAGAAGCCTGAAGGCACACACTCAACGATTCAGGAACAGCTTCTTCCTCTCTGCCATCTAATTTCTGTAAGGACATCGAACCCATGAACACTCCCTCACTACTTTGTTGTCTCTTTTTGCACTGTTTATTATACTTAACTTTATATATATTTACTGTAATTTTCATGTTAGGAGGGAGGGGGAGAAGATGGCGGTGCGACGGCAGCACGCGTGGCCACTTCGGTGGTGATGTCTGTTATCTGTCAAATAGGGGACCGTGCACAATTCTGATTTGATGGAGACGGACGTGAGAGCATGGAGGAACATCTGGAAAACTTCTGAAATGCCCGCTTCGCTGCCGCTGCTACTGTGTGGTAACCGGAATCTCCGGAGCTGAAGGCCCCGAAATCCTCGGCTTTGCGTGTTTCAGCGACTGGGGAGAGGTCAAAGGCGCTCAGCAGAGGATGGCGCTCGGGAGGCTGTATCGGAGGGGCTGGTCGGAGGCTCGAGGTTTTCGGACGGATGGACTCAGTGTCGGCTGATTCCAAGGTATCGGCAAGTTGACGGTGCCTGGAAGTTTATGGCAGGGAGTTTCCCCTTTTGCCGCCTGCTATCGGGGACTCGGGAGTTGATCGACTCGGGACTTTGAGACTTTTTTTTACCGTGCCCATGGTTTGTCCTTCATCAAATTGTGGTATTGCTTTGCACTGTTGTAATTATATGTTATAGTTATGTGGTTTTGTCAGTGTTAGTCTTTGGTTTGTCCTGTTTTCTGTGTTATCACTCCGGAGAAACATTGTATTATTTCTTAATGCATGTATGCATTTCTAAATGACAATAAACGAGGACTGAGTGTTCTCATAATCTAAAAAAAATCTATATATTTACAATTTGTATTATTATGTATTGCACTGTATTATTATTATTATTATTTGTATTATTGTTGTATTACTGCCACAAAACAAAAAAATTCACGATATGTGCCTGTGATATTGAACCTGATTCTGAAATGTCACCATGGACAACCCTGAGATTCATTCTCTTGCAGGCATACTCAAAAAATCCATTATAGAATAAATGAAGGACCTCACCAACTTAGGTGTTTACCCAGTGTGCAAACGAGAACGAGCTGCAAATACAAATAAGAAAGAAATAATAATAATAAATAAATAAGCAATAATTATCGAGAACATGAGATGAAGAGCCCTTGAAAGTGAGTAAATTGGTTGTGGGAACATTTCAGTGGTGGGGAAAGTGAAACTGAGTGACTTTATCCTCTTTGGTTCGAGTCTGATGGTTGAGGATGGATTATTGTCTAAGTGGAGAGAGGCGAGGGATACAGGGATTCTCGTGCACTAATCACTTGATGTTAGCAAGTGGAAACAAGTTGTTAAGAAGGAAATATGATTTTTATTGCAAATGGATTGCCGTCTAAAATCAAAAAATGTTTTATTACCATTGTTCAGGGTGTTGGTTAGGCCCCTGGAACACTGTAAACAGGTTCAGTTCCTTGTGTATATACTGTAGGATATAGTAACACTTCGGGGGGAGTCCAGCCTCCAAGAGGACCACAACCCTGTCGTAGGGTTTGGAGGCTTGCATGCCTCAGTGATGCAGAGAGTCATGTTGGCTGGAGTCAGGGCTTTATGCTTTGCCTCTTGGTCAAAGGGTAGAAACTATGTAGAATTTGAAGGTATCAGCAATCATCCTGAATGTTACAATGAAAATGAAGATTTGGAGGATGCAATTGTCGAAAGCATTGTATGAAGGCAATCCACTATCTACACAAGGATTCCACACTGACTTTGTTCATGGCATACACTGGATGAATCCCTCTGTCATTAGGAAGTAGTGCACAGTTTTTTAGTCCTGTAGTAATATTCTGATTTGTTCTGTAGTTCATTTAAATACATAATTTTCTACTCCGTCTGTGATTTTATTTTTACCTTTTTTTTCACTTCTGCTAATTGGGACGGCTGCTTAATTGGGCCAAAATGTACTGGTCCCGATGAGCCCAATTGACCAGAATCCACTGTGATTTGATATTGGTTGGTGGGATGATGGAGAATGGGGGAAATTATTTTTTTCCACTGGGGATCCTGAAGGGGCTGTTCATCATCTTGTCCAGAAGACATCACCCCTCCCATGACCACAGTGCCTCAGTGCTGCACCCGGAGCATCAGCCTGTGCTTTGGAGAGTGACTTGACTCCACAGCAATACAATTCACATCACAGGAGCCACAACTGACTCCGTGTCAAACCTTCCCGGGAGCTGGGGCTTGCTGGAATGCGAGGAATTTGGGTGGAATATTTTGGTGTCGGAACACGCTGTTGCTTGGAGGTCTTGCTGCTCCACTTCCCAGTCCCAGCCCGCTGGAGAAAGGCTCAAACCAGACAGCAAAACCTAGAAAGAAGGGGATTATAAAAGAGGGTTATCATTCTCCACTTGAATATTCACCGGCAGAAGAGATTGGGAGCCTGATGCAACGTATTTGTGCGTGTTTTACCCAGGGTAATCTGAAAAGTGCAGGTAAAAGGAGAGCGAGACCAAAATCAAGAAACAGCCCAGTTATCCGGCATGTGACTGACAGTCCTTTGTGCACACCAGGAGGCCAGCACACTGCTCCTGGTTTAAGCTGTAATGGCAGCGTGCAAAGAATGGCAAGGTGTGGTTAACCTCTCCCAGAGCGCATTCCCACAGCCTGAGGTCCCAGGACACAAGAAAACAGGAGGAGGAAGAGTTTTCCACTCAAGCCTGCCCCTCCAATCAATATGATCGTGGCCTCGACTTCTCTTCAGCGCTAACTCCCTGCGCCAGTCTTTCAGATATTGATCCACCTCCACTTGGCATCTATCTTATGATCCACTCTCGGGGGCGAAGAATTCCAGAGGTTCGCTACTCCTTGAGCCAAGAAATTTCTACGCACAACAGTTTTAAATAAGAACATGGGAAGTAGGAGTCGGCCATCTGACCCATCGAGGTTGCTCCACCAGCCAATAAGGTCATGGCTGTTCTGGCCATAGACTCAGCTCCAACTGCCTGCCTTTTCCACATGATTCTTAATTCACCTGCTACGTAAGAATCTATCTAACTGTGCCTTAGATGTGTTTACTGAGATAGTCTCACCTACTTCCCAGGGCAGAGAATTCCACAGATTCACTGCTCTCCGGGAAAAGCAGTTCCTGCTCACCTCCGTCATCTATTTCACTACTCTGCCAAATCGCGAGGCTGTGTTCCCCTTAGTTCTAGTCTCACTTACCAGTCAAGATGATTGGTCCTTTATTTTGTGTCCACGTGCCATTATTCACAAATGTTCCACTGGTGGAACCGTCTCAACACCCACTCTGCTTAGGATCTTACAAACTCCACAGAACACAACCCCCAACTCTCCAGCCTGTTTTGATTGACTAACCCTCTTATCTCAGGAACTCCCTTTGGGCTGCCCCCACTTACTGCCCATCACACCACTGGCGTTTAGGGCAGCAACGAAGGTCCCCCATCTCTGCCTGCCCTCGACACTTGGATGTAGAAGGATTCATCATCGCTGTTTCATAACAGTTTTGTTTTACCGGTCAGCGTTGTTAGTCCACAGCTGAACCCATGAATCTTCAGGTTGGAGGCTCCGGGCCTGTAACTCGCTGGAATTTAGAATGGGGGGGGGATCTCATTGAAACCTATCGACGTTGAAAGACCTAGATAGAGTGGATGTGAAGAATATGTTTCCTTTGTTGTTGGAGGCTAGGTCTAGAGGGCACAGCCTCAAAATAGAAGGACATCCATTTAGAACAGAAGTAAGAAGGAATTTCTTTAGCCAGAGTGTGGTGAAAATGTGGACTTTGTCATCATCGTCCTTGTCCTCATTTTCGTCCTCCTCTTCCTCATACTCTTCTTCCTCCTGCTGAGAATTCCAGTTCAATTGTAAACAAGGTGGTACAGCCGAAACCTGACTGGATGAGGACTAACCAATCAGGAGGGATGGACGATGGGGTATAAATACCACCGGACAATACATGCCGAGGCATCATCCCTGATGAGGATGGCGGAGTTTGTCATCGAAACATTGGTTAAAATCGAAACTTGTACTTGGCTGGAAGCCCGAGAAGAGTTTATTCATCATATACGTCTTTTAACAAGACCATACATTTAAAATACAGGCAAGTTAAAATTAAATTTTAGTTTTTAAAGATGTATCAGTGTGAAGACTATTGTTGCATAGGTTGAGTAAGAACTTTTTTTTTCTCATTGAAGCCTACCGAATGTTGAAAGAACTAGATACAGTGGATGTGGAGAAGATGTTTCTTGTGGGGGGAGGAGTGGTAATCCAGAACTGGAGGGCGTAGCCTCAAAATTGAGGAGTAACCCTTTAGAACTGAGGTAAGGAGGAATTTTCCAGAGCTGGTGTCCCCAAGGCAGTCCTATATTGAGTTAAACACTGACTGGCAACTCCTGCGACGCTGCTGGTGCCAAACTGTATCGGTCTCTGCCATTCCTTTGGGTTCATCAGATGGGTGGGGAGGGAGGGCTTGCTACATGGGCAACAGCCTGTTCTCCATATCGTACTGTCCTGGCTTTGTGTATCTAGACAGCTAGGACACAGCATCCAAGGTCAGTTCAGCTCAGCTCAGCATCTTAGCAATTAAAATTAATGCTTCTATGCATTCTGTGCAGGAAATTAATGCACACGTGGCCAAATACGTAAATAAACCAGAGTTGGCGTGGCGATAACTATGTGTTTAAATTTGTTGAGTTCATCAACTTTGTGTTTCAGAAACAGATAATGGAAAAATTGCAGAAAATTGCTTGCCACGCACTAATTGCTGATGGAAGTGAAGATATTTTCTGAACAGAAAATGTTAATTTTGTATTTTGAGTTTCGACTGGAAAATGAAACTTTGTGGGATACAGTGTTTTGAAACTAGCTGCATGTGACAGCATCTCTATTATTGAAACAATAAAAATTATATCAACTACAATCTTGATATTCAAAGGAAAGTGCTGTTTACGTCAAACGGGGCAGATGGAAAGAATAACGGTGCGGCAGCGATTCTTCGATGAGAATTAAAGCGTCTGTCTGAGCACCATTTCATTGCACGTAGAGAAGACCTGGGATTGGACAGCGCATGGACAAAAGTATCAGTTATGCAGGATATAGAAACACTGCTATGAACAGTGTAGACAAGGCGGGTTGTCAGGTATAAAAGGAAAACTAGAAAAAGATAGCTAATCACAGACTGTGGTGTTGCGTCATTTAGACCACTAAACAGAGTAAGATGGCTGTGCTTTAGTGAGGAATTACGAAGTTTTGATCCAGTGTTGCAAAGAGCAAATTAATGAGTGTAATGATCCAATCAGCGACTACTGCCTGAAGATCCTGACCAATCCACAATATCGCAGAGCATTAATTGTCCTAAACGATCTTTTAAAAGATTCGGCATCTCTTTATAAGTTCTTTCAGAAAATCTGTTTGAGTACCATTGACACACTGCACTATGCAAAAGCAAGGACTAACAAGTTACGGTCACTATCTTGGCGATACCGTTTATTGGAGTGACAAAGTGAAAGATCTGTTTGCATCTGTAAGTTCTGACATTGACACTGTGACTATTATTCAATTCGTTCAATGTGTGTGTAATCACTTGGATAATAGATTTCCTGATGATGAATTAAGAGAATGGCAAGCTTTTCACCCTGTTGCTATTGGAAATGCAACTAACTTCACCCCACCCCACCACCACCATCCCCTCCCCCCCCCCCATCCACCCTGCTGAGCCCCCAGAGGATTCTCAATAAGGTCTTCTCTCAGTCTCCTGAATTTCAGAGAGTACCAGCCTGGTCTTCTTAATCTCTCCTCACAGGACAACTCCCCTCCCTCATCCTAGGAATGGTCATCAGGGTGAGCAATGTTCACTGCACTCCTTCTCTCAATGGGACCCCGTGTAGTTGGAGTAAGATGCCTCTTACAACCTCCTCCTGTTCTTGTCCTCCATTTTAACTCCCTGCCCGTGGTCCCGCGCACGGCCTGTTGCAGCCACAAGCGAAAATGATCATCAGGGCGAGGGCGACATTGGGGACATTTCTGCCCCGGTTGTCCAGGGAATTGTGCAGTCTGACCCACTCCATCTTGGATGCCCAAATGAACCTGAAGACAGTTTGGGTGACTCCCAAGGTGGAAGAGCCAGGAATGGGAGACACCTGTGCCAGGTCCAGCAGCCCTGAGAGCACCTCACGCCTATTGACCAGTTTCTTCCCCGTTATCGATAGCGAGTGCCCTCCCCACAGTCTAATTTCTGTTTTACTTTCCCAGTCCTCTCCGGCCAATTCTTGTTGCATACCTCGGCCCCTCCGAACCAGATCCCCAGCACCTGAGCATAATCGGACCTGGTGGTAAAGGGTTCACTGGATCAGTTGGGCCAGTTGCCGAAGACCATGGTTTCACTCTTCGTGTGGCTGACCCTGGCCCCGATACCAACTCAAACTGGCCGCAGATGCTGATCAACCTGCAAAATGACCTTGGGCGATGGGTTCAGAGGGTTTCAGAGCACCTGATTTGATTAATTGTTCAATGAGAGTCAATAACCGTTTTGAGGTCCTTGTGTTTTTTTCTCTCTCCATGTCATGGTCCGGTCCATGGCTCCTTGTTCCGGGGTTTCTGGTTTTCCCCACTTTCTGTTGTGGGCACATGTTTCTCATTTTGGGGCTGAGACATAAATACCTCTGCAAAGCAGGGATTCCCTGCTGGACTGTTCTGTTCCCCTCCCTGTCTTTCCCCCCTCGCCTGACTCTCTGCCTGCTCACCTAGCCTGGATACCCTGCCTGTATCGCTGAAGTTTTACCGCCGGAGCAAGACCGGAGCCTGGTTAGGTCAAGATAAGGAACTGTCTTTTGTTGTGTGGAATTGCCTCTCTGTATCCACGCCTTCGCTAGGTAGGTCCGGCCATTTGCTGCCACATTGTGTTGGGATCTGTCTCTTCATGTTCAGCGTTCTGTGTATGAGTCCTGGACCTATGTCCTGTTCCCAAGGAGGGGTCCTGGCTCTGTGTTATTTGTGTGAGTCCCAGCCCTATGTCCTGTTCCCAAGGAGGGGTCCTGGCTCTGTGCTCCATGCTCCTGTCTCTTCTAGTCCAAGGCTCCGTGCTCCTGAAGGCCCTCGTCCAGTCCTATCCGAGTCCTGTCCTTGTGTCTCGCCCTACCCAGGGGTTCCTCACCCAAGCCATGTCCGGTCCTGTAGCCTCGCCTTGCCCTCACCTAGTTCTTGAGTCCGAGCCCAAATCAAGTCCCAGGTTCTGGGTCCTTGCCCAGTCTCTGGCTCGGAGTCCATATGCAAGCCTCAAACCTCAAGACCCCAAGCCTGTCTACAAGCTCAAGCCTCAAGACCCCCACCACATCCTGTCCTGTAGTCATGTCATGTCCTCGCCTGGTTCTGGGGCCCGAGTCTGTGGCAAGACCCAGGTTCTGGGTCTTTGTCCAGTCTCTGGCTCAGAGCCCAAGCCTGGGCTCCTAGTGCATAGTTCCTTGTCGGGGTTCCCTGTCTTGTCCATGTCCTAGCGAGTCTGCCTTCTTGTCCCTGCTCCCTGTCTGTATCCTGTCACATCCCTACTCCAGTCAAGTCCTGTTCCTTGTACTTCAGTGTCTGTGTCTTGCATTTGGGTCCGTTCCCAGCACCCCATTGTGACACTCCAGCGACTCGCTCTTTGTAATGCGGTCTCCTCGTGCTTTCTGTTTAAGCTTGTCTGGCTAGGCATAGCTCAAATACCATCTATAAATTTGCTGACGATACAACCATTGTTGGTAGAATCTCAGGTGGTGACGAGGGGGTGTACAGGAGTGAGATATGCCAACTAGTGGAGTGGTGTCACAGCAACAATGTGGCACTCAACGTCAGTAAGACAAAAGAGCTGATTGTGGACTTCAGGAAGGGCAAGATGAAGGAACACATACCAATCCTCATAGAGGGATCAGAAGTGGAGAGAGTGAACAACTTCAAGTTCCTGGGTGTCAAGATCTCTGAGGATCTAACCTGGTCCCAACATATTGGTGCAGTCATAATGAAGGCAAGGCAGCAGCTATACTTTATTAGGAGTTTGAAAAGATTTGGCATTCAACAAGTACACTCAAAAATTTGTATAGATATACTGTGGAGAGCATTCTGACAGGCTGCATCACTGTCTGGTATGGAGGGGCTACTGCACAGGACCGAAAGAAGCTGCAGAAGGTTGTAAATCTAGTCAGCTCCATCTTGGGCACTAGGCTACAAAGTACCCGGGATATCTTTAGGGAGCGGTGTCTCAGAAAGGCAGCGTCCATTATTAAGGACCTCCAGCACCCAGGGCATGCCCTTTTCTCACTGTCACTATAAGGTAGGAGATACAGAAGCCTGAAGGCACACACTCTGCGATTCAGGAACAGTTTCTTCCCCTCCGCCATCCGATTCCTAAATGGACTTTGAATCTTTGGATACTGCCTCACTTTTTTTAATATACAGCATTTCAATTTTTGCACGGTTTTTAATCTGTTCAACATACATAATTGATTTACTTGTTTATGTATTATTTTTTTCTCTCTGCTACAATATGTATTGCATTGAACTGCTGCTGCTAAGTTAACAAATTTCACGTCACATGCCGGTGATAATAAACCGGATTCTGATTCTTTATTTTGATAGGCTCTGGAATTCCGTGTTATTTATATTATTTAAGTGGACATCAGATTAGAGCTAATCGCGAGGTCCTAGTTTCGAGAATGTCACTCGGCCGGGTCAGAAATGCTCTGTTGGAATTGTTATGAATAAAGTCTGGTCACCGTCTCTACATTGGAGTCTGCCTTCCCTCCGCGCCCGGGTTCCGGCGTTGCCAAGCGCACATCCCGGCGGTTTCCCACCCAGTGATTTGCACTGCGCTACAGAGCAGTTGGAGCCAATACCTGATTTCCTCCCCAAAGCCTATTTTGGAGAGTATGTCCATCACGTACGTGTGTGATGTCCTGTCAAAGGCCTCCCCCCACCCCACTCCCCAGTCCAAGCTGTAGGCAATGGTGTCCCTGGCCTGTATGATGTTGTCGAAGTTCTTCCTACCGGGTACAGCACAGGTTTGACCCGACTGGATCACCAGTCCCAGAACAGACTTGAACATGTTGGTGCTGGCCATCGACAAGATCTTACAGTCTACATTCAACAGCGACATGGACCTCCAATTTCTCTCCCCTTCTGCTTGTAGATGAGGGTAATGGTGCCCTTCCTCGTAGAGTCTGACGTGCTGCCGGCGAGAAGCACAGGGTTGTGCACTTGCAGCGGGTCTAGGGCACGTCCAGTCCCGCAGAGCCGAGTACAACTCAGCCGGTAAGCCGTCACCGCCGGGGGTTTTGTTCGAGGCTCAGGACCGGGCGGGGCCACTCAGCTCCTCCGGGGTCAATGGCTGGCCCGGACTCACCCGCTTGCTGTCGTCTAACAAACGGAAGCTCTGGGAGGACGTGGTGTGGTTGGCCTTTCCGTCATACCTCCAGGCATAGAAAGATCTGCAGATGCTCTATGTCCAGCTGTGAGAATGTCACTGAGCCATCCCTCTTCCCTAAGGCTGTGGGTCACAGATCTGGCCCCGTGAACCTTTCGGAAGAACCGTCTCACACGGTTCCACGGTGCTGATCCTGGACCCGAAGATGATTTTGGAGAACTCATCGGCCAACTACTGGGCGCCAGCTTTTCACCTCTCGCAACTCAAATCAAAGAGGGCTTTCCAGGTTCTCCAACCTGCGTTCTCCCTCCCCAGTTCCTCAAAGCTCTCTGGGGTCAGCAGCTCCGCTTTCAGCTTCCACGTGGCCCCTTCTGGTCCTCCCGTGGGTGACGGGGGCTTGGAGAAGAGCATCGGCGTGACGTTTCATCGTGGCAGGCTCTGACAATCCGATCCGGGAACGGGCTGGCCCGCCGTTTCTTGACGCTGGCAGTTACGGCCGCGTTCCGCCTGCAAGGGCGCTGGAAGTGCCGCGTAGCGTCCTGCTGAAAGGTCTCGGCCCGAAATGTCGACTGTTTCCCTTTTCCATAGATGCTGCCCGGCTTGCTGAGTTCCACCAGGATTTTGTGTGTGTGCAAACAACAGGAATTTTGCAGATGCTGGAAATTCAAGCAACACACACCAAAGTTGCTGTTCACCAGCAACTTTGATGTGTGTTGCTTTTGTGTGTGTTTTTGTGTGTGTGTGTGTGTGTGTGTGTGTTGCTTGGATCTCCAGCATCCGCAGATTCTCTCAAAGGTTGTGTTAACCCTTTCCATCAGGAATCTGCAGGCGCGCTCCAGCACTCCGGGTTTGTCCAGCAGTGGAAGTCGCCGGCTGGGGACGTCGCCTGCGGCGGGTAGGGGCTGCCCAAGGACGGCCGGCCGCTCGCTCCGCACCGGCGCCTCGCCTCGTACGCATCAATTCGCCGGAGCGGAGTTGCGGTGCAGCGCGCCCGCCACCAGGAGGCGCCCCTCTCGCCCCGTTACCGCCTCTTTTGACTTGGGTGATTGAGAAGCTCCCTCCCCGTCGCGGAATCCACAGGCTGGAAACGGGACCAGCATTGCCCACCCGCTGGAGCACATCGACAAACCATCGCGCCCAACCCGCTAACGGCGGAGGCGTGGCAGCCCGCTCTCTTGCAAGGAAGCCACATCGACCTTGACTTTGGCCAGACACAGTAACGCACCAACACATCGCATCGTCCCGTCCACACTGCCCAGGGCTAAAGATGGCCAGTTTTATGCCCGTGACTAGGTGTTCTGAGACACAGTTCTTATAACCTTGTCATGGTCATACTTTATTGATCCCGGGGGAAATTGGTTTTCGTTACAGTTGCACCATAAATAATAAATAGTAATAGAACCATAAATAGTTAAATAGTAATATGTAAATTATGCCAGGAAATAAGTCTAGGACCAGCCTATTTGCGCAGGGTGTCTGACCCTCCAAGGGAGGAGTTGTAAAGTTTGATGGCCACAGGCAGGAATGACTTCCTATGACGCTCTGTGCTGCATCTTGGTGGAATGAGTCTCTGGCTGAATGTACTCCTGTGCCCACCCAGTACATTATGTAGTGGATGGGAGACATTGTCCAAGATGGCATGCAACTTGGACAGCATCCTCTTTTCAGACACCACCGTCAGAGAGTCCAGTTCCATCCCCACAACATCACTGGCCTTACGAATGAGTTTGTTGATTCTGTTGGTGTCTGCTACCCTCAGCCTGCTGCCCCAGCACACAACAGCAAACATGATTGTATTGGCCACCACAGACTCGTAGAACATCCTCAGCATCGTCCGGCAGATGTTAAAGGACCTCAGTCTCCTCGGGAAATAGAGACCCGAATGAGCCGCAGCCTTGGTAAAGTACCGCTCTGTTCGTGGGCTCGGGTATTGAGGATAATCTGTCCCCCTCCCTCCCCCCGGGTTGGCGATGCTGGTGGGGCGCCTGGCCGGAGATCGGTCGCGGCTTCTCCCGCAACATCCCGTTCCGGTCGGTCCGCACCCCCCTCACTGAGCTGGAGTGTGGCGGGCGTTGGTCCGCTCCCGGAGCTCCGGGGGGGGGGGCGGTGACAGCTCCCGATTTCGCGGAGCTGGGGGGTGGGGTGGTCTATTTCCAACTCTCGGTTTCCCGGGAACTGGTCCCAAATTGGGCGCTGCGGCTCTTTCCCATCCTCATGCGTAATTGCCCTGTTGGCTCCCCTCCGCCGTTCGGCGGCTCCTCCGTCCGCGCCATCGGTTTCCCGCGCTGGTTCTACCCCCCGAGGAGGAGGCGCCGCCCTTTCCTTCCCGTCCCTCCTATTCACGGCAGCCCGGTGTCGTCTGGACGGCGTCTTCCGGGCCGCCTTCCTCCGCCGCTCGCCATTCCTCCTCCTGAAAACGAGCAAGTCTGCAGATGCAGGAAACCCAAAGCAGCTCACGCAGAGTGCTGGAGGAACCCAGCGGGCCGGCCAGCGTCCGCGAAGGGAATAAACAGCCGACGTTTCAGGCCGAGACTCTTCTTCAGGACCGGAAAGGGGGAAGGAAGGTTCCAGAATAAACAGGTGGGGGTGGGGGTGGGAAAGGCCGAGGGCCGGAGAGGAAGGAGAGGAGAGTGGACCGTCGGAGAAAGGGACGGAGGAGGGGAACTTCCCGGTGGCCGAACATCTCAATTCCCATTCCCATTCCCATTTCGACATGGCGGTCCGTGGCCGTCTCTTTCGCCAAGAAGAGACACCCTCAAGATGTTAGAGCAAAACCCTACAATCCATCTGGTTAGCCTCCTACCATGAATATTGATTTCTCCTTCCAGTTAACAAACATTTTCCCTCCCCTGTCCTCTCTTCCCCACTCTGAGCTTCAACCTCTCCTCAACTGCCTATCACCTCCCTCTGGGTCTCCTCCTTCCCTTTCCCCTCTCCTCTCCTATTAGATTCCTTCCTCTCCAGCCATTTACCTTTCCTATCCAACTATTTTCATCTTCTAGCTATCCTCTTTCCCTCCCCCCACCTTTTTATTCAGGCATATCCCCACCGCCCCCCCCCCCACCCGGCGACGAAGGCTGTCAGCCCGAAACGTTGACTGTTTAACTCTTCTCCATGGACGCTGCCTGGCCTGCTGAGTTCCTCCAGCATTTTGTGCGCGTTCCTCTCCTCGTCCCTCCGTCCTCCCCTCCTCCTCCTCGGCCGGAGGCGGCCGGCCTTTCCTCGGCCGCGGTTTGCGTTTCGGTGTTGGGCGCATCGCCGTTGGCCTGGGCATTACCGGTGCCAGCACCTCCTCTCGTTTGCCTGTGTGTAGGTGTTGGCATGCTTCAAGCTGGTTTCGTGGACGTGGCCTGTCTCTCTACACTTGCTTCCCCTGCAATCCGGTGCCTTCCTGCTTGCAGTTGTTATTTTTTGCAGATGGCGACAACCTGTCCAGGCCTCTTGGAGTTACGGCTCAGCCTGGGCTGAGTGGCGTGCACCGCGTAACCACGGCTCCCTCCGACAGCAGAGACTGAGGGACGGTGGGTGATGCTGCCATTCGAATCCACACAACACGCAGAAAAAGCTGTAAGAACTCGGCAGGTCCTGAGAAAGGTCTCGGCTGGAAACATCAGCTGTGGGGCAGAGATAAAGATGGCGTCAGAGGGGGACTTCTCCCAGTTCAGTTAAGTTCTTCCTAGTTTCCTTTTTGGGGTGGCTGGGGTCCTGTCAGGATCTTTGATCTACCGCGGCACTCAAACTACGGTTCTGCACGTCCCCGTTCTTGGAACTTGCGGATTGGCTGCGTTCCGGTGTGTCCGGGTTCGGTCCTGAGGTCGGGGCCTTGTGGACGTGAACTCACGCCGGGGTCGTGAACTGAAGCCTAGCGGGAGCCGGAACATTGAAGACAGGGAGCGTGGCTGTCAGAGGCCTCTGCGCTCGGTGATTAACCGGTCTGTCTCTCTCTCTCTTGATTCAGTTAAGAACTGAGGATTATGGCAAAACTTGTGGGATAATGGACATACGGGGAGACAACTTTACAGAATTCACAAAACTGTCGAGTTGAGGGGCGAGGAGGTGTAAAACAAGCAGGGAAGGAATTGTATTGACTCGACTAAGAACTTGGCAGACCATCCTTTGTACCTTGTTGGAAAACACACTCTGGGGTGCATAGGCTTTGTATCAAATGAATTGTTAAATGCATTCATCTACAATGTGAAGCATATCAGATTGAAAAATAACGTTAAATGTGGGCTTCACTACTGCCTTTGGGGGTTGATAGTTCTCATTTGAAAACTTTATTAAGTTATGGAAGTGAGCTTAATTTAACACAAAATATTGTCTTTCTCTTCACCGTCGATTGTCACCTTGTCGCGGTGGAGAAGCTCGTGTGGTCCTGAGATCCCGAGAGTGATGCCATCTGGAGCTATGCTCCTGGTAGGGTCACCCATGGTGGTAAGGTCGAGGGTGAGGTCCCTGACAAAGAACAATCCAACCAAGACCTCAACGGTGGAACAGGCGGGTGAAGTTACTTCGAACTCAACAGCTGTGAAGGCGGATGAAGGCTGCAACGAATCCATCAGCTCCAGTCGTCGTGGTTTCCACTGGAATCAGTTGGTTGATTTGCGAAGTATCGTGTATCAAGTACACGCTAAACAAATACGCGCACAGGTGTCTTTGCTCTGTGGGCCACTTCTTCAGAACGAAGACTATCATCCTCAACCTCGAGGGATAGCCACGATGACGACATTGTCTTTGATTACTTACAATCTACAGGGTTTCTTGGGGGTAATTTCGTTTTCATTTGATGAAGAGTTAGGAGGGGTTTTATTTCCCAACTCTACACCTCACTCCAGTCCGGCTGCTGGTGGCAATGCCCCTTTAAGTTGGACTGCCAACCGCCATTAAAAGTCAGCAGAAGTGCCTTAGCGGAGTCATTGTGTTGCGGAGAATGAATCGTCCCGCCGTGTTGCTCGGTTGCTTCTGCTGGTATTCCTTTGCCAACCTCTTGTTTCCATCTCCTCCTGGGGATCTCGCCATCCCTCTGCTCCCGCGCCAAGTTGGGAGCCTGCTGTCCAAGCTCCTGGGCCGAGTCAGTGCCAGCGACCTCCGTGGCAGAGAAAGCCCGCCGTTCCTCCGCACACCGCGAGAGTGTGCTGCTTCTCATCGATTCTACTGTGTTTACCGCGAACGCCCTCATGAAAATGAATCTCAGGGAAGTATATGGTGACGTGTAAATACTTTGATAATAAACTTACTTTGAACTGCCTCTATTGCAGATCAGGTTCTGTTTTTACCTGTGGGCATCAGCCAAGTTTGTCCATGTTGAAAATACACAAAAACACTCGGTATGAAAACCTTAAATAAAGGAACAGAACCAGGCCATTCGGCCCATCGAGCATGCTCTACCAATCGAACCCCATTCTCCTGCCTTCTCACTGTAACCTTTGACACCCTGACCTATCAACCTGTTTTAAATACACCCAGTGACTTGGCCTCTGCAGCGTCTGAAGGGCTGGCACGTAAAGCACAGGAGACTGACATTAAAAATCAATTAAGCACCGGCCTGATGGGCCACAGAGGCTCGGGACAGACTTTAACTTTCAACTAAAAGTGGAGCGAGGAGAGAGCAGTTTTGACATTTGCAGGAATTAACATAGATGCACACGTCAGAACCCTCAATGTAATATTATGGGAACTCTTTGGTAGGTAGAATGTAAGTAAGTGGAATTCTGGTAACCCAGTGATGTCCTGATCTGGGAATCTCTCCTAACATCAATATGTCTGCTTGTACCTGTTAACTTTTCCTCTTCCCCTCAGCCCCCCTCTCTCCCTCCCCTCCCCCTCTCTCTCTCCCCTCCCCCCTCTCTCTCCCCCCTTCCTCCCTCTCCCCCTCTCTCTCCCCTCCCCCCTCTCTCTCCCCCCTTCCTCCCTCTCCCCCTCTCTCTCCCCTCCCCTCTCTCTCCCCTCCCCCTCTCTCTCCCCCTTCCTCCCTCTCCCCATCTCTCTCCCCTCCCCCCTCTCTCTCCCCCCCTTCCTCCCTCTCCCCCTCTCTCTCCCCTCCCCCCTCTCTCCCCTCCCCCCTCTCTCTCCCCCCCTTCCTCCCTCTCCCCCTCTCTCTCCCCTCCCCCCTCTCTCCCCTCCCCCCTCTCTCCCCTCCCCCCTCTCTCTCCCCCCTTCCTCCCTCTCCCCCTCTCTCTCCCCTCCCCCTCTCTCTCCCCCTTCCTCCCTCTCCCCCTCTCTCTCCCCTCCCCCCTCTCTCTCCCCCTTCCTCCCCCTCTCTCTCCCCCTCCCTCCCTCTCCCCCTTCTCTCTCCCCCCTTCCTCCCTCTCCCCCTCTCTCTCCCCTCCCCCCTCTCTCCCCTCCCCCCTCTCTCCCCTCCCCCCTCTCTCCCCTCCCCCTCTCTCTCCCCCTCTCTCTCCCCTCCCCCCTCTCTCCCCTCCCCCCTCTCTCCCCTCCCCCTCTCTCTCCCCTTCCTCCCTCTCCCCCTGTCTCTCCCCTCCCCCTCTCTCTCCCCCTCTCTCTCCCCTCCCCCCTCTCTCCCCTCCCCCCTCTCTCCCCTCCCCCTCTCTCTCCCCCTCTCTCTCCCCTCCCCCCTCTCTCCCCTCCCCCTCTCTCTCCCCCTCTCTCTCCCCTCCCCCCTCTCTCCCCTCCCCCCTCTCTCCCCTCCCCCTCTCTCCCCCTTCCTCCCTCTCCCCCTCTCTCTCCCCTTCCTCCCTCTCCCCCTCTCTCTCCCCTCCCCCCTCTCTCCCCCTTCCTCCCTCTCCCCCCTCTCTCCCCTCCCCCTCTCTCTCCCCCTTCCTCCCTCTCCCCCCTCTCTCCCCTCCCCCTCTCTCTCCCCCTCTCTCTCCCCTCCCCCTCTCTCCCCTCCCCTCTCTCTCCCCTCCCCCCTCTCTCCCCTCCCCCCTCTCTCCCCTCCCCCTCTCTCTCCCCCTCTCTCTCCCCTCCCCCTCTCTCCCCTCCCCCCTCTCTCCCCTCCCCCTCTCTCTCCCCCTTCCTCCCTCTCCCCCTCTCTCTCCCCTCCCCCCTCTCTCCCCCTTCCTCCCTCTCCCCCTCTCTCTCCCCTCCCCCCTCTCTCCCCCTTCCTCCCTCTCCCCCTCTCCTCCCCTCCCCCTCTCTCTCCCCCTTCCTCCCTCTCCCCCTCTCTCTCCCCTCCCCCTCTCTCTCCCCCTCTCTCTCCCCTCCCCCCTCTCTCCCCTCCCCTCTCTCTCCCCTCCCCCCTCTCTCCCCTCCCCCTCTCTCTCCCCCTCTCTCTCCCCTCCCCCCTCTCTCCCCTCCCCCTCTCTCTCCCTCTCCCCCTCTCTCTCCCCCTTCCTCCCTCTCCCCCTCTCTCTCCCCTCCCCCTCTCTCTCCCCCTCTCTCTCCCCTCCCCCCTCTCTCCCCTCCCCTCTCTCTCCCCTCCCCCTCTCTCTCCCCCTCTCTCTCCCCTCCCCCTCTCTCCCCTCCCCCTCTCTCTCCCCCTTCCTCCCTCTCCCCCTCTCTCCCCCCTCCCCCCTCTCTCTCCCCCTTCCTCCCTCTCCCCCTCTCTCTCCCCTCCCCCCTCTCTCCCCCCCTTCCTCCCTCTCCCCCCTCTCTCTCCCCTCCCCCCTCTCTCCCCCCCTTCCTCCCCTCCCCCCTCTCTCTCCCCCTTCCTCCCTCTCCCCCTCTCTCTCCCCTCCCCCCTCTCTCTCCCCCTTCCTCCCTCTCCCCCTCTCTCTGCCCTCCCCCTCTCTCTCCCCCTTCCTCCCTCTCCCCCTCTCTCTGCCCTCCCCCTCTCTCTGCCCTCCCCCTCTCTCTCCCCCTTCCTCCCTCTCCCCCTCTCTCTGCCCTCCCCCTCTCTCTCCCCCTTCCTCCCTCTCCCCCTCTCTCTGCCCTCCCCCTCTCTCTCCCCCTTCCTCCCTCTCCCCCTCTCTCCCCTCCCCCTCTCTCCCCCCTTCCTCCCTCTCCCCCTCTCTCTCCCCTCCCCCTCTCTCTCCCCCTCTCTCTCCCTCCCCCCTCTCTCCCCTCCCCTCTCTCTCCCCTCCCCCCTCTCTCCCCTCCCCCCTCTCTCCCCTCCCCCTCTCTCTCCCCTCTCTCCTCCCCTCCCCCCTCTCTCCCCTCCCCCCTCTCTCCCCTCCCCCTCTCTCTCCCCCTTCCTCCCTCTCCCCCTCTCTCTCCCCTCCCCCCTCTCTCCCCCCTTCCTCCCTCTCCCCCTCTCTCTCCCCTCCCCCCTCTCCCCCCTTCCTCCCTCTCCCCCCTCTCTCCCCTCCCCCTCTCTCTCCCCTTCCTCCCTCTCCCCCTCTCTCTCCCCTCCCCCTCTCTCTCCCCTCCCCCCTCTCTCCCCTCCCCTCTCTCTCCCCTCCCCCTCTCTCCCCTCCCCCCTCTCTCCCCTCCCCCTCTCTCTCCCCCTCTCTCTCCCCTCCCCCCTCTCTCCCCTCCCCCCTCTCTCCCCTCCCCCCTCTCTCCCCTCCCCCTCTCTCTCCCCCTTCCTCCCTCTCCCCCTCTCTCTCCCCTCCCCCCTCTCTCTCCCCCTTCCTCCCTCTCCCCCTCTCTCTGCCCTCCCCCTCCCTCTCCCCCTTCCTCCCTCTCCCCCTCTCTCTCCCCCCCCCATTCTGTGTGCCTTTGTCTGCGTATTACCTCCCTCTGGAGGACAGATGGAGCATTGCCAGACCTTTAACCATCCAATTAAAATGCTGAGCATTTCCCTTTTGGGCCGATTGCGATCCCACCCGCTAACCGGAGCTGCAGTCACTTGACTCTCCCCGCTAAAGCTGTTGTGGAGGGAGACCGATGGGTGACTCTGGGTGTTTTAGTCACCCCCGGGTGCTCCATTTCCTCCCCGTGGCCCAAAGAAGCGTGTGCCAGTGGGTTAGTCGGCAGCTCGGGGCAAAACTCAGACTCAGGAGTCGGGATAGTAGAGAAAGATTGGGGAGAGCGCACGGTGTGTAGCCGACTTCTACACGGAACAGAGTGCTGACACTGGTTGGGTGAAACAATTTATCTGTTTCAATAGGGAGGCATTCAAACCGCTGGAAACGTTCATCATGTGAAGGCCAATCCAGTGGTTGGGTGCACGGCAGCGTAGGGGCCAGCGCCACGCTTCACGGTACCGGCCACCCAGGTTCAATTCCCTCCTCTGCCTGTGAGGAGTTTGTACGTTCTCCCCGTGACCGCCTCCGACTTCCTCCCAAAGAGTTACCGGTCGGTAGGTTACTTGGTCGCTGTAAATTGTCCCGTGATCAGGCCAGGGTTAGATCAGAGGATTGCTGGGCAGCACGGCTCGAAGGCCCCGATCCACCCTGTATCTGAATAAATCAATCAATTAATTATTGACGCGGACAAGGGAGTTTGCTACGACAGAACAGCGGTGGGGATTGTGCAGCAGCCACAGTAGAGGTGTCTCACACCCCTCTCACACGATAGTCTCCATATTTGCCTGTAGCTGTGCACCGCACGCGACACGAACACACACTCACACGTGCTTACAACCCTCCCCGCACCCCACCAAAGTCACGTGCACCCCGACAATCTGGTGCAGGTCACATGACTGGCTTGGCTTGCGGGTACAACAGGTTATTAAGAAGGCAAACAGAATGTTGGCCTTCATTGCGAGAGGGATTGAATTCAAGAGCAGGGAGGTCATGCTGCAACTATACAGGGTACTGGTGAGGCCACACCTGGAGTACTGTGTGCAGTTCTGGTCTCCATACTTGAGGAAGGATATACTGGCTTTGGAGACAGTGCAGAGGAGGTTCACCAGGTTGATTCCAGCGATGAAAGGGTTAACTTATGAGGAGAGATTGAGTCACCTGGGTCTGTACTCACTGGAATTCAGATGAATGAGAGGGGATCTTATAGAAACATACAACATTTGGAAAGGGGTAGATAAGATAGAAGTAGGAAAATTGTTTCCATTGGTAGGTGAGACTAGAACGAGGGGACATTGCCTCAAGATTCAGGGAAGAAGATTTAGGATGGAGATGAGGAGAAACTGTTTTTCCCAGAGAGTGGTGAATCTGTGGAATTCTCTGCCCAGGGAAGCAGTTGAGGCTTCTTCACTAAATATATTTAAGATAGAGTTAGATAGGTTTTCACACAGTTAGGGAATTAAGGGTTATGGGGAAAAGGTAGGTAGGTGGAGCTGAGTTTACAGACAGATCGGCCATGATCTTATTGAATGATGGGGCAGGCTCGATGGGCCGGATGGCCTCCTCCTGCTCCTATTTCTTATGTTTTTATGATCTTAAGGACGCAAGACACACAACGTGCTGGAGGAGCTCAGCAGGTCGGGCTGCTTCTGTGAATGGGAATAAACCGTCGACGTTTCGGGCCGAGATCCTTCATCAGGACTGGAAAGGAAGGGAAAAGACTGTTTATTCCCCTCCATAGACACTGCCTGACCCACCGACCTCCTCCAGCCATTGTGTGTATTGCTCTAGCTTTCCAGCATCTGCAGCACCTCCTGTGTCCACGACTCAGACGGGCGTGTGCGTGGAAGTCACGTAGATACGCGCACGTGCAATCACTTGTGAGCACACACCGGAGTGCCTGCACACTCAGGCCTGCGCCCACACAGTCACGAACAAGTGCGCTCACCGTCCTGCGTGCACACCCGCTGTGCGCCATTTTTCAATTGGGACTCCTCTGCCAGCGGACGAAACGTTAATACGCCTAATTAAACAGATACCTTCACTAATTACAGCTGAACGGTTCACAGGAGCGGGATTCTCAGCGGGGAGGAGTGCTCTCCCTCCCGCGCCACCTCTCGCCCTCCACCCCTTGTGGCCCGACGGGTTACTCCCTTCTCGCGAACTGCTTTCTCCATTCGGTTGGAGCTGTGGGCTCGCTCCAGCCCAGACGCGGCAAGCAAGGGCCCGGTGGAGACGAAGCTGAGGGTAAATCCGGATCACCAGCAGAAGAAAATCTGCAGATGCTGGAAATCCAGAGAAACACACACACAAAATGCTGGATGAACTCAGCAGGTCAGGCTGCATCTATGGAAACGAGTGATCAATGGTTCCATTTAATATTAGAGAATGTATACAATATACAGTCTGAAATTCTTTCTCTCCACAGACATCCCCCAAACAACAGAAAAACTGTAAGAATAAATGACAGAAAGAAAACATAAGAACCCAGAGACCTCCCCCACAGTGCATCAACCCTCCCCCACTTTTTTATGTATTTATTCATTTATGGGACGTGGACATTGCCAGCTATGCCAGCATTTACTGCCCATCCCTAGTTGCCCTTCAGAAGGTGTGAGTACACCCACAGTACTGGTAGGGAGGCAATTCCATGATTTGGACCCAGTGACAATGAAGGAGTTGGAGATATGTTTCCAAGTCAGGGCGGTGAGTGACTTTAGAGGGGGATTTCCAAGTGGATATTCCAGCACAAAGGAGGAGGAGAAGATGGCGACGCGACAGCAGCGCACGCGGCCTCTCCGGTGAATGAGATCTGTAATCTGTAACTAACTGAAGGAAGAGCTAGTAAGAGATTTGAAAGTGGGAGGGGGAGGGGGAGATCCAAAATCCCAGTCAGTCAGCTCCTCCTTCGGTTAGTCCTGACGAAGGGTCTCGGCCCGAAACGTCAACTGTACCTCATCCTAGAGATGCTGCCCGGCCTGCTGCGTTCACCAGCAACTTTGATGTGTGTTGCTTAAAATTCCAGCATCTGCAGATTTCCTCATGTTTACTTGTCTAACGCCTCTCTTGATTTTCGTAAACCGACTCACTTCTTCATCTATTCTTACAGCGACAGTTTGTTCCCAGTACAGATTTCTTTCAGATGTCTTTCGAATCTAGATCTAGAGTTTTCTGTAATATTTCCAATAACTTATTGTGCTCCACTTTATCCACTTATTGTGCTCCATTTTTATGTAGTCGATAAAACAAACAAATCTTCTTGCATTTGAATAGCTCATTCTGATAGTATCCTTAACATCAATATTGCGTTTCTTGTAAAAGTAAAACTTAAAAAACTGAAGAAGCGGAAACCTGAACAATCCCTTGACTACTTGCAATTAATTAAAGAAGAAAACTTAAGACAAAAATTTACAATTGAAGTAAGGAATAGATTTCAAAGTCTAGAAATAGAATCTGTTGAAGATGATAGCAATCATGTAGAAATGAAATGAATGACTAAGGGGTAACTCCACTTTCCCCAAAGCTCTGTAAGTCCCCAGTCAAGCCTCATCACCTGTTGCAGTTTAGAGTCATACCCAGGACAAATCGGAGTACATGCAAAGCCTGTAAAAAATATTCACCCCACCCCCGGAAGTTTTCATGTTCTATTGTTTTACAACATTGAATTACACTGGATTTAATTTGGCTTGTTGACACTGATCAACAGAAAAGATTCTTTCATGTCAAACTATAATACTGATAATAGTCTATAGACCAAGTCCACATCCAAAACACAGAAAACCTGGGTAACATTCTCCGGGCACAGCAGCAGCCTTTCCCCTCTCCGGTAGCAGCGCGATCAAAAGGAAGGCAGCCGGCACTCACCCTCCACACCTGCCTTGATGTTTCAATCCCCCTCATTGCTTTAATCAGTGAACGATGGAAGCTTTAAGCGGTGAAGTGGATTCAAACATCAGCTTGTGCCCCATCCCACACCTTGCCGGACACAAAGATCACACATGCTGCCTCTGTCTCCTGGAATCCTCTCACCAACATATGTCATAAAATTTGTTGGTGCGTTGTTATACTCAGCAATAAAAACTATAAATTACAATAAAAAGTATATATATAAAAAATTCAATAAGTAGTGCAAAAAAAAGAGAAAAAATACTGAGGAAGTGTTCATGGGTTCAAAGTCCATTCAGAAATCGGGTGGCAGAGGGGAAGAAGCTGTTCCTGAAACGTTGAGTGTGTGCCTTCAGGCTCCTGTACCTCCTTCCTGATGGTGACAATGAGAATAGGGCACGTCCTGGGCGATGGGGGTCCTTAATGATGGCCACTGCCTTTCTGAGGCATCGCTCCTCGAAGATGTCCTGGATGCTGGGGAGGTTAGTGCCCATGATGGAGCTGACTGAGTTTGCAACTTTCTGCAGCTTTTTCTGACCCTGTGTAGTGGCCCCTTCATGCCAGACGGTGATGCAACCAGTTCAAATGCTCTCCACGGTACATCTGTAGAAATTTGTGAGTGTCTTTGGTGACATACCAAATCTCTTCAAATTCCTAATGAAATATAGCCGCCGGAATGCCCTCTTCTAATTGCATCGATACGCTGGGCGCAGGACAGACCCTCAGAGACATTGACACCCTGGAACTTGAAACTGCTCCCTCTCTCCACTTCTGATCCCTCGATGATGATCGGTGTGTGGTCCCCGAACTTACCTTGCCTGAAGTTCAGGATCAGTTACTTGGTCTGACCGACACTGAGTGCAAGGCTGTTGTGGCAACGCCACTTAACCAGCTGACATGCTTTGCTCCCGTACGCCTCCTTCCCACCAGCTGAAATCCTGCCAACTATAGTTATTTTGTTGGCAGATCTATAGATGGTGTTCGAGCTGTGCCTAGCCACTCCGTTGTGGGTGCAGAGAGTGGGCAAAGCTTGCATCCTTGAGGTTGGCCATGCTGATTACCAGCGAGGAGAAGATGCCGTCTCCAATCCGCACAGACTGTAGTCTCCTGGTGAAGAAGCCAACGATCCAGTTACAGAGGGAGGGACAGAAGCCCAAGTTTTGGAACTTTTTGATTATAACCGAGGGTATAGCTGTGTTGAACGTGGAGTTGTAATCAATAAGCAGCAGCCTGGTTTACCCAGATGATCCAAGGCCGACTAGAGAGCCATTGAGATTGCATGTGCTGTAGACCCATTGTGGCAATCGGCAGATTGCTGTGGGTCTGGGTAGTTGCTCAGCCAGGAGTTGATCCTAAGGAACAACTTCTCAAAGCACTTCATTACTGTAGATGAGGGTGCCACCTGGTTGAGACAGTTCACCCTTGGGTGTTCTTCTTGGGTATGATTGCTGCCCTTTTAAAGCAGGTGGAACACTCCGACTGCAGCAGTGAGACATTGAAGGTGTCCTTGAACATTCCTGCCAGTTGGCCAGCACAGGGTGTCAGGGCTCTACCAGGTACGCCATCAGGGTCCGATGCCCTCCGAGGGTTCGACCTTGTGAAGGATGTTCCTTTCTTTTTCAATCTTTTTTATTAAGTTTCAAAATCAATAATAGTAATGACACAAAGAGATCAGGATTACAATAATAACAGTTAACATGAACAAGCACAGATTCCAAGTAACAAATACAGTTTAGCCTCCCAATCTCATAGTAACTAACCATGAAAACGATATTTTATAAAAAGAAAAAAATCCTAAACTGTAAAAAAACAACTGAACTAAAAAAAAAGATTGGGCTGTCATATTACATCAACTAAAATTATTATTTGTCGTTAACTCCACTCCTCTATATAGGAACAAAAAAATTACTAGAAAGGATTCAGAAAGGGTCAACTTACATCATATGAAAACATTGAATAAATGGCCTCCAAGTTTCTTCAAGTTTAACCGAAGGATCAATAGTACTGCTCCTTGGAATGTAGTGTGGGGATTAGAATCTTTCCATTTAAGTAAAATGGATCTTCTAGCTATTAATGTAACAGATGCAATTAGATGACAAGCTGACAAGGATAAACGACTGGAGTCTTTCACTGGTAGTCCAAAAATTGCAGTATTAGGGTGAGGTTGTAAATCAATACGCAGAACTACGGAAATAATATCAAAAATATCTTTCCAATATTTTTCTAGAAGAGGACAAGACCAGAACATATGTGTCAAGGAAGCTACCCCAGAATTACATCTATCACAAACAGGATTTATATGGCAGTAAAAATGGGCTAACTTCTCCTTGGACATACGAGCCCTGTGAAACACCTTAAATTGTATCAGGGCGTGTCTGCCACACATTAACTAGTTGAAGAATTTTCTCCCATTTCTCTATAGATGAAGATATTTGAAGTTGTCTTTCCCACTCATCCTTAATTTTATCAGATGTACCTAGATGTATTTTCATAATCAGATCATAAATAATTGCTATTAAACTCTTCTGACAGGGGTTTAAACCTGAAATTCTTTTCTGTAACTTCAATTTGATGCAATATCGGAAAGGTAGGTAAAGTAGCGTTCAGAAAGTTTCTAATCTGCAAATATCTGAAAAAGTGTGATCTGGGCAAATTATATTTATTAGACAATTGTTCAAAAGACATAAAACAATCATCCATGAATAAATCATGAAAACATGTTATTCCCTTTGTTTTCCATAGAAGAAATGCTTAATCAATTCTAGATGGTTGAAAGAAAAAATTAGATATAATAGAACTTGACAGGATAAATTTGTTCAATGCCAAAAATTTACGAAATTGAAACCATGTGAAAGATGTTCCGATGTCGGCTTCCAAGACAGAGGTCACCAGGGTCACTGGGTGCTGCAGGGATTCACGTAGCTGTAGTTTCAAAGCGTGCATAAGAAGTGCTAAGCTCATCTGAGAGTGAAGCATCACTGACATTCATAAGGCCATAAGACATAAGACCATTTGGCCCATCGAGTCTGGTCTACCATTCAGTCAAGGCTGATCCTTTTTCTCTCCCCTCCCCAGCCCGCTCCCCATGACCTTTGATGCCGTGTCCAGTCAAGAGTTCATGATGTTGGGTTTCACTTTGTAGGAAATAATGGCCTGCAAACCCTACCAGAGCTGATGTGTGTCCGATTCTGTCTCTAACCTCAATCGGAGTTGTTTTTCACTCTTAAGATAGCCTTCTGTAGGTCGTACCTGGACTTCTCGTAGCTTTCTGGATCACTGGCCTTGAATAACACAGATCTACCCCTCAGCAGACTGTGAACCTTCTAGTTCATCAACGGGATTTGGTTTGGGTGTGTCCAGTATGTTCTCGAAGGCACACATTCATTCACACGGGTCTTGATGAAGTCGGTGTCAACTATTCAGACTCAAAGACAAATCCCTGAATAGCGTCCAGTCCTCCAACTCAAAGCAATCCCATAAGCACTCCTCTGTCTCCCTTGATGATACCTTTTTGGTCTTCACCACTGGTGCTGTGTTCTTTAGTCTCTGCTGGGATCTCCAAGAGGACCACAACCTCATCGTAGGGTTTGGAGGCTCGTGTGCCTCAATGAACTGGAGCCCTATGTTGTCTGGAGTCAGGGCTTTATGCTTTGGCTCTTGGCGGGGTCGCCCATGCCAAACAGGTCAAAGGGTAGAGGCCAGATTAAGAGTGGTCCACCGGTCCTCCAGGTCCGGGGGTTCAGCTCAGGGCTAACAAACCTGACTGGTCAAACAGAATTGTTACAGAAACAGCAATGAAGAATCCTTCTACATCTGAGAGTGACGGTATTCCTGAGTCTCCACCTGGGACTTGCATGACTGACAGTGAAAACCGAGAGGAAGCTACTGACACAATGACAGAATCCCTGAACGTGGCAAGAGATGGAGGACCTTCATGGCCGCCCTAAATGCCAAAGTGATGTAATGGACAGCAGGTATGTTTACACTGGGAGTAGAAATACACCCAGGTGATTGGACTTTCTAATGTGTGGGCATGACATGACATGATAAGTGTTCTTGATGGTAGCATAACAGTAGTCAAATGTGTTGATACCTCTGGCTCCACAGGCAATATGTTGATGATAGTTGTTCAGAGTTTTCTCCGTGTCCATTCAAGTTGAAATCCTTCGCGCATTGGTGTCTTTTGTAAACATTTTACAGGGTAGAAAAGGCAAAGGATTTGTGTGTGGGAACTTCAAACATCAGTTCTAACATGTTGGTTAGTCATCAGCACTTGAACGCCACCAGTGGTTGAATGTAGTGGATGAGATGCCCACAAGAAAATCAATCTTGGGGTAGAATATGTTGACATACAGTAGGTGTACTTTGATTTAAGAAGTCCTTGAACTTTGGAGATAAACCTTGTAAATTGTCTTCAATTCCTTGAAGGAGTGAGCATGTTTCTTTGTAGAAACAGCATATTCGTCGTTGGTCCCTGAAACAGAAGTCAAATCTCTTCACAGCTGGAAATGTGCATCTGCTTTGTGTCTGAAATGAAATTTCTGTTTTAGCTTCTCATTGAAACCGAGTTGGACCAGGGCCTTGAGGACAAACCATCAGATCTTCATTGGAGATCAGGTGCTCAATTGATTTATTCGTCTCTATATCCGTGATCTGACCTGATGGATGGCCAGTGAGTTGATAACAGTCAGATGTAATTCACTGGCTCTCATTCTGGAAGGGGTTCACTGGGCCAGCACACCCGCAGATACAGCAGCGTGTTCACACCAGGGAGAAGCCATTCACCTGTTCTGTGTACGGGAAGGGATCCAATAATCGGATCTGTTTCAACACCAATGAGTTTACACTGGTGAGAGGCCTTGTACATGCTCCGTGTGTGGGAAAAGATACACTCAGTCATACACCCTGAAGATATATTGGGGAGCTTACACTGCACTGAAACTGTTCTGACTGTGGGAGGAGTTTCATTCAGTTGTCCAACCTGACAACACATCAGAAACTTCACACTGAAGAGTGGCATTCACCTGCTCCAACAGTGGGAAATGATTCGCCCAGTCATCCCAACTGTGATCACACCACTGTGTTGAAGTATTCCTCGTTCCTCAGGGCTCTGGGCTGAGGAAAAATGTTCTAGGTAACCTCCTTCAATGCTTTGAAAGTTATGGGCTATTTTCACTGATTTCAAAGGGCTGTGCTTCACACATCTGAGTTGTTGCATTACACCATTCTCTTCTAACATATGAGAGGAAAATGGTCGGTAAACCTTTGATGGAGCAGGGTCAGAAATCAAAGAGGGACCAGAGCATTGGAGCTCTGGAAAGTGATGGGGCTGGAGTCCACGTGGTGGAGGAGGGAATGAGATCAGAAGGATGTGACTACATCAGCATTTGGAAACTGGTTAACTGGAAAAATGTCGTTTATTCCTGTAAAATTCTGGAGGAATTTAGCAGTCAGGCGGCATCTGCGGAGCTGAATAAACAGTCGATATTTCAGGACTGGGGAAAGGTTGCAGCTTGAAACCTCCACTGTGTATTCCTCTGCACAGATGCTACCTGACCTGCTGAGTTCCTCCAGCGCTGTGTGTGTGTATGTGTGGTGTGTGTGTGTGTGTGTGTGTGTGTGTGTATGTGTGGTGTGTGTGTGTGTGTGTGTGTGTGTGTGTGGTGTGTGTGTGTGTGTGTGTGTGTGTATGTGTGGTGTGTGTGTGTGTGTGTGTGTGTGTGGTGTGTGTGTGTGTGTGTATGTGTGGTGTGTGTGGTGTGTGTGTGTGGTGTGTGTGTGTGTGTGTGTGTGTGGTGTGTGTGTGTGTGTGTGTGTATGTGTGGTGTGTGTGTGTATGTGTGGTGTGTGTGTGTGTATGTGTGGTGTGTGTGTGTGTGTGTGTATGTGTGGTGTGTGTGTGTGGTGTGTGTGTGTGTGTGTGTGTGTGTGTGTGTGTGTGTGGTGTGTGTGTGTGTGGTGTGTGTGTGTGTGTGTATGTGTTGCTCCGTACCTCCACCATTTGCGTGAATCTTTTGTGTTTCTGTTTTATATCTGCATGTGTGAGTGCGTGCACTTTGACTTTAACACACGGAATTTCTGTTTATATTAAGTATTTTGTTTGTGCGAGTTTGCTTCCTTAAAGTAGCTGCTGAGTTCTCCACATAAAAACATCGACTGGTTCTGAGGGATGGGGCAGGAGGGAACCCGTGCTTGCTGACACTCTGAATGGCACCGCATGTACCCAGAAATCCACGCGGCTTAGAATTCACCGTCGGCGGCCGGCCGATCGAATGCGCAGGCGTAAGGCTGGCGGCTCGGTTCAGTCGACGCGCATGCGCCTGGTGGACAAAGGGCGCTGTGGGACTGGCGACGGGTGCCAGCGGAGCTGCCGGGTGTCATCGTACTCGGGCCGGTTGCTGAGCTCCACACGGTCTCCCCGCAACCCGTTCCTCCTCTCTCAGCCCCACCTTCCGATCCCAGGCCCCGGGGAATGTTCTGCCCGTGAGCGACGGTGCCAGCGCAATTGCTGCGGTCGCTGGGATGCCCTTCCGACCATTGCCGGGGGTCCCGGACATTTCACACCCAGGGCCAACACCACAAAGCAAAGGGCCTGTGGAACCTCTGGAGGCAGTTTCTCGTGCTTCCCCCACCACCCAGGACATACCGTCTTCTCACTGGCACCATCAGGGAGGAGGTAGTGGAAGGCACACACTCAACGATTCAGGAACAGCTTCTTCCCCTCTCCATCAATATCTGATGGACATTGAACCCGTGATCTTTCACTAATTTAATTTAGCTATTTCATATATGTATGCTTGCTGTAATTCAGTTCTCACTCTCTGTTATACTATGTATTGCATTGTACTGATGCCTTAAGGTTAACAAGTTTCACCATATACGCCGCTGATATTAATTCTGGTTCTGTTGGGCGTGTTTGGAAGCGCAGGTGGAGGGAGTGGGAGTGGATGGATCTCCCAGGCTTTGCTCCGTCTAAATCCAAGGATTAGGGACTCGGAAGAAGAATACGGTTCTGAGTTAAACTTGGATTAAGAGGTTCAAGGGCACCTTTCAGACAAGCGGATTAGCAAATACTGAGATCAGTTCTGATATTAGCACCAGCTGCGGCTCCGCATCATCCGCCACAAGCGGGACTTCCCAGTGGGCAAGCATTTTAATCCTGATTCCTGTTCCCGTGCTGACATGTCGGTCCACGGCCTCCTCTTGTGCTATTATGAGGCTACCC